>NW_026974140.1:6715000-7029000 GCF_037042905.1 Lytechinus pictus | reverse complement strand
AAGAATGTGAACAAAATGATTTAAACGAACGATTTTGTTTTCTGATTAAAAAATATTTCATTTTTCACGTTGAGCAGAGTGATAAGAAGGAGGCAAGCTTGACAGGACATACCAGTCACATACTCTAAAAACAACATAGAGTTTGGATGTAAAAACAATACACACTGAAAAGAGTTGAAGTAGTATATTCATACATTTTTAGCCATAACATGCATGCATAAAAACCTCTCTACAATCGTCAAGGCAAAGACCATATTTTCAATTCCATATCTCGAGCGAAAATTTTGGGATATTCATTAGGAAAGGGGGCACAGGCAAGAGTGCATTTTTAGCCGGGCTGTAGATTGGATTGAGATACTACATCTGGCGAGCAAACATAATCACAATCACGTCGAGAATAAACTAATATCGGTTAGACAAACATCTCGATGAAGAAAGAGCTGATGCTGTGTTGAGAACTGTGTCCTCCGAGTCGAGACCTAACTACTGATATCAACGTTATCATCACGTTGTATATGCATGTCCTTCCTGTTTTATACTGAAGGGATTAGCTTTGGCCAGTCGTGTTGTTACACCTATGTCAGGGATGTTTAGAAGTTACTTGAGAGATTGACCGACTTAAAGTTCCATAAATAACAACAATTAAAACAACAACGGTAACAAAAGTATTGCCACTGTTTTGCTCCAGTTCCACAGAACGAACAATATGATATTTACCTTTAAAGGCCTATGTAGTTCGATCACCGATTTTACGAAAAACGATCAGTTTATTCCTTAAATATTTATGTACACCTATAAGCGATTACGTGTATAGAGTGTTAACAAAAGTCCGGCGCCTTTTTCCAATGATTAAGGAGAGATGGTGGAAAGGATAGTGGTCTATCTGCTCATCCCTCGTACATTACCTTTGTGGTTCGTTGATAATGTTCAAGATAATTAATTTACTGTAGGGTCTTTATGATCAATGATATACCAATATTATTAGATGTGTATATTGGCACAGTGTTTTCATATCTACCGCCGATAGCATACGTTTCGCTCACATTACACGCATGCGTGGCAAGATTGAGCGAGTTAGAATCCATTATATTTAAGTGTCACAAAATTAAAAAATGTTCCCTCTCCATACTCTCCATTTTCTGTTTCATAATCAAGATCGTCTCTATAAAGTAGCACGGTAACATATCTTGTGTCTTCCCATATTTGTGTATTGATGTTCTTCTGTTTTATTAAATTCTGGTAAAAAAAAAATTCAATGTCATTTTTACATTACTTTTTATACGAGAGATTAATACTTATTGATTACAAAATGTCGATTTTGTTTATTAGCTCGCTTCGCCCGCTTGACAGTTTTTTTTAAAGGAGAGAGAGAGCACCGTATTTCAAACTTCCCTCCTCAAAACTTTATTTTCTCATTACGCCACTGCTAGTCATTGCCCCTCATCGTGAGGCCAGGGACATATACACTCTCTTTAGATTTCAACCGCAAGACACTTGACTGAATGACGTCACAAAGAGTTGACATCTCTCTCTCTCTCTCTCTCTCATGATGTCACACAGCGACCTCACCATCGCACACATCAATAACAGCGGGCTTCTTCTGAATTTTATCAAGATTATGTCCAAGAAAGAGATAACTAATAAGTGCACAATTTTCTTTTCCTTTTGGGCGCATCTCAAAATATCTTATTCATTATTCTCCCCTTGTTTTCTTAGATTGATGCATAGGCTTGTACGTCCTAAACTATCTTAAATCTGTCTGAATATATTTGCGAAGAGGACGATTAACAAAAATTATTATTATTTCCTGTACATCGGATGCTGCAAGTTGAAAATCAAGTATCAAGATCAACTTTTAAACGGGCGAAGAAAATAAAATGCATGTTTGAAATGCATTAAAAAGGGGAAATTTGAAGAACACAGCCTTTTGGTTATACCGTAAAACGAGACTTGAAATTGTTTCATTTTACACGAGAAAAATGTGGAATTATGTAGAGTTTTGCGGTGATAATAGTGATAAAATGGCCCCTATTCAAGTGATTGGCAAAGAACGCACATGTGACTCGGTAGTAATTTGTTTTTTACTAATTTACGATTTTGTACCGTGTTAGTAAATCATTCTCCTTTCTGATGTATAACGTTTATTAAGTGACAATGTAGATGTATATAAGCTGTGTCTTGGAAGCTATAGGGGTGGGTGAGATCAGAAGAAGATTCTTAATGATGTTAAATATTATAACCTTTTTTTGCCGGTGTTGGGTGTGAAATACTAACCCCCTATATACATAGCTCTTTCACCGACACCCATCATTAGCATATATGAAGACGGGTGCACTGTGTACGCCGACGCTAATGAAACATGCAGGGTCTGTCACATAATACTCCCGAGAGATAGGAGAGAAGATTCAGGAGAGTTACACAATGAAATAGAGAGAAAATGAGTGAGTGAGTGAGTGAGAGTGAGAGAAAGGATAGTGCGAGAGAAAGACAGGGGGAGAGCCCGGGGGAGAGAGGAGAGAGAGAGAGGGGGGGGGAGAGAGAGAGAAAGGAGGGGATGGAGATAAATTGTGTGTGTGTGAGGGTAGGTGTGTGTGTGGTGAAGGATAGAAAATGATTGTCAGTGAGAAGGAGGGGGAGAGAGGTGCATGGATTGCATCCCCCTCCCCCCCCCAAAAAAAGAAGAAAATAAATAAATAAAATAAATAGACAAGGGATCAAGACAGGTGGGGAACAATAAAATTGGGGCGTTAAAAAAGGAAGATGGAGACATGGGGGAAAGAGAAAGGGTTGGGATAATAATTAGACAATTGCCTTTGTGCACAAAATATTCATATGACTCTTGGTGACGCCTAACAAGAGAATGAGCAGAAGCGGGATAGCGTTGATACCAAAACTAGGCGGACATTCATTGAATGTATACAAATTATGCAATGCATATCCACTGCATTTATGGAAGTATAATCGTGGAAAAAACCCATTCAATCATGTATTGTAATCATAATAACAACATAAAGGAAAATATGCGAGCGTGGGCTATAAATGGATGAATGTTCTTCACCTTAGCTAACAATCAAGAAAAAAAGAACTCCTGCATGCTAATGTTATAACAAAATGTGAGATACGTTTTCCAGGCATACCAGCATGTACATCCATGTGCTAATGTCATGCAAGTTTGAGATGAATTTGAGTACAATAACACTCACTGATCACTGAACATGTGACATATATCCATGCACCGAGTTTGCTGGCGGCTGGACTTCAGTCAGTCAGATGAAACATTTTCTTCTTCTTCTTCTTTTTCAATAGTAATTTCGTATTTCTTGAAGGATACCATAATGCATTGCAACATGGAAATAATAAAGAGTAGTATAATAAATATGCTAGTACTCGGGTATTCGGGTAAGATACAGTGACATGGAGAGACAAAAGCGAGAGGAGAAAGTCTAAATGAAAGAGAGAGTGAGAGATAGAGAATGAGACGGTTGGATGAAAAGTTAGAACGGGGAGATGGGGCTGGTCGAGAGAAGATCCTGAACAGCCAATAGAATGGTATGAGAAAAGGCAGAATATGTATTGCTTGATATTAAATTACCAATTTATGACTACAAAAAGGATAGCAATCGATTAATCAAATTTGATCAAGATACATTTTTGGAAGTACATACTTGTTTGATATGAAAACAAATTAAAAAGGGATAAAAGGGACGAGATCTATGTCATTTTGTTTGTGTGTGATTATGTGAGATGACGAGGGTGTATGTGTGCTTAATTTGAGCACGTACACATGAAATATAAAGCTATTTTTACGATCAACATGGGACGTGACATTTCAACAAATGGAGGAAATACAAAGAGGTACGCCGGCAGCAGTCGTACTCTGTCTCAATCATTCTAATATTAAAAAATATTAATATTTCGATTTTCTTTTTTCGACCAAAATGTGATCTGTGTATAGAGGAATATCATATCGTTATAATTATTTTACGATATTAGTCGCTTGTAGCATTAGTAGAATTCGTAGTCGTAGTAGAAGTAGTAGTAGTAGAAGTAGTAGTAGTAGAAGTAGTAGTAACAGCAGTGGTGGTGGTGGTAGTAGTAGTAGTAGTAGTAGTAGTAGTAGTAGTAGTAGAAGTAGTAGTAGTAGTAGTAGTAGTAGTAGTAGTAGTAGTAGTAGTAGTAGTAGTAGTAGTAGTAGTAGTAGTAGTAGTATATAGTAGTAGTATTAGTAGCAGCAGCAGCAGCGACATCAGAAGTAGTAGTAGTATTGGTAGAAGTAACTGCAGCAGCAGTACTTTTACTACGACTAGAAGGTATTGAGTATTGGGAGCGGATCCAGAACTAACCATTTAGAGCACAGATATCACTTTATAACATTACAGTAGAAGTAGCATTAGTAGTGGTGGTGGTTGTAGTAGTAGTAGTAGTAGTAGCAGAAGCAGCAGCAGCAGCAGCAGCAGCAGCAGCAGTAGTAGTAGTAGTAGTAGTAGTAGTAGTAGTAGTAGTAGTAGTAGTAGCAGTAGCACCAGCGCGCTGCTGCGGAGCGCCGCAGCAGCAGTAAAAGTACAGTTAAAAAAACCCAGAAGATTTAACATAAGAAAAAAAAAAAGATTTTAAAGAAATAAATAACCAAAATCATTCTGTAAATTGTTATAAAAAAATTTGTTATATACAATTTTACAGAACAGGTCTGTTTGAAAAAAAAAAAAAAAAACAGTTTTATTACCATACATTTGTAAGGTTACATACACCAAATACCAATTTTCTGTATTTTTACACAAGTGCATGTAAAAATTACGCAGGACAATAAGATTACAGGTTTTCTCGAGACTCTGTTGCAGGAATTTTTCTTTTTTAAGTAAATTCTTTTAACAGTGTAGTGTACCTTTTTTTAAATTCGAAACTCTAACCTTTGGACTCAGAGTTAATCGATAAACAAGATAACCCACAAAATAAACTCGAAAGGTGCCCCAAAGCAGTCATCCATAGTAATCAGACAGCAGTAAACAACTTCCATGATAATAATCCTTCTCGGATGATGTTAAAAACTTAAATTGCCTGCAGCAAAAAAAAAATTCGTTAGACTATCGAGATTTTGCTTGCAATATCATCCTTCTCTTCACTATCCATTTTGCTTCCTTCGTCTACTTTCCAAGCTCTTTGATTCATTGGCTGTCAGGGTATTATGACTGAAAGCTTTTCACCCTGATTAATCCGACATCGGCAACTATAAATCCTTTCTTGAGTCGGCATACATATCGCCAACAGATTAATAAAATCCCTGCGATATCTGAACCTCAAGGCCATTCTCCTAATGTCTTAAGAAATGCCATTCTCCATTTCTTTATTCATACATTTGAAAGGTACAATGGTATATCAATTGTAGAAATTCATTTAAAAAAAATCAGTATTATAAAATAATGCCATTTTAAAAATCAGAATCGCTCATCCAACAGAAAAAAAACACATTTTCTTAGTTCCTTCATAATTAATTTGCTTGCGACATGTACTGATATAATAACAGTCTCGGCATTAGGTGAAATACTTTAGTGTATTTATGAAATAAATTCTCATAAAAAATTGTGATGCATGGAAAACAATCGTTTTCAAATCTATAAAATAATCAATATAATAGTGAAAATTCCATCTAAAAATGCGACAAAAAATACTATATACATGTATGTTTCAAACCCTAAATATATAAATAATTAATTGAATATTCTTTATGATTTAATTGAATTCATTTAAAGGGGATTAAAAGATTTTCTCTTTTTCCCATTTTTTATCATGGTTACACTACTTCTGATGATCTGGCATGCAGTAAGCCGTTAATATCTAATCACGCGTACCATTACCTCCTTCATGGCCGTTTTCATTTTTTCGAAGCCGCCATGGGTTTTGAGTAATTCTCTGAACTTGTTAAATGAACCTTGCACGAGGTACACCCTATCTATCCCGAACGTACCTAATCATCAAATGGCAAAATTCATTTCATGCGGGGTCACAATTTTCTTCCTTCTCCTCTCAATAGGGCCGTCTGCACCATCCCGAAGTTTCAAATTAGCGCGCTATTTCTGATCCGGCAAATTATCCCGATCTGAAAAATCTCGAGATAGTTGGCGGTGCAGACGCAATTATCGCGCTAGTTCGTAGGATTAATCTCGAGATTGCAATCCCAAGTCAACTCGGGTTTATTTGCAAAATAGCGCGCTATTTTACGAATTATCCCGCTAATTCGTCGGTGCAGACGCACTCGAGATTGGACTCGGGGTAATTTATTCATGACGTCAGTCCATAATGCAATTCGCGTTCCACTTCCGCCTTGGTCAAAACATAAACACGTGCGAAAGTCAACTTTATACATGCGAATAGCGTTCATAAGCAACGATGGTGTCCCCACCAGTGAATGGATTTTGGGAGAGACCCCGGGAGAGGCCAGACCGAAGGGGGAGGCGCTCATCGCATCGACGATGGTCATATTCAATAACAACACTGACAGCAGTGTTGTCTTATTCCTTCGCAAAATGTGAGCAAATAGCATTTCTTTCCTCCTTCTCCCTCTCTCTCTCTCTCTCTGTCGTTGCCTCCTACTCCGCCATCATATTTCACGAAGAATACATCACTTCTTCACTCGCTGAGCTGAAAGGATTGTTGCATAACACCGGTTGAATTCGGCGAAAGTACTAGTGAAAGGAGTTCATTGCTTGCATATCGCGGGAAGTTATTCAAAAGCGCGGGCCGTTAAAACTCCAAGATCCGAAAGTGCGCATGCCCGGAATATCGGGCTTGTTGCCTCGCTCGAGCAGATATAGCTCCTCGTGGGATGGTGCAGACGGGGTTTCTTGAATCTCGAGATTAATCGCGAAGAGGGCTGATCGGGCTAAAATCTCGAGATTGAGCAAACTCGGGATGGTGCAGCACCGCCTTTAATCTCCCTTCATGTTGTTATCTCTTACTCTCTTTGTTCAGCATTATGTCATCTAATTACTTTTAATTATGACTTCTCTGATCTCCTTTTTTTTCGAAGCCGCCATGGGTTTTGAATAATTCTCTGAACTTGTTAAATGAACCTTGCACGAGGTACACCCTTTCTATCCCGAACGTACCTAATCATCAAATGGCAAAATTCATTTCATGCGGGGTCACAATTTCCTTCCTTCTCCTCTCTTAATCTCCCTTCATGTTGTTATCTCTTACTCTCTTTGTTCAGCATTATGTAATCTAATTACTTTTCATTATGACTTCTCTGATCTCCTTGTATTTTGTATCATCCTCTCCCATTGTTCGTTATTTCGAAGCCCTTAACCAAGGCCTATTGCTATTATTCTGTCTATACATTCATAAAATATTTTTTTCAGTATTTCAAAGGCTTTTATCACTCATGAAAATGAGGCCAATTCATCAACACTTCTATACATGAACAAAGAAACAAAAGTTAGAAATAATGCAAAGTTTTCACCTAGACTGGTTCACTAGTTTTATTCATCGATGTCATTGCAATAAAACATTCGTATCTGATTTTAATCTAAGTCTAATTATATCCTCTTTCATTTGCTCTCTAATATTCATCAATTTTTTTTGTTTCTGCAATCCATTCTCCGTCTCCCATAGCAACGAAGCAGTCGATTTATCTTCAAAACCATGAGAGCAGCGGTAGGTCATTCTCTTTCAGCCTGAAGCTCCGGGGTCATTACATTTGCATATCAACCCAATACACATGACTAAATACAGGATATAAATTGAACATATATATATATATATATACATATATAGTGGGGGGTTTCTAACATGAAAAATGTAAGTTAAAAAAAATATAATAATAAAAACATCAACCTGACAATGAAAAGAAAGCATAACCATCAGTACGTAACATGTATCTTTTCTAATACAACAGGCATGATGTTGAAATAGACTGTAAATGACCGCATGCATTTACTGATAATCATGAATTGGATAGATACTAGCCATCAGAAAATACTACATCAATTAAAAACTTCGATGATTTAAATCCTAATAGAAAATTTGACTAGAATAGTGTTACACAATCATCTAAAATGATAATTTCATCTTATTTTTCCACTACGCATTATAGTAAATTACGTCTTGGCACAACATCCCCTCTCTCTAAAAACTAGGTGAAAAAAAGAAGAAAAGGAAAAAGAAATTAAAGAGAAGTCGACCTGTTCGGGGGAGATTGACTTGTTTACATCGGATCGAAGAGAACGTGACGTCATGCATAGCTCAAAGGGACACTTCAACTATAGCATGGAGTTCTCCTGAATTCTTTCGTGTAAATCCCAAAACGATTTCCCGATGATGAATAGTTGTTTAAATGTCAGTCTCTCCAACCAATCGATTCCTCTTCAAAGTTTTTTTTTTAAAGGATGATATAAGATGTTCAATACAGGCTTTTTTATACAATACAAATATGTTTTTAACATAATATTAATTCAGACAATTCTTCTCACTGAATATAAGAATATAAAAAGAGTATATCAAAAAGTAGATTTAAACGCCAAAGCACTTACATCAGAACGCATTATTACATGTTTGCATAATTATTTCCGGGTTTTTGTTCATAACCACATCCTCACTTGCAACATGCAACGACAGAAAACTGATATCTTGGAGCATTTCGTATAATGCCATTGATCGATGAACAGACATAGTCCTACATGCATCGTTTGGATTAAAACAGGTGAGTAAGTAAGTAAGAAAGTAAGCAGATAAGTAAGTAAACAAGTGAAAGGGCGAGTTAAATCATCAATGATCTAAAGACAACGGAAATTTTCAAAGTGAAAACGACGAGGCGATTTTAATCATATCCATTTTACCATTATGTTCGTTTGGTGAAAAAGGATTTTTCGGGTGATGTGGTACAATACATAGAAAATGCAGTACACTATCAGTGTGTGGGTTCAGGTGAGTGTGAGAGTAAGGGGTGAGAAAGGGGGGGGGGGGGCTTGGTGGTGGTTTATATATTTGAACAAGGGTGCGGAATGTAGGCATGTATGAGGAGATTGTATCATTTTCTGATTTCAAGGTATGGGAGAACATAAATATTCCTTTCCTTCCTTTTTATAACCATGATAGCACCAATATTAATTAAGCAAAAAGAAGGAAAGAGGTACGGTGGGATGAAATATATAAAACTTTGTATTGCTACTTATAGTTCTCGGTATGCTTAGTCTTTGCATAGTAATATTCCCCGATAGTAGACTCTACATGTATATTCACACAATCCATTTTAATTCCTTTCTGCACTGCTTTCCCATCAATCTACCCACTTATTGTCATAGTAACCAAGATGTATAGCTCATTGGTGGACACGCATCATGTCTGTTGAGTTGAAAGATTAAATGCCTTCAGCTAGCTTACCTGGGTTAGTGATATTCCACAAATCTAAATCAGGAATAGATAGTATCCCATAAAATGTGGGGAAATGAAAAGGAAATGCTTTATTAACTTCGCATTGTGATGATTAAGCCTCAGATGATTCTTTAAAATTATCTCTATTTTTGTCATCATTTGTATCATCATCATCATCACCATCATGATCATGATCATTATCATCACCATCATCATAATTAACAATGTTATTATTGCCATAGTTTTTAATTATCACCATCATTATCTTTGATAATGATAAAACGGAATACAATAAAATGATAACGTTATTATCATGATTTCAACTATTACTATTGTGAACTCTGGTTGTTTTTTTCTCATTAATAATTGTAATCACCATCATTAGTATTGTAATCATTCTAATAAATTTCGATTTTTTTTCTTTTGTTTTTTATCATTGCCATAATTTGTTTCATCATTGTCACCCTTGGTATGATTACATTTTGAAAGGACAGGACAACTAGTTTGGAACTGGGCTGAAGATAATGGTTTGTTTTAGTGAGATTTTTGTAATGCCAATTTAGACACTAATTATCACAACTAACTTTATTGTGAAATTATTTTCTTTTTCACATTGAAATGATGCAAAGGATAAAAGGTAAAGATGAACATATATTTTTAATATCATTATGTGAGGAGAAGGAAGAACTCTCTAAATGAAGTCAATGGCGACAATAGTCAAATATGACTAATTGCCACTCAAACCAACAGAAAAAGAAGTTAATATCATCATTATTGTAGTTGTAATGTGCCCATTAGTACTTTTTAGCGATTGTATTTCTTGTCTTTTGGTTTTATATCTATATCAGTTTTAACTGGCGAATCAAAAAGTTCACCAACGTAGTTAAATTGTTGTAATTTCTTATTTTTTTAAATTTTGTTCTTTGTTTCTTAACAGTTATTCTATTTTAATAAATTTTTGCCCTGATGGCCGCCCCCCCAAAAAAAAGAAATGCACAATTTCTTGCATCAGACGGTTGGGTAAGCGCTGATATCGCAGTTTCTTAAAATTTTTGACGCTTTTAACTCGTTCCCCCCAACATGCCCAACCAAACTATTCTTCCTGTATTTTTTTCTTGCATTGAAAGAAGTGCCCTAGGTACGTGCCCCTTTGCCCATAGAAACTCAACTGATCATACTCTTCTGCTCTGATCTTGTGTTGTGTATTGAAACGTTTTAAGGAACGAGATAAGCCTTATTTTCTTTTCATTGATTGCTCATCACAGAATATGGAGTATGGATGTCATCACGCAAAAAGCAGCTACACTGAATTATTTTGACAAGGAACTGCATATGATATTATCAAATATGCATGGGATTTTGAGATTGGCGAGGGGGCCTGATGCACTCATGAATTCAGAACCATGATACTCGCCGTTAAGACCCACTGAATTGCAAATATGACATTTAAACAGGTCCGAAAGAAAGATCCTTTGACGCCCCGGGAATACATGCCAAAACCGCGCGCTTCTCCGTTCATAATTTATCGTCTGTATTGTTTGAAATTAAATAAAAGAGACAAGTGAAATATAATTCATATTTCAGAATTTCTAGAGGCTCTGCGGTGTTTCCTGTGAACACCGGAGGCAAACCAGATTTTTTTAAAAAGAAATATTCTCAGTTCCGACGGGGTAGTGTGGAGAGGGTGAAATAAATAGAGCTATTATATCTCATACATGGTATTCCTACCGACAGAGATACAAAGAAAGAATAAAAATATAAAGTAATTATGAAATAAAAATAATCCAACACAATAAGAAAGATTGCGATAGCAGAGCATCGCATACACCTCTCAATATACATGAACTGTGAACCGCTAAAATTCTCCCGGATCAACATAATTACGACAAAAACAATACTGATAATTGATGATTTTAATACTATTAATTCTACTTCTAATATTACTATTACTCCTCCTACAAATCCTGCTACTTCTACTATTGATATAGCTATACTACTACAACTACTAGGCCCTATTACTTCTACTACTTCTACTTCTACTACTACTACTACTACTACTACTACTACTACTACTACTACTACTACTACTACTACTTCTACTACTACTACTTACTACTACTACTACTACTACTACTACTACTACTACTACTACTACTACTACCACTACTATACTACTACTAATTCCACTTCTACTACTTCTTCTACTAATTATTGTACTACTACTACTACTACTACTACTACTACTACTACTACTACTACTATTACTACTACTAATTCTACTTCTACTACTTCTACTTCTACTACTACTACTACTGCAGCAGCTGTTTCTTCTTTTTTTATACTACCACTTATTTTAGTTGTGAAATAGAATTTTAATCACTTAGGCTCTATATCCACTAAAATACCAAATGGCTCAGATAAAAAAAATCGTAAAGGTAGTCCTCATATGGCAGTGAATATAGTAGTCTGTCATTTAAAAACAATACCGGTCGTTCTTACAAATCGCATTCATTCAACATCCTTAAATTGTAATAGTCCATACGGCAACCCCCATGTAATAAATATTACTTCTATGTCAGCGTGTATGGAGTCGCTTTAAAAATGAGCAAAGCTCGTACTCTTCGTATGTCTAACAGTTCTACCATCAATTTAATCATGTTAATGAGCGCAATGAAAATACCGTTTTGAAATAATAATGCTGAGGTTGATAAAACTTTGTTTGCTTATTTTAAATTTGAGGGGATAAAACGAAATATTTATCAAGAGTTGCCCTTTCCAAATCCAATTCTTTTTCTCGAAAGTAATGTTCTACTCCACAGGGTATCATATTATAAATCATTGCGATTGATGGTCGAGCGGATTCTTACGACTGATCATAAACACTAATCGATACAATCAATCGTAAAAATAAGTTGTTAAGCTCTATGTTAAGGGACCTATATAGAACACTATTGTCACCTTCTGAGGGTTGTGTCACACGAGGATTGATAAACTATAGTAATACTAATTGTCAGGATACAATGTACTTTGATAATGTACAATACAGTATAGCGAAAGGTAAAAATAGACTGCTAGATAAAAACGCATTTGGCCCACATTTTTCATATCATAATAGTTTAATGAAACAGCGAAAGATCACATTGTTCAATGATGATCTTGGCCCAATCATATAACGAGTCGCTACTAAACCCAACATCATAAATGAAACGCATTTTGAATCCGACCAATCATGAACGCGAATTTTGGATATGGCTTTAAGGTGCGTTTTATAGTTTACATTATAGTCTCGAAAGGGATGATACAGCTCATACACATGTCATAGACTTCTTAACATAAGGCAAAACTGAGACCTTTGTCCACCCCTCCTCTCCTTCACATCGTCATTAAATATTCTATCATTGCCACTATCCAATAACATTTAATAATAATTAAAAAAAAGATAAAGCAGTCGGTGAGGTATTACAATTAATTTCTTGCTAATCCTTTCTCAGATTTTCTTGTCCTACGTGTGTCAGTCTGTCGCGAATTCAAATTAACTGGGGACCATGCGCTTTAGACGCACCTTATGATAATAACTCGGTCTTACAATAATATTGTTTCTGTCACCTTCCATCATTAACTGATGAAAAGTAAACGATGAAGCCGTGATGGGATAATTAAAGCGGCAGTGGGAGGCTCCCTCTTTCTGTTCTGTAATTTCGATGTATTAGGATTGAATGGACGACGAATAATTCATGCTCTATTAAGCGGGTATTGTTGTAAAGTCATAGTGATGTGGAAGAGAGGTAGAAATGGTAGAAAACATTGCATCGGGTTGGAACTTTAGCACTGTCTAAATTTCTTAATCAAAATAATATCAATGATTTTTTTTTGTCATTTACATTCAATCAAAATCAGTTCACAAAAGTAAAATCAAACAAAATCTATGAGAAAACTGACTAGATGGAGACCGGATAGGTTCGTACTTACCGCGTAGAAATTTGGTATCTTGTAAATCGACTTGGACGTATCCTGAAATGAGATCCCCGGCTGAGTACACGGCATGTTGCCGATCAAATTGTATCTGAAATGCAACTAGTTTCCCCATGGTGCAGTTCTCTTACGTCCCTGTATGCTATATCACAATGTGTATTGGGGGAAACGTGACGAAAGATAAAATGATGTTGACTTCTGTGTCGTCTGGAAGTTATCTAATGAAGATATCGAAGTTGTGTTTCGCTTAATGGGATGGGTACACTTATACTGGTGTGTGCGAAGAATACAAGATCTCTGTGGTATATGGTATCGGGTGATCTCGTAACATATTCATGTAGAATTTCCTGTTTGTCTCTGATGGTTGCCTTTAAGAGAGCACACTCTACCAAAACACATTCACGTCTCTCTTTAGCGTCGAATTATTCTCAATGTTTGTACTTTTCCTGCGTCAATGTATCCCCGCAGCTCTATCTCATTTTCTACCCCCGATACCCCTTACTCTGGTTTTGTATTCCTTGTTTGTCTCGGTTTAGATACACTGCGATGGCGACCTAGTTTTCGTACAGATCGGAATTCATGTAATGATTGATATTTCCAAAGTTTGTTGAGCTAGCAAGCTGTGAGTGGGTAGCCCGTTGACGAGAATCGGCTAGAGATTTCTCCCACTCTGACATTAAATTTATCTAACAGCTTTCCGAGGTCAGCAAGTTACATACCAGAAGCAGAATTCCCTGTAAAACATTAACAATAGGAGAGTGTTAGAGATGTAGATGAAAAACAGTACACACGAAAATAACTGAAGTGGAAAGTACAGGATGTATAAAAAAACACTAATTTACGTTTTGTGAAAGCCATTATGAATTACAGTTTAGACGCTTTTATTTCAAGCGTTTATAAATATGCTGGACTGGTCCTCATAAAAAGATCGGACACCGAAAAAAAGGTTCTCACTTCAAAACAAAAAATCACTCTTTTATCATGTTTATTTGAAAAGCAAATAAAAAGAAAGAAACATGTACATACAGTAATATTCATTTCCATATATTCATGGATCGCTTTATGTTACAATGCACGGCCTATGGATAGACGTAAAAAAACAAATGAAATGGCATTAGTCTCGCTTACTTCACCATGACTTCACCTGCATACATTAACGGCAGTTTAATGAACCGAGATCATTGCCAAATAATCAAGTCTAAGCAAATTAATTAAAGGGAATTGGATATACAGTGACGATGAAGGTGATCCATTGATACATGTGCTAGCGTATAGGAATTACCCTGTCAAACTGCCTGGATATAACCATGGACTGTGCACGTTTCAATTGTAAAAATCACTGTCGTTATTAGTATAAAGACGTTTGATATTATTTTGGTACTTATAATTGTTAAATTTCTTTAAATTTTCTGTTCGCGTCAAAATCGCTGTCAAGGCCGATGTAATGTCGTTTTCAATAAAATTTGGTTAGAAAATGCAATACAATTATATTTAACAATATGTTCCGTACAAAACCCTGTCATGCCAAAAAGATTACCGGCTTACTAGCTTAACTGTAAATCCCCTCTACAGGTACTTGCACAGGTTCCACGAAATTTGCTCAGGTGGAAATTCCACAATAATGAAATGACCAACTTCAACCTGGATCTAACTCTATACCAAATTGTAAACCTAACCCTAAACCTACTAACATAAAACCCTATCGCAACCCTAACCCTATCTCTATATCTTAGACCAAATAAAGCCAGGAGCAATTGTCGCCGGAGCAAATGTCGTGTCACCACTTGTACATAATATGCATTCATCCATTTCCCCCAAGAATGTACAGGAAATATATTATTGTATGTTTCTCTCTGGGTGTTTATATCTTATCAATTTCTATGATATTTCTATCAATTTCTTTAAAATGAAACATTTCCCTTTTTGAATTTCATTTACATGTTATACCAATTGCCATGCTTATTAAACTGTTCAAAGTTTTTCGAATTTCTTGTTCTTTATAACCGACTCGTCGGCATTATCGTAGTATTTACTATAACTTTATCTTATCTATTGGAAACAGTACTCAGCCACTAGCTCTTATTGTTTTAGCTCATTTTGCCAAAATATTTTAACATCTTTGGTACACATAATTATAAAATAAAATGATAATAATAGCAATAATAATTATAATACTACTAGTAATAAAGAGAATAGCAGTATCCTAATTTCAGTCTAATGGTCACGAAGAGGAAGAAGATTTACAGCTAAGGCGTAGAGAAAAAAGTTAAGAATCACCCCCAATAAAAAAAAATAAGAAAGGAAAGCAATGTACATCCACTTTGGCCTACATTTCGTAAGTAGCCATGCAAATAATAATGGCGTTATCAGATGGACGAGTTATTCATTGAGCTTTAACATCTGCGATAGGAGACTGGAGGGAGCAGAAAGTCTCTAGATGGAATGAAACCATCAATCAGAATGATAATGGACGAAGTCTTTAATACTTCTCAATGGCCTGGAATTGGGTGAGATTGTTGACACCTTTTGCCTTCTCACCAATAAGAAAAATGTATCATCTTCCATTATTTAGTGAACTGCACTGAGGAATCTAGGTTGCCTGTAGTTAATGGTAGGCGATATATCTTTAAAAAGTCTTATCGCATAAAATGTAATGAGTTGTTGATTGCCTATATAGATTTGTTATGCTTTAAAAAAGACATTCGAACGAAGGAGGGATTATTTAGTATATCCCTTAAATATTTTATCTCGGACTACACAGATGCCCTTTATGGGTTTGTTATATTGTGATCAAGAAATATGCAAAGTAATACAAACGCGAACTTCACATAGTATATGTGTATATATTTATATAAAGTTTCTCTTTTAATCGTCACAATCATGTGACATTAAAAAAAATGCTTCCAATACACGTTTAGCGTAAATAATAATATCAACGTGTAATACTGATCGATAATACTTCTATAGTTGTATTATTTTTGTAAGCAATATAAATATCGTTTCAGTACGTATATTTGCTTTGAAAGTGATATTTCCCTCTCATCTCTTACCACCCCGTTTGACGTGGTAATACATTATTCATTCTTCCTTCGCCCTAGTCAAACTAAAATAGTGTAGTTGCTGGGATAGAACATTTTTAACACCTGCTTAGTATTTGACATGAATAGGTAAATTGTGATGAGTTATGATGAGTGATCAATAGTTTTGCGATATATATATACTTCTCACAGTTCCAAACATGATCACGGTCATATTAAAAAAATGAAATAAAAAGCCATCAATATCTGTCAAAATATTTTTTTTCCAAATATCTTAAATATCTGTTTGATACTTTTTCTTCCATCATAGCATTTGCTATTTTTAACATTGTATGAAGATCTGGGTGGTTTACTTTGAATGAATGATTTAGAAATATGGACTCCGATATTTATTTTAAAGTTCACCCCTTGAAAGAACCTTTTGATCATATCCATTCATCATATCCATGGAACTATCTTTCATGGCTCACATCAGAGAGAGAGAGAAAGAAAACATTTCGGTGAGCCACTCCCTTTAACTAACATCAGCTTATACAGAAAACCTCTTTACTTTTTAATATGTTACTTTTATATATTTTTAAAAATATGTTTTAAAAATGAAAAGGTTATTTTATAACCAAGATGTAATTTGTCCCCTAATAGGTACTCATTTTCGTGGCAAGGATTTAGAATAAAATATACGTCTGGTTAAACATCATTAATTCTGCAATAAGACAGGCGTTAATCCACAAATGATAATAAATACATGTACATCAATCGAATAATACTGACCATAAAAAAGGCAAAATAATAAACAGTAAACCTTTTGGGATTTAAGATATTCCATCAGATATTGGCTGCATGATAGACCATTAACTATGACTTGTTACTATGCATCAATGCACTTCAAACCATTCACCCCTTGGGAAAGCATTAGAACGCTGAAGCTGAAATATCCACCACTCAAATATACATTACGAACAGTCCGATACAACCTGAGCTATCTTATACTTACCCTATTCTCCAATACTCCTACTCTCCATCCCGTTCAGGAACAACGCAGAAAACCTTTAAAGGTCTATTGCCCTTCCTTCACTTTCAGCGTGTTATGAGCGGTGTGTATATTTTCACTCTCCGTACATTATGTGGGTGTGTGTTTATGCGTGCGTGATGATGAAGTGTAAGCGTTCGTGTAAAGATGCATTATCAAAAGAGCGGGAATTCGTCTTGATGCACATGAGCGCACGTACTCAAGGCACTGGATATATGTAATACGTGTGTTTATATCTTGTTTGGCTACGGGCGCGGCGCCAGCGGTTTTAACATGTCATTTGCGTCTCCATAAGATATGAACTCATTATATATCACTAATCTTGTTCGAGACAAGGGTTAAGTCATATGAAATTGGTGTAGAGTTTATGAAAAAGGATATTGGGGCAGGGTAATCTTTTTATGATTCTCTTTTATTTTGGGTTATCATTATGAATATCCACCCTTCTCTTATTTTAATTGGAATTACTGATAGGCCTACTATTATGATCAATTTTGAAACTTTGAAATTCGCTTTGATGTAACCATGATAACACTGCGGCAGCACGGAAAGTTGAATAGGACAAATGATACGACCATCACCAAAGAACAACAAAAAAGACCACCCACCTGCCTGAGTCCATTAAGTCAATTTGATATTTATAGGAAAGTGCATCTCCATGTCAAACATAGTTCTATGCACGCCAACTAGTAAGAACCCATTCAATCAATTCTTTTTGACATGTATGAGTTTTCAGAATTACCCCTCTTTCCTCGGCAATAAATGGATTTGCAAACCAATTTTCTAGATGGTTTGTCTGTTCAATTTAACATAAGTTGAGCTCTGGACATTGTAGCTCGATTTATTTTGTCAACCCTAATATTGAGTTGGCTATTGATAAAAGGGATGAACGGGGTAGTGATTTTCCAAAAGCTGAATTGAAGGTACAAATACTGGATTTCCTTTTTATAAATTATTGTTGGAAGTATGTTGCCGCACATATAAGTCCAGTAAGAACTAGCATCGTACTCACATTTTCCCTTTTTAAACCAAGTCATATCAATATGTAAAGTTTGAGTGTGGATTGCAAAATATTACTTTGTTTTGCTTTTTGAGTAACACTAATTCATTTACCAAATAAACACCTACTTTAATATTTCACACATGATTCTTGTGAAGTTAAGTGATTATAATTGAAATAAAAAAGCTTTATTGGTAGGCCTATGTTGTTTTTAATCCTAGTAAATACCAGGGATGGCCAAATTCAGATACTATAGTAAACTATGACAAGTTATTCTGTTCTTCCAGTGAGGGATGTGTGGAGCATGCATTTCTCGTTTAAATTATCTATGGCTTTTACAGATTCATGAATATGTCGCCTGTAGGAGCATTTAAAATAATCATCACCATCTAATTGTAATGATATCATTCACCATTTCATTGTTACACTCTAAAATAAAAAAAAATAAAAATATTTACCCAATATTGTGTAAAAAGGAACATGCATGTTTGTTGAATAAGATTTTATCCCATATTGCAGCAAAATGCATGTTCCTTATTTACCCAATATTGGGTAAACTGTACTCAATATCTGCATTCGAACGCCATGCGAGCTCAGGATTCCATTTTGATGTCGAACTTGATTTGTTTTTATGGAAATTTAAATGTGATATCTTCGAAAGTAAACTATTTGTTGCATTTTGCTAATGATGATGAAAGAGAGATCCCCAAAAAAAGAAGGAAAAAGAGGAATTAATCGAAATAAAGAGACAGACAGAGAGTGAATGAGAGATGAACAAGAAGAGGGGTCATAATTAATAAGGCTATGTGACAAACATCGAGCGAACGATTTATATACATAGCAATAAATGGTATGAAACCATTTGTAAGGTGTTCTTTAAAGTATTTGTGACTATAGCATTATGAAAGAAGACATAATGAGAGGGCACACTACCGGGAAATATGGATATAATATGGATAGAAGAGGATCAATAGAGAGTGGAAGTAAAAGAACTGTGAGACACATTCAGAGAGCGGATATGACGATCATGATTCTTCATTGGGTCAAAATTGGTTACAGCAATGCAATTCAACATGTTCAGGTAATATAAAGTGCGCCATTGAATAGAAAATAAGATAAATCGGCGCCTCACAAATGCTATATATTACTATTATTATTATTGAAATAAATTTTGTTTAACATTATAATGAGGGCCAAATTGGAATACTCTATATTTCATTTATATCTCATTAAATTATTACAAGCGAAATAGTGAGTGTGTGTTATTATCAGCTCTGTAATCTTCGTATTGTGCATGTACTTTTTTGTGAAAATAAACGAAACTATAAAATAAAAGGACTTTTTGCATTTTTTACATCCGATTTTGATGAAATTCTCAGCAATGTGCTTATGTGCTTTTTAACCATTTGTAGCGGGAAGGGGAGGTATGGATTTATAATTTTTTTTAATTTATTCTATATGAAATATGATTTGTATTATTTTGTTTGTATGCAAAGACATTTTTCGTCCTCTGGACTGTCTATCTTTGGAGAAGAAGAAGGAGGAGGAGGAGAATAAGAAGAAAAGAAAAGGAAGAAGAAGAAGAAAAAGAAGAAAAAGAAAAAAAAAGAAGAAGAAGAAGAAAAAAAAAAGAAGAAGATAATTACATGCCTAGTAATGAAACAAATCAGGTGCGTTGGTATTTGTGTGTTCATTTTATTTTCCGCACATTGTATTAACACATTCAGAACACAAGATGGCGCATCCACATTGATGTATTCAAAACTATTGATTATTTTCAAGAATTTTGTCAGCCCTCGGTTCCGTAGCTTGAGATTAGCTGTGCGACGCAATCCGTGAAGCAGTTGTTTGGCAAAAAAAATTCACACTTATTATCGCACATGCGCATGACTGTATTTTTGACCGGATAAACTTGTCGCAGAAATTGCTTCATTTATACATTTCTCGGATACCACATAAAAGCAGTAGAAATATAAAATATGTGGAACCTTGCGTTAACGACGTTGACCAATCTTTATGTGAATGGCAAATGGGGTATGCACTCTTGAAGTTCTTTTTTTTTAATCTTGAAGTTTTGTTACCATGGGTGGTGCCAAACCATTATATTAACCCGTGGATGGGATGATTCCCAAGTAATTGACTTTGAAAGTAACTTCTAGATAAGAAATGTGAAAGAATCACTGTGGATAAAAAGGATGAATTCAGTACTGAGTACTTGATATACATTGTCGCCAATCTTTGGTCCAGTGATCAAGAAACACGGAGGTACAGACCACATGCAGCAAACGTTGTGACTTATCATTTGGCTTGAGAAAGATTGTTTAACAATTTACTCATGAAAATATGAAAATATACATTTAAAGGGACATCACTCGAAAATTCAAGATTCTATACAAATAGCAGAAACTCTTACCAGTTTATCGTATCACCTTATGTAACTTATAATAAAAGACAACATAAATAACTTTTTTTTGCAATATCTCGATATCTATACTCTTTGTGGCTATGAGTTAATATGTTATTATGAATTATGTGCATTCTTTTCTCATCATACTCTTTATTTGCTCAGTAATTCATGTCTGCTTCCTCGCTCTCTCCTCTCGATTCTCTTCTTCTCCCATGCAGCCGTCTCTAGCACTTCTTCCTTTCTTTGTATATTATGTGTTTACAGGCGTATCCCGTCACAAGACTTTGCTTCTAGGCACTTTCGCCTTTTTCAGTTTAAAACATAACTTGTATACAGTAATAGTCTCAATGACAAATTGATTCTGTATGTATATATTTAAAATGATTATGTGAAATGAAAGAAAATATATATTTATTTGAATGAAAAAAAATCAATGAATTATTAAAATGCCTTGCTGAAGACTGCATGACCATTGCATTCGAAAACATTCATTCTCGTACACACATCATGGAGATGTTCTGTATTTGACTTGACAAACATTCACTCGCGCTTGCACACACATCCTCACGCACATAAACGCGCACACCCGTTCACGCACATAAATTATTAAAATCCAAGCATACTATAACTTTTCACACACAGAACCCCACTGCAATGCATATCAACACAGCTAGTAATCTATACAATGTGGGATAAATGTCTTGGTATGGAAGCTTAAAAGTGCTACCCAGATGATCATATATAATCATCTCGTCATGTCTACATCCTGTGGGAGAGATAATCAGATGACAAGATCTTGGATCTCGTCATGTCTACATCCTGTGGGAGAGATGATCAGACGACAAGATCTTGGATCTCGTCATGTCTGCATCTTTTAGAAGAGATGATCTTGTCATCTGATCATCTCTCCCACAGGATGTACACATGACGAGATCCAAGATCTTGCCACTTTCATCTCTCACACAAGATGTACACATGACGAGATCGGAGATCTCGGATCTCGTCATCCTTTTCCCTAAGAGATGTAGACATGACGAGATGATTATATGAACATCTGGGTGGCGGTATCAGGACAACTACCCCCTGGACAATCACCCCCGGACAACTACCCCCCGGACAATTACCCCCCGAGGACAATTACCCCCGGACAATTACCCCCTGAGGACAACTACCCCCCGAGGACAATTACCCCCCGGACAATTACCCCCCGGACAATTACCCCCCGGACAACTACCCCCGGACAATAACCCCCGGACAATTACCCCCCGGACAACTACCCCCCGGACAACTACCCCCCGGACGACTACCCCCTGGACAATTACCCCCTAGACAAAGGGAGTGCACAGAGTCATACGTCGGCCGTACGTTTGACGTAAGAAGTACTCAAGGCATTCTCGAGTATGTTGGCATCAAACGTATGCCGTAAGAAAGCTGTAAAATTGAGTTCCATCCATAGGCGGATCCAGGGGGGGGGGGCGAGGGGCCCGGCCCCCCCCCCTATCGGCAGAGCAAAAAAATGAAAAAAAGGGGGAAAGAAAGAAAAATAGAAAAAGAAGGGGGAAGAAAGGAGGAAATATAAGAGGTAAAATAAGAGGAGGGAGACGAGTGAAAAAAAAAGGTCAGGGGATGACTTGGAAAATGATTAAAAAATATATTTCATGTCACTATATTAATTTATTTGCTCGCGCTTCGCGCTCGCATAGCCTGTTCGATGAGATACACATCTTGCTAAATAGGCGGATATGTAGCTTAAAATGTCAAGTTTTGAAGTCGATATTACAAAGCATATTTCAGCTCGGACATTATTCATAATTTTGTTTGATTTACAAACTGATTTTTAAGTGCTCTGTTTAATGTCCGTTTTATGGTGTGAATATAACTTGCAGCTTGCGCTATGCGCTCGCATTATTTGATTTGCCAAATTATATAACAAACTACTTAAAACCCCCCTTTTATGACAGTTTACCAAAAAATTCGTCTCACGATTTGCGCTCGCATTTTTGGTAAAAATATATCAACTCACAAATCCTATTCATGATTACATAAGTGCTTAAAATATCAAGTTTTCAGGCCTCAGTGTCAACACATTTTACTCACTCATTTAGGCTTATTACATTAATAAATATGATAATAAAATTTTCATGAATTCTTAATGACTAAATTGTCCCTTTTCAGAAAAGAATGTCGACAATATCACAGTTTCATATGTTTCATATCGCGCTTAGGAAGAGGAATAAGAAAGTTAACATCATTTTCATATGATGACAAAATGTCCTTAGACCTAGAATGTCCAGGTCCTAGGTCAAAATAATAATGAAGATGTCAGCTCGCGCTTCAAACTTGCATCATTTATTAAGTGCTTTCCACATCCACTTCACAATTTCCATACACAATGCTTTAGATAGAGCTCAAATTCACCATTTTCATACCGGAATATCAAGTATTTTTCGCTCGCGCTTCGCGCTCGCATTGCTTTTTCGATGAGATTAATATCTTGCTCAATATAGGCTGATATGGAGCTTAAAATATCAAGTTTCGAAGTCAATATACAAAACAAATTTCATCTCGGATATCGAGCTTTCATTATTTTTAAATTTACAAATTGATTTTTCAAGTGCTCTGTAAAATGTCCGTTTTATGGTCTAAATATTAATATTTTCAGCTCACGGTGCTCGGTCGCATTATTTGATTTGCATAGGCCTACTTCTTTATAAATTCTTACAAACCGTCCTTAAAATGCACCTTAAACGAATTGTATACTATCATGATTGCCAATTTGTATAGTAAAAAACACTGTATTTGATTATGTCATATTGTTTACAATTTAGTAAATTTGGTACTTAATTTCCTTCTTTGATGTTTAATTGCTTTCACCCAAGAATAATACACACAAAAACACCTTGTAATTTACAAGGTGTTCTTGTGTGTATTATCTTTGCATAAAGTTTTTTAGATTACTGTATTAAGTTATGAAGCCACATCTTAATCTGGAATGTGCACCAATTGTTTCATAATTCTTAGCTTCTTGTTAGTTGAACTGTTTTAAAATAACAGATTTATAGGTCTACTTGACAGTGTTAGTGTTGATAGTTGCGTTATCGACTTTCAATATTTCTACCTATAAAGGTGTCTTTTTTACGTTTTATCTATTTGCCTGATTTCTTACCTGAAATTAAACCCAAAATAAATATTTAAAAAAATCAGATCAGTTGGAATCAGATGTATTCAGCATTTGTGATTATTATGACTAATCGTGTTCAATCGTTCTATGAAAACTTAGAATGAGGGCCAGTTTACAAATTTTCTGATGTATATATGCATAGCCAAACGGGAGGTTTCGGGTGCAAGCCCCCCCCCCCCCCATTTTTCATGATGCAGAAGGCGCCGCTAAACAAAAACAAAAAAGGAAAAAAGAAGAAAGTGAGAGAACAGGAGAAAGAGCAATATCAAAGAGAAAGAAAAAGTTATTAACTTAAGATAAAGGAGAAAATATTTCGGAACCCTGTGCCACCGACCAAAACTTATAATGGGTCCCGCTTAATTCTAACATTGATGCTGGAGAGAAGGGGGGATTTTCTGAAGGTAATTGTCTGGGGGGTAATTGTCCGGGGGGTAGTTGTCCGGGGGTAATTGTCCGGGGGTAGTTGTCCGGGGGGTAATTGTCCGGGGGGTAATTGTCCGGGGGGTAATTGTCCGGGGGTAATTGTCCTCGGGGGGTAGATGTCCTCGGGGGGTAATTGTCCGGGGGTAATTGTCCGGGGGTAGTTGTCCGGGGGGTGATTGTCCAGGGGGTAGTTGTCCTAGAACCCTGGGTGGCACGTTTAAGCTTCCAAAATTTATCTGAGAGTCCGGGAAACAATTACAAAGAGACTCAGATGAGTATTTGTTAAATTTCATTATATATACATAATATAAGAATTTATAACAATTGAATTGCTGTTCCTTGAAGACTTAGAATGTACTGACTTTTTATTCTACAAGGTATTTTTTCATAGAATGACGATTTAATTTCTCACAATTTCTTAAATATATTGAAGTAAATCAATAATGGAATTAAAATTAACAATGCAATACTCAACTAGTATGCTCATGAAAATTGATGATATTGTTAAGAATGTTCCGCAGTTAAAATAAAGTCCATGTCATTTTCACCAAATATTGTACACTTTTACTTTGGCACCTAAATATTCCAAATATGCAAAAAATTAACATAGGTTCATGTGCTTAATGTTTTGCTACCGAGCTTTGAATTTCATCCATTCGAAAGGTCTCAAGAAATACGCAATAAAAATGATTTTGCGTTTTTAGACCCCTCGAGATCACATTCATGAGTTAATATTACTATTACCCCGTCAAAATCCATCTAAATTTCACAAAATTTTACATCATAGTTCAGACTTATACACTTAATGTACGATATCCGCTCATATTGCTATTTGTATGCTCTCTAAAGAGTAGCAGCACCTTCAATTTTGAAAATACGGTGTGAAAAAGGACAAAAACATATCTAAAAATTCGAAATTTATTTAACAAATCTAAGAAGTACAATAAATGTTGTACTTTATTCAAAACCCATGTAATTTTCACCAACATTTGCATGGTTGTAGAGAAAGGTATACTAAAGAGGTATGAACACTAAACATTAGGGGTTCATATGTTTGTTTCCAAACTATCAGCATTTTTAAAGAGCAAATGTGCTTTTAAAAACACAAAATACGTGCAAGGCTTGTATTTATATAAGGGGAATTTCTACACCACTTAATCAAATGAAGGTCATATTCGTCATACCTCGCGCTCTGCAGAGTAAATTTTTTTTAGAGGTAGAGGTTTTTCAAAATTTGGTCCATAAATTATTTTCAGCTAATTAATAACTTCGTAAAATAACACTTTGAAATTTTCTGTTTGAGTGCCAATGACTGGAAAAAATCAGTTAAAACATGTAGCTGATTACTCACTTGCCAAATTATTGTGGCGTCAACGCGCATGGCCGCTGCGCACAAACATAACTTGGGAACGTCTTTAATCAAGGAAATTAACGATAAATTATCAATTAGAAAGAAAAAAAAACATTGATTAGCGTTTATATGCATGATGTATAATTCATCACTTCAAAATAAACATGCAAAGAATTAAAACACAAATTATTGCAGCTTCTATTCTCAACCTTTCCCGACATTCGATAGAAATACCGCCATCTATCTGTCTATTGTTTTGGGGAACAGCAGTTGAGAGGCTCATCATAGTCATCGATCATGTCCATATAATAATTAACAACGCGCTATTTCTGAGGCCATTGGAAACAGTTAAGGGCACCGCACACCTTACAATTGCTCTGCCATCCGATTTGGAATAAAATGTTGTACAATTTGATGATAATATTGTATGTTCTAAAGTCATCATATGAATACTTATGTTCAAATCTGTGACTACGCTATCATCCTTATTACAATAAAATTGAATGTAATATCTAGTCGTAATGACGCCATAGCAATCGCACGACTGGCTACGATTTGAAACCAATTTAGCCTTTACTCCAAAATAATGGCTGGTAATCATCCAAAATTGTTATATCAGTATTCTTTTAGTTAATTCTAACCTCAAATAAAATATACTTTTCATTCACACTTTTAATGAGCAAAATGCGATTTGTTCCAAAATCGGATCGTGGTCGTAATGTGCGCGGTGGACTTAAAATGTTCTCCGAAAGACAAGCGCGCACAAAAAGTCCCACACTGAGCGTTTTGTTTCTTCATATAAAACTGTTATTTGAATCATGGAGTACTTTTCATGTAGCTTCAAGGTCGTATGTGCGGCAGCATACAGCGAGCTCTATACTGTGTGTTTTATACCTTGGTCACATTTGTTCTACGGCGGCCGTACGGCGTGTTGAAAACAGCCGTTTTAACATTTGTTTGTACCAGCTACATATAGGTGGTTTGAGTAAAAATGAATAAAACGGCTGTATTCGACTCGCCGTACGGCCGCCGTAGAGCAAATGTGACCGTGGTATTTAATACATCGATGATCATAGTAATAAGAAGGATAATTTCTAAAAGATATTTGTCATTTGATAGATAAATTACTATGGCTTCATTCCACATTTCTAACATGAAAAAACGTCATCTTTGTTCTCTCGAAAATGACTTTAGCAGCTCTTCTTAGTATATTGCCAGGAAACTTTTGGGATAAAATGCACAGGATGGAAATTCTTAACCAAGTCCGTCATTTTAGAATAAATATAGTTAATGAAGCGTCTTGGATGTAATGGAAGTGTAACATTATCGAGAGTTACTTTCATCATTTCCGCGCAGTCTTTACTGGCACCACAACGGACCTCAGTCCACAAGGCACGTGTAACAAAAGTGTAGTTTCAAATTCGTCAGTCTTTTATTCATGATATCGATTACCATTGTTCTTTGGTTGTCACTCACAATGTTAAACTTTCTTTTGTGAGGAAATGTAAGAACTTCACCACATTTCGTAGCTTTTACACGTTTCTCGTGAGAAAGTAGCAATATCAAAACAAGGACAACATAATGATACTGAAACCGTTAGGAATTCAATGCTGACATGTAGATACTACCCTGAAAGACAAGAAAGTTCTTTGCCAAAGAAAACGCTCATAATGCCCCAACTGCATCTGCAGTCATGATCAAAGCTTTGTCAGACTTCATCACGCATCGTAGCTTGAGCATTTTTCTTGTGAGTGGGTGGTAGGTCGAGAACAGTTTCGACAAAGACACCATTGGTCCTTGGCTTCGGTATTACTATCGAAGGCAATCTCCGATGACTATGTCCCTGGTGTATCTCTTCGTCTAATGTCCTCGCTACATCTTCAGGAATGATTTGTATAGGATCTATCTTTGTCTTTTTTATACCCGTCTGAGGCAATGGATCAGTGTTGATCTGAGGTACTAAGATCGCTCTGGGTGTGTCCGCCTTCATGCCATAATACGCCTTGAGCTGTAAAAGAGATGGGCACACTATTTAACTAAAATAATTATGGCAATTATAATTTCTACCTCAGTTTATACTTCAGATATTTTTTTGTTTACCCAGTTTGTGTTTTCTGTAAATTACAAACTACAAATATATCCTTACCAAAATTGGGTTGTATTCAGTGCAATGACCCGGATGTATATTTCTATGGAGCAGCAGCACTGGATACGACGCACTATTTCGAGCCGCCAATAAACATGGTAAACGTGGGGAAGATTTCGAGGTCATTTCATCTCAAATCTTGCCTTGAAAGGTTGAATATGGGTTTAAAGGAAGAATATAAAACGATAGTATCTAAAATCATCCACGACCTAGCCTTTTGACAAGGCCTCACGACTTGGCTCTATTCCTCGTCAAGCGGTGACTGAGACGAGACTAGCGGCCGACGAAGAGAACTGGCGATACCAGAGTGAGTGCGAGAGCGAGCGACTCGAAATCCTCGCACTCACTCGGCTTTTTGTGAAGAGTCTTTTTTTTTTCCATTCGGTAGATATATCACAACAGCCTTGTTTAAAGGCTACCCACGACAGTGCTCGAGGAGGTCCCGCCATATTGCTGCAGCACATACACCGTTGTATTTACTTTGAAAAGTGTAATTATTCATTTTAAGTAAAAAAAAAAATACACTTGCTTGTGAATTTAAAAACCCGAGTAGGATATCATGTGACCCGTCTGATTAAACAACGGCATGTTTAAAGTTTTATGTAATTTAAGAATGTGAGCCTATTTAATCGAGATCAGGATGTTTTTTATGTTAAGAACATTGATTTCTTTCTTTCAGGTTCTCAATTTTATTTCAAACAAGAATGGCATGTTTACGCGTTCCAGTATCATATTTTTGCACTGGAAGGATTTGCTATAGGCTGCTATGTAGGTGCGTCACCCGGATATGATAAACGGATGTCTGAAAATGGGACATTGATCTGCCCGGCGGCATGGAAGAAGGTACAAGAAAATGCATGTTAAACACTGAGAAAAGCAAATGCAGGTAAAGATAGAAATAACTAATGGTGTGACTTAGTATATGTTTAACAGGGATAACGGACAAAGGACAGAGAAAATCAATAAGTGAATATCTTTGGGATGAGGTGATCATGTGTGATAAACTTACAGGTTGAAATCTACGTCTGTCTCGAGATCCCCCCCCCCCTCCTTGCCTCCCCGAAAAAAAAATGAAAGAGTCATTCTTCACTCCTGCCTACTCTTCCAAATCTTAGGGAAATGGGTCCCAATTCTTCCATAAAATTTACCTTATTAATCTCATCTTCAGCAGCCTCGCCCTTTTCAATCGCTCTTCCAAGCTTAACTGCCAGAGCTTCGTTCTCCGTTTGAACGAGTCTTCTCTCTGCTCTTACCTCTCGTAGAATCTCTTCTAATTCATCTGCCCTCGCCCTGGTGTTTTGGTAGCTTGTCTTGTTTTGTCATAAAAACGAAGGAAATAAAAGAATGACACAATGTAATTATTAAAAATGAATTATACATTCATGGCCCTGCTAAAAAATAAGAAAGAATGCAGCGTCGCTTTAGTGATTCGCACTGATAAAATGAATGAATTTAATATTTTAACAATAATTGTTGAAAATGCTCGAATGCTCTGATTATAAACGGGCCGCGGAAAGGGTGGTGCCGATATCGTGAAGTCCCTTCGGAACGTCCAATGTTGACGAACAGGGATAGATAATGAGAGAAAGCAGAAACATATGTTTCTTTTTAGACATTTCAAGAAAATAATGGGTAATAATCATTTTGGAATCAGTATATTTACTTCAACCCTGGATTATCCTGCTAAATGTGTTATTTGAACAGCAAGTGCGTCAAATGAGGCAACATTATACTGCTTAACCTATTTCTGTACTTGGATACGTTTTACAGACCCGTTGTGGGTTATTATGAACCAGGCAAACGACTGATTTCGGTCCATCAATTTCTCGTCGAAAGCTGTCCAGGGGCACTTGGGAATGTTGTGTTGAATTACGAAGTCGTGTCAGAAATCCCTCAGATCAGTACGCTCTCTCGGATTTCTCCCCGATGAGAGAGAAAGAAGTAGAAGACATGAGTAGGATCGCAAAGTTATAGCCATGTTTGTGTCGCCGAGTAAGATGCATTTTCACATAATCACATTCCCTGCATGTAATTTAATTCTAAGGACTCATTTATATCGACCAGTGGTGGACTGCTAGGGACGCTGCTCTATTTTCAATGCTACATACAAGTTAGTACGAAGGGGGCTATATGTGTCAAAAAGCATAAAAGCAGGAAGGGGATAAGAGGAAAAAGAGGGAGATCACTAGAGAGAGAAAAAAAAAGGAGAATGGCTTATAGAGAGATGTAAGTATAAACATGGATGAGAGAGCGATAGAGCGAGATAAGGAAACTGAGCGATGGTTTCCAAAAAGCAACAACAAAATCGTAAAATCCATAGTAGTCACAGTAAGAAAAAGAAAATCAAAGAAAAAAGGTTTTAAAATCATCGCCCTCTGTTACAATATCATCAAAAATCTGGATCTTGTAAGTACTGGCGTTTCCTAAAAGGCTCGGTCCAACAGCACTTACGAATGCAGAGAAGATGCAGAATGGAAAAGAATCTTGCCATCCGTTGGAAAACGTTATGTATCGGTTGTGAACTTTTTGCATACGTATTTATAATATTGTAACGCAGTTACAGTCTCTGATTCTTGTAAAAACGATCCCTTTCAACGTATTTCGGAAAGTAATATGAACAAGTGAGGAATGGAAGTGAGAGCGCGATAGAAAAAAACAGGGGGTGGGGTAATTTATAAACGAATTACATTATTATTAGAGAGTGAGGTAATTAATCTAATACCAATTACATCACCCTCTATTAATAATGTAATTCGGTTATAAATATAATTAAACCAATAAAATATTTGCATGAGTCAAATACTCTACAATTAGCAATAACAATTCCCTAATTAAAGCGAACGAATAATATCACATCGTGAATCCCCTCGAATACGGTTTAATCCCGTCCGTAGATCATATTATTTGGAATACTTCACTCAAGAGGAAGTGCCCTATCACTTTTCCTTCCCCCAAACCCCCATCTATACCAAATATGATAGGTTGAAAATGACACGGGATATGCCCAATAAATCCATTTATCTCTCAGAGAAATCTATAATGCCAAACCACGCGCCCCTTGTTGCTTGTATAACTTGTCTATATTACATTGACATGCGCTTGGGGTACTGTCATGTTGGATTTGAGGAATAGGTTGGGGAAGAGGAAAGGGATCTAGATAACCCCTCGATGGACAATGTAAAACATAAAAATGTGGCTTATACATTCTGTATTTTCTACTTTTTGATGCCGTATGATTATTTTACATCAACATCTTTGTATTTTAATTTTGATTTGTCATTTATATTGACATAATATTTCAATGCAGGAAGGTGCGCGGTAGGAGCATTTTATATGTCAAACAACTGCAAAACTATATACGTTTTTCTCTTTAAGATAAAGTGCAAATTTTCCTATATAATTTCATTTCATTTTCTGTAACATTCATAACGCTGGGAATAGATCGACTTTACACACACAGACTTCAAGCAACTTTCATTTTTGATGCATAAAAAAGAGGGCAATATCCCACAAATCACCCCGGTGCATGTATTTTATGCAATTATGTGTAGGTCAACTTGATCTGGGATCTCTGGAGTTATAACCCAACTATTTGGTAATTATAATGGGAACATTGAGTATGATTGGCTGTTGATCCGTGTTCCCCTAGTAGTTTCTTCTTTGCTATTCCCATAAATAGTAAGTTCTCATGCAAACGGGTTCAGGTGTAATCGTAATTTTCAGGAAATATCCATTAACAGGTCCATACTTGAACCTGACCACAGTATTCGACCGGTCTTCTTGGCCCCTTTCCTTCTAAAAATTAAGACTACGCCTCTGATTCGAAAAAGTCATATTTCCGTCTTGGCCATGGTCGGATTACATATTGCGGCTAAGGATTCCATCGAATTTCAGTTATCATTTTGATTTAAGACATCCCATTTCAAGGCCAAAAATATACTTTCAAAGATACAATTGGATACACACAGGAATGCATTCGAGACGTTGGACATGAACAAGAAGATAAAAGAGTTGAAACGAGTATAAAATGTTAATACCAAGATCTCTGATCCGTGGGAGGCTTAATGCTCCTATTCCTTAACCAAACTGAGTCCATATTGTCCCCTCCCCTTTATTCAATGTAATCATCTATACATCGTATCATCTGCTAAAGATAAGTTTTGTATTATTGAAAAACAGCCTTGGTTTTGAGTATATTGTATTTGAGTAAGTATTGTTGTTCAGGTCCACTGAAGGGGTCAAGAAACTCTGGTAGTCAGGAGGTGCTTGTGCACTGTAAAAATGAAGTGCTAATTTAGCACTTACAGTGCTTCTATAGTAACTGCACTACGAGTGCTGATTTTTTAGTTCAAATTTGAATGACTAAATATGGACCCGTCTTACAAAGAGTTGCAATCGATCCAATCAACCACAACTATGGAAAGCCATCAATGTCAACATCTATTATGCACGTTTGTTTAAATGACAAGTCCACCCCAACAAAAAGTTGATTTGAATAAAAATAGAAAAATCCAACAAACACAACACTGAAAATTTCATCAAAATCGGATGTAAAATAAGAAAGTTATGACATTTCAAAGTTTCGCCTAATTTCACAAAACAGTTATATACACATCCCGGTCGGTATTCAAATGAGGGAACTGATGACATCACTCACTCACTATTTCTTTTGTATTTTATTGTATGAAATATGAAATATTCTAATTTTCTCCTCATTGTCCTTTAGAACAAAGTTTTATTTCCCCCTGAACATGTGGAACTACCATTGTTAAACATTTTATGGTTCAGTCAAGTTGGTCCATATTTTCAAATCCGTAAAAATTGAAATATTGTGTAATTCAAACAATAAAAAACAAAAGAAATAGTGAGTGAGGGACATCATTGATTCTCTCATTTGCATGTGACTAAATTGTGCATATAACTATGTTGTGAAAAATAAGCGAAACTTCAAAATGTCATAACTTTCTTATTTTACATCCGATTTTGATGAAATTTTCAGCATTATGCTTGTCTGAAGTGGACTTGACCTGCTATGATGTATTTCATACATTCATTGTTTTCTTGACAATACAGTGTGCTTCTCTTTGTTCACAAAGCGTATTGTGCAAATTTCCTGCAGAAAAACTTTATGACACTGATGGATTTCCATAGAGTTACGATTGATTGGATCAATCGTAACTCTTTGTAAGTCGGGGCCCAGCACTTAAAGTGCAGACATTATATAAGGACATTAAGTGCTAAATTAGCTCTTCATTTTTGTTAAGAGTGTATGGGTCATAAGCATGCGGAGTGTTTTGATGTTTTGATGAGGTATAATTATGATTGTTTTATATGACCAAATATATTCTTCATTGAAATGTTCGATTCTTAACCAAAAGATTTGCACTTTCTTGAGGAACAAATGGCGGGAATGGTTACTGCATTGATCGGCCGCACTCCCGTCAAACCTCATGTTTAAAATCTCAACTTTATAATTTGGGCATACCTTTCGAACAAAAATCAGCCATATATATACTGATGAATGTGGACGTTACCGATGCAACGCAATAACATAGGAACATGGATTTAATTGGATTACTCTATGACCTTACACTACTTGATATATAGGTTGTCTCCTTAAAATCACGCTTTGAGCTACGCGTGTGGACATCCAATCCTCTTAAGTTAAGTTGAAAGTTTTTTCTGATCTCGAATGGTATATTTTTGCAGATTAGGATGATTTTGGTTTCAAGTCCCTTTCTTTTTCATCATGCTCATGATAAACTTGTCCTTTCTAAATATCAACATCTCTGTCTATTTCTCGAAAAGTCAGTGCTGACGAAATACCCTCTCATTTCCTATGATTACGTATACCAAGTATCCATTTCGACATTTAACAAAAATTGAGACAACAATTTTTGAAATAGCAAGATATAAAAGATTGAAATACTTTTCTTTCGGAGACCTGGTTGTCTTTTCGTGTTATGTACAGCTTCTTACAAAATTCCCCACTGTCGATTCTAGTAACATAGCCATTTGAAGAGGATATCGGTGACATTTGGATATCGGCTAACCCGAAGCCATGGAAAAGAGGATGCGCCACAAACATGCAAATGACAGAGTTCCAACATCGCTAATTAAGAGCAACAGACATTAAAACGATGGAAAGCGAGGAATTAGAAGAAAAAGGAGCCTTACGCCGCAGGGTCCATGTATGTAACATATCAGATTTCCGCTTCGTAAAGGTTCAGGCTTCTTAGATGAACGAAATGTACTGTTTGATGTCTTCACTTGATGAGCTTGTGACGGGTATAATGTAAAGTCTGTAGAATAGACTACGAGACGAGTCGAAAAGGACGACAATGGTTGTTACCGGAGAAGTAACACGATATTTGCTCAGGTCTTAATATCTCATAAGTCATAGGGTTGAGGTTAAGATTGTAATTTAATTTTTGGTTTAGAATAATATAAATGTAGGGATTAAGGTCTATTTAGTGTTGTAGGTAAGATTTTATGTTTGGCTAAGCGTGCAGATTTTCCATCGGAGCAAATGTCGCCGGAGCAAATGAATGGAACCTTCGGGGAATGGATGTGCGAAAGCTTTCTAAAATAATGACGTGTACGTAAATGTACATAATGTTACTAAACACCAAGGAAATGTGTGCGATATAGTGAACCAAGCCTAATAATGATCATTGTCATTGATCATGTTGATGATACGGAGTTTGGTAATTATATCAATAGGAGGAACGCCATTTAAAATGCAGGTAACTATGATTAACATTAATACCCTGTTACATGAAAAAAAATGTCACTGGGGCATCTTTGAATAGAAAAAAATATAGTTGGTTTCATTCGAAAGTTACCATAGCAACATCCAATCAATATCAAGGGAAAATTTTGTAAACTTGTCGGACGAAAAATGTTAATAAAGGTTTCCCCATGGGAGTATTTTATTAAGAAATCAATCAGTGATGTTCATAGACACATTTGCTCTGTCCTAATCAGAAGCAAGATTTCTGTAGCTTATAAAAATATTTATTTAAAATCGCTATATCTGTTGTAATGCACCCTGGTCCCTTCAATGCAGTGTATGAACGTGAGCGAGTTGTGAATCGACACACTCAAAGTTATAGACACAGGTGAAGTTAACTGTTGTGAACATGACGAGAATTTACTTCCTTCAGATGGTAGAGCGCCAACTTGGTGGTCGAATGGGTTTGGTCTCATTGAATATTTTAAAAAATATAAGAAAGGCGATCGATGGAACGATGAAGATAATAACGTAGCGCCATTCTTGAAGCGAAGTTTATAACCCTTTGTACCTTCTATCTACAAGTAAAAAGTAAGAACCATTCTCAGGTTTCCAGGTATGCCAAAGTGCTATAGTTTTAAAATTATAGGGCTATAATAGTACCGACATGTACGCAAATTCCTTTTTTATGGTTGCTATGCCGACGTATGTTTCATCATCACTCGTATATGTGCCAACATGACTGTACTCTATGAATTCTAGTCCCCTATAACACAATTTCTATGAACTGTAAGCTGATGGTAAATTGAATCACATTTTTTTCTAAATAATATGAAATTGTTGAGATATAAACATTTAACTTGCATAATATTCAAAAGACTTTGCGAATGGTTTAACATGAAAATAATAAATTCCTAAAACTATCAGAGAAATGTATATTTAAGAGATTTTCCACTTCAAAAATTTCCTGATTGAACAGAAAATGTACAAAAAACAATTTTTATAACTATCATTTAATTATACGTAACCAAACTTACATTAGGCGTATGAATAAACATCAAATTTCTTCCATGTCTCTTCAGGTATATATATATGTGTGCCTAACAAACGAATAACAAACCACTCGTACCACAACTTGAATTAGGGGGGCGTTTGTTTCAAATTTCCAATTCACCGCAAGCATGGCAAAAAATGCAAGTTAAGCCTTAATGACTACCACACCGCCCACTTTATCATGTTTATGATCCTGTCTAATCCAACCTTGTGAATATAATAAATCGATTGAATATCCTTTGTTCTCGGGTTGGGGAAATTATTTCACAGGTATTTATTTGCCTATTTCATGCATTAAACGATTGAAAGGGAATTCGCTTTTATTTTCATGCTATCAACAAATTCCAATAAAAGCTAACGATTCGTATTTTCATTATCTTCATTGCTCAGAAGCAACATGTTTAGTTTTCAACGTTATTGTCACAGAATGAAAATGATGATGGTGACGGAACTTATAGTGATGATGACAGTAATAATGACGGTAAGTCCCTCGAAAATTTGTCCAAATACTGTACTTCTAAAATTACAAGTACTGTGCTTCTAAAATTACATTTTTTGTGAAAAATGTACTTACGAGCGCTTTGGATCCTTCTGTCAGGGCGTGATGCAGTCGATCGTCCATCTCTGTCTTGGTACGTTTTGCATTCTTGTTGGCTTTATCAAACTCGATCCTCGTGTCAAGGAACTTCTTGGAGACCAGCTCAAGCTTGTTCAAGAGACTCTTTTTTTCATCTTCCAACTTCTTTACCTTTTTCTCACTAGCTTCAAGTGAAAGACGTAAATTCTCGATCTGAAAGTCACAAGTTTGTACAAATAACACACACAGTATCATTACTACAATTAAGCATGAAATAAAGCTTCGACCTTACATACTAGAAAGCAATTTACATTTTTTTTTAAAACTATTAAAGATCTGCAGTCTGAATTGAGCAAGGAATTCAATCAACTGGTCTGTGGAAATAATATGTGCACTTATACTAAAAAGGGGAGGGGAAAAGAACAGTTGTGGAGAAAAGTGAAAAAAAGAAATGAAGAAGAATACGAATAGAGGTCTTGGTTGAGGGACTATGTGGTAGACCATTATTCAATAAGGAATAAAACATTTTTTAGGTCGTATCCCCCCTCCTCCACCTTATACAAAAAATACTTTGGCTCCGCCCACGTGTTTACATTCGGCGTCATTATGAACGACTCGGGTTAGCAGTCCATTACGTTTTCATCATAATTCGAGTTAACATATTGAGTATGCCTATTCATTATCAATCAATTAGCGAATCCCCTAAGCACGTGTATTAGGTTCGAAGTGATTTAATAGTGTGTCAAATTCTGAAATGTCGGTCAAAGTTAAGGTGACACAGGTGCTATTTGTTGACTTGCTATGCTGACTCACGCCCTCATTTCCTGAGCGGGCAACCCACCCCTGTGAACATTCAGGATAAACTGAGGACCTGACCTTATAGGAAACACGTGTAAAAAGAACCGACTAGGAATTATGAATTTGTCATCTGCTATGAGGCATGTTGACGGCAAATCATGTACTTGTGAAGGTCTATTACTATATGAAAAGAATGATGAAAATGTCTCCATTTGGGGGGAATTTTCCAAGAGTCGAATCAATTTAAGGTGGATTTAGATGTAATAACATTTCTGAGTTTCCCCAGAGATCGCCACGTGCTCTTTAAGTACTAAGTTCAAGATCTTACTACTCTCATTTCAGTGTTTTCGACAAATGGCTCCATCTTGTCTGTCTGAGTTACTTGTAAAATATGAACCTGTTCGAAGAATTGATATAATGTATCTGTTGTTAAGACAACGTTTTATGGCGAACGGGGGGTTTGCGCACGCAGCCGCACCGGAACTCTGGAATAGTTGATACAATTGGGCAATTTAAATCTGCATTGAAATCATATTTATTTAACCGATAATGATATCATCAAAACATTACCAGCAGCTTTCCTTCATCTTTTCTTCTTTTAACTAACGCGCACTGAGACCTTTGTAAGGTGTAATGTGCTATACAAAGACTGTTCTATTATTATCATTATCATGATTATTATTATTATAAAATGATCCATGAGCTGGTGATTTTTTAAACGATTATATTATCTCTCCCCAAGAGTTAGCTTCTACTCTCTGAAAATAGAGTTAAACTTACAATGATTTTAGTTTACAGTGAATTGGTAGTCAAACATTTTCACCACGTTGGAGCAATCTATGAGACACCACACACGTATTACAGATTAACGAATGAATATGCATATTAAAACAAAATAATGAATAAGAATAAGAATAAGTTAAACCATTATTTATTGTCACTGTCAAGAACCCTATCTTATTTAGTTGTTATCAAGAAAAATCAGCTCAGCTCATTCGGCAACACGCAATGAATGCTCCAATTCCCTGAAAAATGCAAACAGTGAATGTAAATTGTGATTCCCAGTTACTGATAAAAAATACCATGGACATGATGATCATGCGAGAGGAATCAGCACATCCCGATAACAACAAGAGTGGGCTTATTGTGATTAATATGAAAATGATAGATATTGAGCGATTTAGACCTTTGGTAATAATGATAACAAATGAACGAAGTCAAGGGCAGTTTTCAGAAAATTGCTATGCACCCCGATAAGAAATGTATACGACATTCTCAATGCCGATGGATGTGGGAGAGATTATAGTGTTCTCATTTTCGTATAATTAAGATTGCCATATTCATTTACCTTCAACATGCGATGCTCATATGAACTCTGCACCTGGAAGTCTGCTGCTGTCCATCCCGAATTCGACATCATGAGAAGAATAAGAAACAAACCCAGGATAGCGATGACCGTGAAGAGGACGACGACCACGCTGTTATACTGGAGTTTGGTTAATGCCCCGGTGATCGTTTTAACCTCGGGTCCCCTCATCGAGTACGAATCCCATATTAAATCAGAGATCGGTCCTCCACGACGCGTCATTATAACGTATTTTAAAGAGACAGTCCACCTTGATAATGGGGTGTAATATATAACAACTAAAAATATAAAACAAAACATGACGAACGTTTGAACTTTAACTTTAAAGAAAGGTTCATGAATCATATTCTTTAAGCAGGCCTTAATCCAAAATCGGGATTTCTAGAATTTCTTTCGAGTTTTCTTCCTTACAGAAACTTTTTAAACGGAAATCAATGACAAAAGTAATCAGTATAATCGCACTTAACTATCCAAATCGTAGTACTTAGGCCTATATCGTTATGAACAATTTGAGTTGTATACCCACTTTGGGTTTGTAAATACCTGTACGTTATTAACCATATAATGGAATAAGCAGAAATTAAAAGAAATTGAAAATGTACTTCGATATCTTTAATTGCCAAAAAATGGTATGAAATATACTAAAAGTTTGCATTCCTGTTCATGAAGAGTAAGCAAGTAAATGTAAAAAAAAAAACGTAATTCCCCATCCTTATCAACGACCATGTATAATGCAAAATAATCCGAAATCGTTGTTTCAATTAAGGTATCACTCTCGGTTCAAAAGAAGTAACTGTTGACAGGTTACAGGTATGGATAAAATGCAAAAAGATATGAATATACGACATTTGTGCCTATACTGCACAGTCCCATATATATATTTATATCTGTCTGCATGTCTTGGCCCTCAATTCAACCGAAACTTTTAGAATCTCTCATATAAGGCTCAGTGAGTACACTTTTGTATGATTATGAATTGTCTTTATAGTTTACATAACGTTTGCAAATAAAACTAACTTTTCATCACATTAATTTACACGATCCCCATTCGATGTATATTTAAGTTCTTTAATTACCTCTAATAAGTATCCAGCAGCAAACTGGATGCTAGCTGATGCGATGCGGAAATGTGATGACCGATTTCATGAGAAACATATACATGCGCACATGTAGGGCTTTGCTATTCTCCTTACATCTCTGGCTCTGATGTATAACGCGTGGGCAGCTTCAATTTGCTCTGACCTGGTAATGTAAGGTCGTATCCAAAAACAGTAGCAGGAAATAAAGAAGCCTCCTTGATTAATTTCATTCAATGCACAGACAAAATCCTTCTTTGAATGTAATCAATGATACCGACCTATATCTACATACACCAGCACCAACAAGTGACCGAAAAAATGAATTTATTCTTACTTGAAACTGTGTATTTTTCATTCATGATCTCGAGGTTGAATTATTGTCGAACGAAGATTGAAGAGCTTATCGTAATGAGAAACTAGGGTAAACACTAAACAGTCGTAAATCGTTGTGTGTTCCCATAGGTTGCGATGGCATGATAAGAAATTAGCTTTTAATTCCCGAACGCCTCAAAATAGTTAAAGAACAAAATGGAAAATGACAATTAACCGCTCTCCGTAATCAGGTCATTCTTCTGAGGTGAAGTTTGCCAGAGAGTGAGTAATTTCCTATTGATTGTATCAATTGAGCACATGCGATTATGTTCCCAAAAAGACGACGCATGTAAATTGTGTTTGGATTCCCTAAACGCCGGACTCAGATGCGAGGCCTCCCAAATCCTTGGATATAATATTGAACAATCACATAACCTCAATATAACACTCACGCCAGATCCATTGTTTAAACGAGCAGCCAATAAAGTAGAGGATCTTATTGGAAAGTCTTAATAGACAACATGCTTCTTTCAGTGGCCAGTCTGACAGGATCTTGTCGAATGGAGAAGCCTTAGAAATGAACTCGTCGAAAGTTTTGAAACGAACTAAAAGTCGGTGCATCTACGGTAATGTTATCTCCCCCATCATAACGATCCATCGATGACAATCGCTTTGTAATTTAACCGGGTCTGAGTGATTTGGGGTTATGATAATGACAGTCCGTTTGAAAACGAGCCAAGTTCGGGTTCACCAGTTTATAACAGGGATGTCCATACCATGTTCTATTTCTTGTCTGACTCGTCATTGATGGTTTTTAATGACTATCGGCATTGTTAACTTTATTTCTTGACCTGGGATATGTCACAGGGCATGCAGGTCAGCTTTACTTGGTTAATGGTTGGAATACGTACTATATACACTCTAAAAAAAGGTTTACCCAATATTGGGTAAAATTGAGAAATGCATGTTGGTCGGGTAAAAAGATACCAGATATTTGGTAAATTGTACGCAATGTTGCGTTGAAATCTACCCTTTAAACATGCATTTTGCCCAATATAGGGTAAAGAAAAAATACACAGCAAACATGCATGTTTCTTTTCTACCCAATATTGGGTATAATCTTACTCAGTCAGTGACGTACCTAGGATTTTCCACAGGGGGGGGGGCAAATTCGTCCACCAAAAAATTTAAAAAGCACAAAAAAAAAAGGTCTTCAACCACAAATAAAGGATTTCGTCCCAGAAAACAATTTGACAAGCAAAAAAAAAAAAAAAGGTCTCGTCAGGGGGGGGGGGGGGGTAGGGATATGTCCCTTGCATGGGTTGTGACTCGTCAGGGGGGGCAGTCTACCCCTCTGCCCCCCCCCCGTAGGTACGCTAGTGTACTCAGTGTTTGTAGAGTGTAATGACAAGCTCAAATAGGGTGGTTTTCTTAACCGTATGATTCACTCAGATCCGATCATGCGAACAAGGGAAAATTGACGAGTAGGCCATTGATGTATTTCAGTGAGGACAAAGCTCATAGAAAAATGATAGCAGTCTTTACTTTCAAACATAAAAAACGAAGAAATATGTACCTTATGTTTAAGTTTCCCGGGGCGTATAGACCCATCACATTTTTCGATTTCCCGATGAGAGGGACACATGGATGAGGTGTATATAATCTGATAATGTCGGGTGTATATACTCCATAACATCCTCCACCCCATCCCACTACGTTCTTCCTGACGCCAAGGCTCTAAATTCAACACGGACAGACTCTTAAGGATACGAACAAAATATTAGCGTAGATTAGAATTAAAGAAGCTCAGTATGGACGCACTCTATCTAGGCTGGGTACTTGTTCTATCATTTCTATGGGAAGGCATGTAAGGGGAAGCCAAGAGAGCCTCGTGGCATTGAGACATGCCGAAGTATTTCCTTTCAGCTTAAATGTACATCCTACATGTATGTTTGGTGATACTGAGGTGGTATTAAGAAATCTAGGCCAAAAAAAATGGCAGGAGTTTGAGAGTTTTCTTTTTTCGCAATTGGGGGCATCAAATTGCAATGAATCGTTTTGAGTCAGGAGTGTCAGGAACTAACATGCTGAAGACCGGGGCTGGAGACCACTGGGCTAATATTACATCTAACATATGCAAGAAAACATTCGACGACCGCACAAATGTGCCAAGGAAAGGACTGGAAGCTTAAACATTTTAAGTTTCATGACCCTCCCCAGGCCTAAATTAATCATTATCAAAACTCACCCTAAATGAATAAAAATACCAATCTATAATTAGTCTTCAGTCTCACCTTTAATCCGAAATCAAAATTTCCGTTATTTTGTTTAAAAAGGAATTAATTCGATATCAACAGGTCAGTTAAGGTCAAATGACGCGGAATAGAAACGAAATATTTTTATGTCAACATATCAATAGTAACACTAAGCAAAATAATAATCATCACTAGTGAAAATGGTAGGACAAAACAATCAAATCCGATTTGGATGTCAAAAGGCAATTTTGGGGCTATACATTCCAGCTCAATATTAAATTACACATCGAACTAATCGATCTATGTAAAGAAAGTTTTGGGATCACATATAAAGTTGTTTAATAACACCTTAAATGAAGAAATAAGGCAACTTCAAGCAAAGATAATTTCTTATACTATGCGTGCGTACCCATGTTTGTTTTTCGTGCGCCCAAGTGTTTGCTTGGAGTCTGGCGTTCACACACAAGGAAAGGGTTGAATTTTGATTTTTTTTTTCATCGCGATGCAGGTAAAACACAAAATGAAGAACCTTCATGATCGCGACCCTATTTGCATTACTTGCAATTTTTTGTCAGAATCATCGCGATAATTTCTCAAGCGATGTGAATCCTTTCGCGAATCGAAAATCGGTTTGGTCTATCTCACAACAAACAAATCGACGGCATTGAATTATTATGTAGGCCTACATTCCTAAGATATCAGTTTTTTTTCTTTCGAAATTTGGATCGCGATCCAAATTTCAATGTTTAAACTTATCTGAGGTCGGTTGTGAGTAGGATAGTCCACAGTGAATGAATTTTTTACCAAATATATTACGCAGTGCTAACGTTCGTTTTGCGCGTATTCAAGATAGTGTTAGCTTAAACCACTGGGGGAATGTTTAAGGGTTCTTTGAAAAAAAGCTAGCATTATGCAAGAATGCGTTTCCGTCAAAAATATAATTTGCGATTCGAATTTCACATCAAGGTACGGTCTCATCAAGCTTGTATCGGTCGCGATCGGTCGCTGAAGTACCTCTCCGACCGTAGGGGAAGGCGTGGTAAGTTGTGACAGTTTTTGCTTTTTGTATGTTATAATTGATATGATTAATAATCTTGTATAAATTAGTCCCTTGCCTTGAAATTAAATTCTTCTGAAATATTTTTCACCTATATATAACTTTCTACCCCCCACAATGAAACTCATCGTCACCTTTGAAAGAGAGATGTCAAATGGCTCAACTTGCCCCATCTGTGGGGTAAGTTGAGCCACAAAAACTATGTACAAAATGTATGGGGGAAGAACCAGCATGTCATTTTTTTAATTTAAAGTCTTTTCACTTGCTAATTCTCTATAAATACTAACATCCTCTTAAAGGCAAAAAAAAAGAGTCATGTGAATTTGCTGCTTTCTGCCTGCATATCGATGGCTTTTTTAAGGTTTGTTTTTTATATACATTACCATAAGAATTACCATGGCTCAACTTGCCTCATGCTGGCTGGCTCAACTTACCCCAGTCCGAACTTAATGCGATCATTTCGAATCCACACATTTCTTATGCATCCATCATGTAAAAGACTATGGCAACAATGAGAATCCATACCTGGACTAACAATATTGTTATTATGTCTTTATTATATTTAAAGACGTTTGTGTGTAAAAAGCACTCATCTTATTCACACCCTTTTTTACTTTTTAGGCTAGAATTTGTATTTTTCCCTTTAAAAAAGTAATTTTTGTTTCAAAGTTGAAAACAATGTGGTGGAGTTAGGGGTTATGCAATGGGTCATCAATACATAACACCACCACAATGTGTGACTCAATCATTATTAGCCCGGGGTTGGTGGCTCAACTTTCCCCTATGCTCAACTTACCCCGCTTTTCCCTATTCAGTTTTTGACAAAAACGATTGGTCGCTGAGTACGATGAAATGCTTTCATATCATGATTTCATCGGTCGCTGGCTCTGTCGCTGCGACCCTACCCAGCGACCATACTTTGATGTGAAAGCAACATTACTTTCTCGTATCATAAAGAATTGTATTTCGTGAATCACTATATCAGACTATAGTATTTGTTTTCTCAGCCTAGCTACATATGTCTGATGTAAGTAAAACGTGCTTTTCTAAAGTTACTGTTTTATCGTGACGATCAGCTTTATTTTGCATTTACGTCAGTGGTATGGCGTTTCCCGAAGCTACTATCACCGACTAGAACATCGTTGGCTGATCACGTGATTTGTGTTTACCCTGAAGAATAAGGAAAGAGATCGAAAAAAGGTAGAGAAGAAAGTCACGAAGAAGAAGTAGAAGAAAGAAGAAGAAGGAGAAGAAGAAGGAGAAAAAGAGGTAGAAGAAAAAGGAGGAGGAGAAGGAGAATGAGAAGAAGAAGAAGAAGAAGAAGGTGAAGAAGAAGGAGAAGAAGAGGAAGAGGAAGAAGACGATGATGAAGAGGAGATAGAAAAAGGGAGAGGAGGAGAAGAAGGGGAGGAGGAAATGAAGCTAAGAATAAGACATGTTGCATGTAAGGATATGATAATGGAGAAAGTTCGGAATTCTTTATGCAAAACGTTTTGTCCATAAAAACAATTGTCGATTAAAAAAAAACTTAGAGAGGGTACCAAGAACATGGAGAAGAGGTAAATGGTTTTAAACAAACTTACATAACGCTATAATTTCTGTAACAAAATTAACGTTATATCTTTTGTAACAAAATTGTTTTCACGAAAACTGGCCAATACCAGTCTCGTGAGATGAAGAGACGGGAGTCAGAACCAGATACATCCATGGATACAAGTATCAAAGCGAAAATTAAAAGTGACACGAACGAACAGGTATGTATACCTTTTAGTCATCGCCTATCCATTAACTCACATACGTGTCTAGTTGTATTCTTTTTACTCACCAGTAATTGGGTCTATCCATATTAATTCCCCTCCAGAAAATATCCATTTAAATCCCGCTAAGTAGCATAACTTCAAAACCGTGCTATCACATACAAATGCAATCACTTCTTCAAAAATCTTTCAAAGCATAAATGAATAAGACTTGAAAAACTCTGACAGAAGGTATCCAAGGTCCACAGTCAACATATCATTCTTTTTTAAATCTTGAATCCGTTTCGAATGTGTTAAAATTTATGGATATTGGTAATCATAGTTTTGATGCCATCATTTCTTTAGATTTTATACCTTTGCCATATTTATAGGTCTAATTCAGACTCGGGGTGGCCATATGGTTTTGATAGGGGCATCAGGGGGCAGTAACATGTAATATAACAGCAATCATGGCAATTATTACAGAAAAAAAAACCGGAAAGAAATCGTGTTCAACATGTATAACGGGTTTAAATAATACATTTATTAGGAAATCAACGAACCTAAATCAAAGACGTTAATAATCAATATGCTTTCCGATATCCATCTCTTTCATTTTTCATTCTTGTTTTCATTATCACTGTTTAGCATTGTCTTTAAAGGCAACATACATTGAGAGCAGCAGATAAGGTCCAACGCTTGTTGTTACTCATCGACTCCCCTTGAAAAATATGACAAATGTTTAAACTGTGAAAGTGTAATGAATTTTGATACGAAGAAAATCCAGACTTTATCGAGCCTGCAAAAGAAAGTTTTTACAAAATCGATTTATGGAAGCATCGAGACCTTCCGCCCTTTCACACTGTAAAAAAATCGTAATATGAATGATGATTCCAGTGAAAAGTGAGGCTAATGACGAAGTTTTAGCATGTGTGATCTAAACAAGAATCACGAACGCTAATCACAATCACGAATTCAAATTCTACTCCGGAGGTGAATTCTAGTTAAGTTTCACTCAAATTACTTACAATTTTCCGTGTGAAATAGGCGATGATTTTAAAGACGAATTACAATCATCATTACAATGATGATTCACGATTCACGTGTGAAAGGCCCTAAACAAGCTACTCCATCAACAATATCAATCGAAAAATATCAAGTTTACTCTGGTGTAAAACAAAATATGGTGGTGACAAAGCCTGTCGTTATAATGACGAATACACAATTCTCTCTTTAATCCATGTTCACATGCATTAAAGGTCGGCGCCGGTGAAACATTTCGAAATAATATACTAAACCGTATTATGTTTCCTCAGCTAAGCTGTTGAGATCTGAATGCATTTTTGATGGTGCAAACGTGTTTTGTATTCTAGTAAGTATGAAATTAATGAACTTTGTCAAAGTCTATATGGTATTTTATCGTGGTGTTAAAACATTGTGCATGCTAGGGCTTAGTATAAAATCATGAGGGGGTTGTTCGTAACATGATGCCATCATCTAGTTTTACCCAATCAGCATAATGCATTACAACTTGTCCCAAAATGTTCAGATAATTATTGTCATTCAATTTCTCCAACGCAATTTGGCCGATTGCGTACTCGACTTATTTCCCTATTGTTTACTATGTTCTCGACTTACGGACGTGCAGGACGAGCATGATGAAAATATAAAGTGCATTTTAGTTCAGATTAGTCGAGAGGAATTGGCTTTATGACTATTCTCCAAGCCCCATTCGGTGCAATTCCCCCAGACGAGATTGGTCGACATTTAATTTTAGGCACTGGTATATGGTTCTTCCGCGCTTCCCCCGGGTGGGCTCAGCTTGTCTTTCACATTTCACCGGCATTTCGGTAAACAGGTTAGCAAAGACAAAACATGAATGAAAAAGAGGGCTTTGAAATTCGAGGTGCATTGCAATGGACAAAATTGCTCTTTAAATGAGATTAATGCGTTGGGGTAGCGTGGTAACTCAACTATTTGAACACAACACATGCTAGAAAAACAATATTTCTAATTTTCTGGCTGTGAAAATAGGGTTTTTAAATGTGTTATTTATTTTCTTCCCTTCATAATTGCATACATATAGGGAATGAATCGATGTTCCATTTCGTTCTCATTTTCATTCATCCACCCATTTCATTTTCTTTTTAAGTCGAGTATTCAGCGTTCAATGTTATTGACATTGACAGTCAGCTTCGCATATATTTTCGATTTTACTCTGTTGAAATGTTGAGTTCTTCGAATTAAATTAAATTTAAAACAAAATTTACAAATGTGATTCCAAGGAAGTGTTCATCGATAATGATTTATCCAAATGAACATTCTAAATTTTAAAATTGGAATAATTTGTTTCTATATCCTGGCGCCACGTTGTCAAATTTTAGGACAAGACACAAGAAAATGAAGAGATTATCATTAGAAGGTAATGTAATCTAGTATGCTCATATCATCTTGGAGCCGAAAAGATAGCGGGATGCGCTTTCAAGAATGTGAAAAATTACCGAATGATACAAGCAAAAAGAGAAAAAGGCTGAAAGCTCAGCCCTAAGGTACCAGGAAAGGAATGGATACTGAAGTAAAGGGGAGATGAAGAGAGAGGGGAGAGTGAGGAGAGGAGAGAGAGAAGGAGAGAGGGAAAGATGGGAGGGGGGGGGGGGAGAAAGGCGGAAAGAGATATTATAAACAGACGATATAAGGTGCCAATGTTAAGCCGGTTTCGATTAGATGGAATTGAAACAAGAGGTGAAATAGTGCAGCTTTCGAAGGCATTTGATACTATCGATCATGATATATTATTGTACAAGCTTGAGCATTATGGTGTTCGTGGGGGTAGCCTTACGTTGGTTTAAAAATTACTTAAAGAATAGATGTCGGTATGTAATGAATAATGGAGTTAAATCACAATCTAAGGAGGTTAAATGTGGTGTACCCCAAGGTTCGGTTCTGGGTCCATTATTGTTCTTGATTTATGTTAATGACATTATAAATTCATCAAAATTGTTTACTTATTCACTATTTGCAGATGATAATTGCTTACTTTCCCCCAACAAAGATATGTTTACTCTTATATCCTCAACTAACAATGAAATTAAAAAAATATTTAAATGGTTTTGCTGTAACAAGCTTTTATTAAATGCTAGTAAAACTCAATATGTTGTCTTTAGAACAAGGGGTAAAAGAGTCCCTGAAGATACTAATCCATTATCAATCGGTGGCCATCAGATCAATCGGCATGATCGGAGTCAAGATGTAAGGTTTCTGGGAGTTGTAGTTGATGATCATTTATCATGGAAAAATCACCTCAGTTATGTTTGTACTAAGGTATCAAGGAGTGTTGGTGTCATTTATAAGTTACGTTTCTCTCTACCTCAGCAGACCTTATTAACTCTTTACAATGCTATTATTATGCCACACTTGCATGGGGAAATACATATAGGAACCATTTAAAAAAAATGCTAATTCTTCAAAAGAAAGTTATGAGGCTGATAACATATTCGAAATACAGATGTCCAAGTATTCCTTTATTTCTGCAATTGAAGATTTTGCCTCTCGATGATTTAGTCTCCTTCAATTGTTTGATATTTATGTACAAATCACAATCCTCTAAAAACTGTTCATTTTAAAAAGATGCATTTGTTGTTAACTCGAATGTCCATTTGTACAATACACGGCAAAAAATTCTTATCCACCAACCACTTGCAAGAACAGATACTGCTTTGAATTCTTTTGTGATAGTTTGTATCAAAGAATGGAATAAGTTACCACAAAGCTTTAGATCCAGTCCAACACTGCCAATATTTAAAATTCATGTCGAAAATATTTATTTGAAATATTACAAAATATCTTAAATTGAATCTTGATAAACCATATGTGTGTGTGTGTGTGGATTTTTTAATGTATTTTTCTTAATTCATCTCTAGATTATCATTGTATATATATTTCATCTCATTCTTGCTGTAATGTTCTATGTAAGGGGCCCCCTCTCACAAGCTTTGCTTCTATGGGGTCCCAAACCTATCATGTCTTCTAATTTTTTGTTAAACTGTGTACTATATCTCCTGTTTTGATTGGTTTAAATAAACTTGAACTTGAACACTTCAAGGGTCCCTACGTCCCATATTTAAGTTGCTTCCCAACGATGTACGGTGCTGATGTCGCGATTTAAAATATCAAACTATATTTTACAGATTTTTCGATAATCTTTGGTAGAAAATTGTTTATCGCTAAGCTATACCGCTTTAAAAAATGAGCTTTAGACCTCATCACCAGCCAATTGTTAGGGAGATATCAAAGGGACAGTATAGTACAGGGTTTACCATTATAGTAAGCGCTAAGAAGTAAGATAAAATTATTTTTGCGATACAAGGGTTTACTGACGGTTAGTCTAACATCACTTGGTCTAATCATCAGATGGACTAACAACATTCGGTTTAAACCCACTTAGTCCAATTCTCTTTTGGTCTAATGACCACTTGGTCTTATAGCCAACTAGACTAATGACCACTTGGTCTAATAGCCAATTGGTCTAATGACCACTTGGTCTAATAATTAAAAAAATAATCAAATTTTTTTGAAATTTTCAAAAAGCTTTGGGGAAGAAAAAAAATATTTGGGGATGAAACAAATTTTGGGGATATTTTGTCTATTTAAGGGGACTTTTGAAGGTTTTGGTGAATAACAATAAAATTTGCTATTTTATGTAAAATAACGCTGATAAACGATCACAGAGGTGAAATAAGTAAGATTTTTATTCATCCACATCTATGTAGGCCTATACGATCTACTGTAGATAGTTTAACCCAATCAGGGTTCCCAGTTTTTCAAGAAAACAAAAATCCAAATGAAAATTAGACCAAGTGCCGTTTAGCCCAACTGGGCATTAGACCAATTGGCGATTAGACCAATTGGTCATTAGACCATTTGGCTATTAGACGAAGTGGTCATTAGACCAAATGGATATTAGACCAAGTGGTCATTAGACCATTTGGCTATTAGACCAAGTGGTCATTAGACGAATTGGATATTAGACCAAGTGGGAATTAGACAAATTAGATATTAGACCAAGTGAGAATTAGCCCAACTGGTTACTAGCCCAAATGGAAATTAGACTAATTGGATATTATACCAAGTGGGAATTGGACGAATTGGATATTACCTGAACTGGTTGTAGACAAAATGAGTTTAGACTATGTGAAGTTGGACGAACTGATAAGGAGACCAAGTGGTATTAGACCATCCGATAATTCACCGATACGAGTACTAAATACTATACTTATTTCAATATATTATTAGGCCTATTATGTTAAAATTATCATTAGCATCGAATGATTCATCATCATTATTGTATCCTTGACAATTTTATCTTCACAAATATCAATATTATTTGGCACTATCATTATAGTCTTTTCAGTCCCAAAAATCCTGCTTTACAGGAGTGCCCTGTATACATAGTAATGATTTACAAAATACATAAAACACACACAAACAAATTAAGGCCCGAATTTACAAAGGAATCTTAAATCCCCTTTGGGTTTAAACCCCCTCCTGGGTTTTAAGTCCACGGTTTAAATCCGGAGGGGGTTTAAAGCACCAAAAACCAGGAGCGAAGTCTTTTTGTGAATTCTGGCCGATGTGTTCCACATTACATGTATTACTTACATTTGTAGAGAAATTTGACCTGTTTTGACCTTAAATGACCTTAAACTGACGTATACGTGATTGAAATGCCCAGTGATCCATATATTTTTTTTTTTTTGCATTTGATTTAGCTTTAATTTGATACCAAACATGACTGTTTATTGTGTAAAACATGTAAGTCATATTTGAGAGGTATTTGAAAAAGTGGGCGTGGCCTATGACGTCAATAAAAAATGCGCAAGGGTGCCCAGGTGGCACCCGTCGGATTCTTGAAGTAGAGCGTTGTGGCCCAGTGGATTAGTCTTTGAAACAGATTGTGCTGCACTCAACCCAGGTGAGGTGAATGGGTGCCCGGTAGGAAGAAATTCCTTGGAATGCTTGAGCGCCTAGGCATCCCAGCTACAGTCGGGGTAATAATAATAGCAGGGCCCGCTGGGAGAACAGTTTTCAGAACTGAAGTGGCTTCCCTTGGTCAATATAGACACCCTATACTACAACGTTCAGCTATAAACTTGGATACATACTCAACTTCACGGACATGTTGGGAATCTACTTGACTAGTAAAAACGCTGTTTTAAGTGTTTATAAACTCTGTTTACTATATGAGCCTTATAGTACTCGTTTAAACAGATTAGTGTTTAAATCTTTTAAACAATAAAGTTTTGATTTTAAAATGTAATTTATTAATTAATTTTCAATAAATTAAGCATGTTTGTTTAAACTGTAGAACTACTGTAAGGTTCATATAATAAACAACGTTGTATAAATTTTAAACATCTTTTTAACAATGTAGCTAGATGAGCAAACTTGGGTAAATATCAAACTTCATGTTTTCGTAAAGCAAGTGTCAAACCATAGCATATGTTGTCCAAATCCAACTTGATATCGGTACCAAGCGGTTGGTTATGATGTGATTCTTTAAAAAAAAAACATTTTAAAAACCTCACTAAAGCCATACCTTTGTCAGAAAACTGGCGTCATCATGGCATTACGTAGATATGTTTTTTTGATGGGGGCAGGATGCGTAAACTGTTTCGACAAAACTTGAAAGAAAGGGAGTAAAACAATCGAGCTTATCATCGGGGCGCTTTTGCATTTTGTAAAGTGAAATTGAAGCATTTTGTGCACAATTTTGGTGCATTTTGTGAAAATTTCAAAATTTCTGGGAACAACTGCCCCCCCCCCCCCAAGTACGGTCATGGGCGTCATGCAATGAAGCCATCTTTAACCACGTTAAGTTGCCCCATGGCTTTATACGCAACACTGGTCCAAACTGTCGTTTCGTTATTGCATAGTGCGAGTGAATTCCTATAACCTTAATAAGAATAATTTAATGTGAAAAATATTTCATCTGGATTATTACCGAGTTTCAATGTACTAAGAACAGATTTTAACTTAAGCTGTAATTCAAAATTACTGAAGGATTGTCACAGCCTCTAGCACGCAATAGCAGGCCACACAACACAAACTGAGGTCTTAACTGATGTATATAGAGGAAAACTCCAGTCATTACTATCCGGTGTTTAATCTAAAGTGTTAATTCAACACACATTCGTGTTATTTCACCATCTTTGGTTGTTACTTTAACACTGTTTGGTGTTATGTTCTAGGATCCAATTTAAACACTGTGACATCAGAGTGTTATCATGTAGGGACACCAATTGGTGTCGTTTTTTTTTAATACATCCCAGATTAAGAGCGTAACAGTCGTGAGTTCCTTATTAACTGGCAGCTTTAACAACAATCTTTAATGTGAAATCATGTATGTATGTGTTTTTCATTTAATTTCGTATTTCAAGTTTTCCATGTAAATCCTTTGTCCTTTAATCATGCAAGCGAACCACACCAAAATAAATTATTTGCGATGAAATTTTTATTAGATGTAAAATAATTTTTTTTCACAGATGATTTCTCATTTTCGACCTACCGGGAATATTGCTATGTCAGACAAGCAATGGCGTTCCCATATGCAACGATAAAAACCGACTTATGCAATCCAGCGGTATCACAATGATGAATGGATTTTGATGATAAATTTTGAGTGAATTTGAATGAATCGTAAATACTGTATTTTTAAGACCACTTGCAAAGATTACATGAATCATAACTCACGAGTGAAAAAGAACTATTTCACTCCAGCAATGAATGCAAAACGCAGGTAACGTTTCGCGCATTTTACGTTAGATTTGCTATTTTACTTATACAAGGTTTACATAACACAATGGAAGACACGTCGAATGAATTGTATATAGTGAATTTATGTACGTATGCATGGAATTATGATCTGATAATAATTATATGAGGTGTCTTCTACGAACAAAAAAAAATCTCACACATTATTTTCAACCCCCTTGATAAAGGCACTGATCCGTGAGACAGAGAAAGACCGACGGCACAAGTCATCCACTCCAACCCAAACGAAATTATTTTGTTCACAAGTAGTGCCTTCCCGTTCCATTCCTCACCCTTTAAACTTTGTAATGGAGGAATACATGAAAATACGACAAATTGGAAGTGATATTTTTTTCATTGGCTTTCGATTTATTTGGAATGGGAAACTATAGGTTTTGTGTGATAAAAGAATGTTGATGTTCCTCATTTGTATTCAAATTTCACTCAATTTTTTATCAGATACAAGTAGTGAACAATCATTATCTGCCTGGTTTCATGACGTTTTCAGCATCTAAACGAATTTGACTTACAATGTCAGAACAAGTTTGCATTACATGTATTAACCTTGGATGTATACTATAAAATCACGGAGCTAACAATGCACATTAATGTATCTGAAAGAAAATAATGAAGTAATAAATAAATGATTTTTATAATGCATATGGTTTCATCGAGTGCCATGTCTCACTAAATCCTAACTTAATTTTCCAGCTTCATCTTCTTAATTAATCGGTTCTTCATATTAACATATAATTTCTAAACATGCAAAACTTAGAAGAAACGAGATCAATGTACATGAAAACGTGAAATGAAACGAACCAAACTCTCTCCAATCTGGTCTTCGAGAAATTCGTTGGAAATAATACAATATTTCAGGCTAAATATTTCAAGTTGGAATTACAATACCTCTTGTGGCATTTGTGTGTGGGTTAAGAAGTTGTTTACCTTCCTACGAAATCTATTATTATCGTAAATACTCAGTGATAGCAGCTCGTCAACTGAAGAGGCGACCCTGTTGAAAGAAAACTGGTGAAACATGCAATAACGCTTCTCCGTCACAAAAGGTGAACCTACACTCATGGGCGGAAATCCCAGGGGGGACAGGGGGGACGTGTCCCCCCTACCAAAAATAGTAGGGGGGACACAATATCAAATGTCCCCCCTACTATTTTTGTATTTTATGATGAAAAATGCATCACTCACATTCGAAATAATACATGTATTTTAGACTAAATGACCTTACATTTTGGGTGAAAAACTTTTTTTTTTTGCTTTTCAAATTTTCCAGAGTGAATAAAATAAGATGAGGGGAAGACTTGGAAAATAAAAAAAATCTTTCATGTCACTATATAAAATTTTCGGTCGCGCTTCGCGCTCACATTGCCTGTTAGGTGATTGTTCAATATGGAGCTTAAATATCAAGTTTGGAAGTCAATATACATTACACATTTCACCTCGGAAATCGAACTTTCATTATTTTGTGTGATTTACAAACTGATTTTAAAAAGTGCTCTGTTAAAATGACAGCTTTATGGTCTGAATAAGTACCTTTTATTTTCGTGTATTCCATTTAGTTTGAAAAATATCCCTTTTCAAGTCTGATTGTCAAAACGTATCAGATAGCGCTATACTCGCTCGCATTTTGATTGGCGAGTTATGTATGTCTCAATATTGATTTTCATGACAGTTTTTCAAAGATTTTGGCTCTCGATTTGCGCTCGCATAGATGCATTCTATTCATAATTACAAAAGTGCTTGAAATGTCCAGTTTTCAGGCCATAATATCATCAGATTTCTCGCCCTCATTAGGCATTAATAAATAAGATATTAATTTAATTGTTAAATTGTCCCTTTTGTTTATCTCGCGCTTAGCAAGAGGAATATGAAGATAGTCATCATTTTCATATGACATGTCCTAAGGATGTCCCGGTCATATATGTCAAAACTCAAATGATAATGAAATCTATCAGCTCTTTATTAACTGATTAAGTGCGATCCATATCCACCTCACAATTTTCCTACATATTGCTTGAAATAAATAGCTGAAATTGACTCTTTTTTCAGAACGGAATATTAAATAGTTTAAGCTCGCGCTTCGCGCTCGCTTTGATTTTGATGATAAAAGATGTATTTAGAATGCCTAGATTCTAGGTCTAAATATGAAACACGCGCGCGCATGTTTATTCAGATACTCAACTTGTTCTCTATTTAAACCATTATCCAGTTTCAGATAACAATATCAAAAATTTTCTGCTCGCGCTTAGTGCTCGCATTATTAATGAAGGAAGATCCCCTATTACTCATTATTTTCATGATTTACAAAACGTGAATAGAGTGTCCCGTTTTTAGGTCTAAATCTCGATTTTTTTTCCGCTCGCGCTTCGCGCTCGCATCAATTGTTTAGTTATATACCTACATGTATCTGTTTAAATTACAAAAAGTGCTTAGAATTTTCTTTCCTTAGGTAAAATTTCAGCACGCGCTTCGCGCTCGTATTAGTTAATTTTTAAAATGTGTAACGTCTTCATGGCTAACTGCAAGCAGTCTTTAACAGGTACCTTTTCCATCAGTTCATTTCTGCTCGCCCTTCACGTTTGTAGTAATTATTCATTTACATACACATCTTTCTCAGGATAGCAAACATTGCCCAGAAATGTTCAAAATTTTAGGAAAAAATACATAATATTTCTTAAAAAATTTAGCTCGCGCTTCGCGCTCGCATTATATAAATAAGGATTATGATATTATATATATATATTTATTCATAAGAATAAAGCTAAGAAGTGACCATGAGGACTATCCCTTCAATGAAACAAACAAAAATCATCTTCGAGCGGCCGATCGGGGATTAACATATTATGGCTGAAAAAAAATCGCCCCCCCCCCCTATTGGCGAAGGCTGGATCCGCCCCTGTGGTCCCCCCTAACTTTCGGGACAGATTTCCGCCCATGCCTACACTAAAAAAAAAATCAATAGTTAAGGAACATCAAAGGAACTGTATGGAGAGGGAGTCGAATACAAAAGCTCGATATAAAAGTGACTGCCATGACGGACAACTATCCGGAAACACGACATAATGATCCTACGACATTTGCTCCAGTCTTAACCCTAGCTTACCAACATTTTCGCGACTGCGCGAAATCTGCGGCCGTGATCTTAAGGAGGGCCTAAAAGGCCCCCTCCGGACTTTAACCTCACAAAATAGCCCAGTTAAGTTAGGGTTAATATATCAGAGGGTAAAGGATAGGGTTAGGATTGTAATAGAGTCTTGGTTCAGAATAATGTTAAGATTATAATTAACGTTTATTTAGTTTTGGAGGTTAGGGTTTATGTTTGGCACAATGTGCAGATTTTTCATCAGAGCAATTGTCGCCGGAGCAAATATCATGGAACCAACTACCCATTGCGAGTAACAGAATAACCGCCCTTCATCAAATGTGGCCCGTTGTAATAAGAGTTGCGTTTACATGCAACAAACAAACAACCAAATAAACCACAAGACCCAAAATACGGGTTTGGTTGAAAAGCAAGTTACTTTGATTTTTTAGAGTTATATTTAATCGTAAGTTCGTAACTATACAACAGGCCCCAGAATTCGTAATTCATAACGCATAATTATCAATAATGGCGATCAGGTTTTAGATTCGCAATAGTTTCTTAATGATTGCGAGAGAATATTTTTTCATTGTCCATTAGTAATGATCAACTATCACCAACGGCAGACATTTGTAGGGGTCGCGAAAACGGCGGGGGGTGTGCTGTGTTCATTGGCGGCGGAGCAGAGGATTATCTTTTGTGTGGGGGGGGGGGGGACGCAACAATAGGCGTCCCCCCAAACACAAAATATAATCCTCTGCTCCGCCGCCAATGGCTGTGTTGGCTTCAGCTCCCACTTTTTTTTAACAAAACCGTGAACAAAAACGTAAAAATGACCATCTCGTTGTGATTTTTTGCATGGTCAACCCCCCCTTCCGCCCCCACTTTCAAAACCGTTCCGCGACCCCTGACTTGTTTGTTGAGAGCCAACCTCTCCCTAGACTCTTGCTATGAGTAACGCGGTATTGCACACACACTGAACGGCATTGGGTTGCGTGTGGCACCAACTTTTCCTGCAGTGCTGGGTGGAAGGGCGCCCTCAGGGATACGGAATTCGAAGCGGTGGAGAAGATGGGTGAAGAAGAAGTACAGTTCCATCTTGGCGAGTTGCTCTCCGAGACACTTTCTCCTGCCTTTAAAAAGAATGAACGAATAAACGAAAGTGATCATAGTCATATAACGCTTAAACACTAGACTCTGGCAGTATGCCTTTCAGTAAGGACTATAGATTGTAAATTGTAATTCTCTGCCAAATAAAGTACTCAAAAGATGATGTTGCCACCATTTACCAATTTAAGTCATCCCTAGAAAGGTATTTAAAAAAAAATCCAAAGAAGTTTGACCTATACTTCAGATAGGATAGATTAGTAAAGAACGACAAAGTTATGCTTCCAGTCTATACATCCAAGTATACTCAAGTAAGTAAGTTTTATAAAAAAGAGGAGACTTATGGAGCTACATCATTACTAACCCGCGAAATATTCTGAAAGGAAAAAAAAATACTGTTCTTATTTTTTATAATGTTTAGATTTCGTCTGGATTGCTTGATTAAAGAGTATAATATCGAAAGCGGTAATTGCTTTCAAGTCAAAATTGTCTTTTAAATTTTGAAATTAAGAACAGGCCTCAGAGATTCAATAACCCTTCTTTGTATAAAGATAGGGTCGAATCTTTTCAGCTTTCAAATTTTATTTACCTATGCAAAATGGGAGGAGCTCTTCTCGCTGAAGAACAGTCGTCCCCGTGTCATCTAAAAACCTTTCCGGTCGAAACTTATCAGGGTTCTTCCAGATCTTTGGATCATGGTGGACAGCCCAGATGTTGGGTAAGATCAGGGTATTTGCTGGAACATGGTGTCCATTAAGCGTAGTGTCCCAACTCGCTGAATGTGGCACACCAAGGGGAACAACCGATGCCGTCCTCTGGACTTCCAGAAGCACCGCTTCAGTGTAAGGGATTTGCTTACGATCCTCCAAGCTTGGCTTTCGAGTGCGTCCAAAAACACTGTCCAATTCTTCATGGATTTTACTTTGGACGTCTGGATGCAGTATGAGAAAGAGAATAGCCCATTTCAGTGTTGTGGCAGTTGTATCCGTTCCAGCTGCAAACAAATCCCCAAGAGTCTGACGCATATCTTCTTCATTAAAAATCACACCACCGTCAGAGTCGCTGGTGCCATTCGTACCACTGAACACATCTGAACCTACTGCACCTGCGCTGACTCGTTGTTGCATACGCTTCATTTCCTCATGGTACATCTGTACGAAACATGGCTCTTCAAAGGAAGGCCTCTGCAGGGCATCTTTGATCATGGCACTATCGAATTTCCTCCACTCTGCTTCGTTGTCAGCGAGTTTCTTCCAGACAGGCAATGGTAAGTACTGCAGCATGGGGATAAATCCTGTAGCGCCTGTCGACTCACAAATCTCGATTCCTTCGTGAATTATTTCCAGGAAACGCTTGAAGGCAGTATCATCATGCTTGAATCGCTTCCCAAAGACAATCCATGATACGATGTTGGAAACGGACACAGTAATATCGTGGGCAGGATTAAAAGGTTTGCCTTCGTAGCCAACAAAGACTTCGGACAACGTTTCAATTTCGTCCGTTATGTTCTCGACGAGACGAGATTTACCCATGCCGAGTTCTCGAAGGGCGGCAAGGCCGAAACGACGTTTCTCTCGCTGACTGTTACCCACGTGAGCTGAAATTATGCCTGCATAGAAAAAGAAGAAGAAATGGCTAATAACACGTAAAGGAAGACGTTGTAACAATTGAATAAAGGGGCATTCGTTTTTCCGGGATCAGATGTTTCGAAAACAAGAGAAGCAAAAGTCATTAAAAAATCGACAGGCATCTGCTACGTCCTTAACTTTCTAAAAACCACGCATGCGTAGATAATTTTTTTTAGTAGATCCATATCTGATACAATTTCATAGACAAGATACTTGACTCCAAAAGTTCCAGAGATTGCTAAAACCAAAAATAAAATTGAATGAAAAAAAAAGATCAACCGAAACGATTTTCTTCCACGCATGCAGCAAAAATGTCTTCTCAACGTCTTCTCCATTTTTCATGTCAATATTCAGAATAAAATAGCATAAGAATTAACCAATCCCTTAACTCCAAGGTAAGGGGGTCATTGTATTTTCTATTGCCTACATGATATTGTAGTACTTAGCGTTCTCCGGAACTTTTCCCATCATGGTGGTGTAATATGCCAATAGGGCTAAGATAACTAGGGCATATGTAATTTCATCATGAAAACATCAGATTTTACAACTTTGCTTCATCAGATTTTGCCGAGAGTTCACTCTTATACATTGACGACATGTAACAAGTTGTTTCTTTTTTTTTTGAGCGCTCTTTTCTTATGAATTAAAATTATATTGGTACAGTCTCGTGCGTCAAATTAGCCAGGATGAACGAAATGCCCCAGTGTCACGGGAATATATCTCTACTAAACAAAATTGATTGATAAATAATGACATAGTCTACGGAATTTTGGAATGAAGGATCATAGATGAATGAATGCTGACAAATATTCTTTAAAAAGCGCTCTTGATTCTCTAGCCGCAACTCGATCCAGAACCAGAAGGACGTCCAGACCGTACTCGCAAAAGATGAAAAACCGAACAAAAATACGTATAGCTCATCACGTTTATCCTGTCTTTATATAAAATTCCTCCGCTTTGAATTATTGTCTTTTTTCTTATCACGAGGATGCGATCTAGAGCTGGGGGTGGGGGGTCGATAGCCCCGTCCCCAGCTCGAGATCGCAGGGGCTCAAGGCTTCAATGATAAAATAAACTGCTCGGCACCTAGCATGTCTAGAGAATAGAACAATCAAAAGTTACACTATTCGTCATAATATATATATATATACATATATATGTGTGTGTGTGTGTGTGTATTCATATGTATATTTATATAAGGGAAAACGACAAGACGATTGGACGTTGCTGATGTAGACCACAAATTTCGGCTTCAAGCCTTCTTCATGGACTATATACACTGTAAAACGCTGTTTGAAATTTTCAGCACGTAGTTTAAGCCCGTCCCTCTAAACAATTGTTTAAACCTTTTAAACAAGTTCTTAAAAGTTTAAACAGTTACAATTTTTTTTTTAACAACTTATTATTAAAGTGACAGGCTTATAAACAACGTGATATTTTTTTTACTGTGTATGAGCAAAATAAAATAAAACAGATAGGCCTATACATGTATGTACAGATATAATAACAATGTCGTATATATATATTTATATATGGTACAATGTTCCCGTAATTATTGAACTAATATTGTTATCTTACTTTATGTAAACAATATATCAACATAATCGGCAGTCACTTTGAACATCGTGAGCTCAACCCTTGAACCTCCCAAACCTTTTATAACCCATAATGCAAGATTTAGGGTAATATAAATGGGTGCTCATAATATACACATGTCACGTTGAACGTTCAATTATTAATGTCATCTTTGTGCAAACAATTTTAGATATGAACGCAATCGACCAACGTCACCTCAAACCTTGAACATATCAAACTTTGTTGAACCCAGATAGCACCATTTTGAATGACAACGGGTCGTTCTATATATTCCCTTTCATGTTGACCATTCAATGTCGTCCTTGTGACAACAAAGAGAAGACCGTGAGGTATTACACTTGAACCTTGGTCACATTTGCTCTACGGCGGCCGTACGGCGAGTCGAAAACAGCCGTTTTAATCATTTTTATTCAAACCACCTGTACATAAAATGTTAAAACGGCTGTTTTCGACTCGCCGTACGGCCACATGTGAACAAATGTGACCAAGGTCTAGGCAACCGTCACGCCAAATAGTATCACAAAAAAAAAGGACTTCTCATACAATATGTACAGTCACAAAGCAGAAGGTCGTGTATATCATGTAGACGTCTTACTTATTACTTTGAATGGGTATTAAGTTATTGCAGGAAGTTATCAATATTTAAATTGATGTTATTTGTATACTTTTCCATCAATGTCTTTTTTTTAATTTGAGATATTATATATATTCTATTCTTGAGAAGGTATTTGAAACTTCAAGCAATTGGAATCCTTTGTATGTCTGCATTCATAGAATGCACCAAAAAAAAAATCACAATCTTGAATATTTGTAATACAATGATAACAATAATCATGCCAAATTATGAATTTATATTGCACAATTTGATACACACATGCGCGGCGACTTCTTTTTTTTAAATCTTATCTTTTTTTTTTTTTTTTTTTTTTTTTTTTTGGGGGGGGGATTCGAATGGGAGGGCGCCCTCCGCAATAAAACATAATAATGAATATGAAATAGTCATAGCTAATAGAGGATCATTATAGCCTACAACCGCTATAAAGCGCATATGATATTTCTACAGATTATTCATTGAAATCTCTTGGGAAAAGAGGTATTCGGTTTGGCTTATATAATCAATATAAATAACCATATCTATCCACTCTCTTTTTTAGTTTACTTCTTTGATTTTATCCAATTTTTAATCAGATCGTTTTCCTGTAAGTTTTCATGACAGTGAGGAAACAACATGAACCTGAACTACCAGATCGGATTTCCTGCCGTGTCTCGCTACATCAGTCGCGTAATGGCCGCAAAAATATCAGAGGGGTGGGTGCATGCAGGATTTATGAATGAGAGGGGCATAAATATTGATATTTGGGACAATTTTGTTTAAACTAACAACTCATCAATCCCCATAATCAATATGCCTATTTATTCAAAGGAGAGGCAAAGTGGGGACATGATTAGGCCTACACATTGGACCAAAAGAAGGATAAGGGCGATTCCATACTAGAAAAATCAGGCATTTTCACAACATTTTTCAACCTGCTGTCCAAACGAAGGAAAAACTTCAATTTGCTCTGTGGCAATTTTAAAGTACTACTGGGGAGACATGCAAAAAACTGACAACCAACAAAAATATGTTGTCCATATAGGTGAAGAGCTTAAAATGTTGCGTGTCGTACGGGACATTTCTGCGTCCCGTACGACACACACCATTTTCACCTATAATTTACCCATAATCATTTTTTGTGTGTTGGTTATTAGTTTTTCACATGACTACCCACTATAGCTTTATCATTGACAAAAATGATATTTTGTTGCTCAAGCATTCGGCTAGGAAACTAGAAATTGTTGTCAAAATGTCCCGTATGACACGTATAGAATCGCCCATAAGTTCAATCTAAAAACACAAAAGGTGAAAAAGGTGGCAAAGTGCCGAGGAGTGACAGTGTTTTCCATCCCTATAGTATCGTGTCACTCATCGGCTCTCGCTTTCAAAGGTTGATTTACCCCTTTCCATCCTTTCATTTTTTAGAGTGTACCCACCTTGATTCACGGCTTGTTGCACCCTTCAAATGTTCAAATATTCCTTGACAAGAGTGTCGTTATATTGTGCATATTAATTTGACATTATTGATTCAATGTCGCATAAAATGGGACAATGCTAAAGTGCGTTGACATTCATTATCTCACTTTGTAAACTATTGCAAGAGCAATGTTTGAATCTCTCTGATAAGGGTGAGTCCATTCGCCGGGGGCGAAATTATTTTTCCCACCGAGTTCTGGACCAACATATGAATATTCATGACTTGCGTCTTCGGATTGAGAGTACGCATGCGCGTGGACTTGGCCTCGACCAGTGCCGATCGTAAGCATTAACGTTGCTCAGAATGAATTAGCATCGTCAAATTACCGGTACCCTTAGGCCCTACATAGTTCTATAGGCCTTATAGGCTTAGATCTATATATACATCCAATTCTTAAACACTTATCAAACTAGCTGCCATTAATGGCAAGACATGTGCTAGGGTAGGGCTAGCTTAGGCTAGCGCATTAACTTTACCTCAAATCTGGACCTGTCTAATGCCTAATACTAATAGGAATAGCCGACTAATGCCATGGCTAACTTCGAACTTGTTAATTCCGAACTTTACGTTTGATTAGGTTTGGACCAATATTAGCTTATTTACCATGGTTTAATATGTCTCGTCCGTATACAGAACCAGTCCTAGATCTAAAAAAACAACAACTTAGTTCTAGTCTAGTCTCGATCTAGACTCTGATCTACGCGCTATCAGCATGGAACCACTAGTGTACCAAAGGGGGGGGGGGGCAGACTGCCCCCCTGACGAGTCACAACTGATTCAGGGGACGTGCCCCCCCTTGAGAAGCCAAATTAATAATTTGTAATGTAAAAATGCAATGAAAAAGACGTATGTCCCCTCTTTTGAATGTGAAGATTTTTTTTTTCTTGTCAAATTTTTTTCAGCTACGAAATCCATAATTTTGGGTGAAGACGGGGATCAAGATCACTGACGTTAATTTGTGCCTGACGTTAGAATACGTTCCATGCACGCACTGGTGTACCTAGGATTTTCCAAAAGGGGAGCAATTTTTTTAGAGGATATTTCGTCCGCGAACAATGTGACAAGCCCCCCCCCCCCCCCAAAAAAAAAGGGTATTCACCCCAAATTATGGATTTCTTAGCTGAAAAAAAAATTGACAAGCAAAAAAAAAAGATCTTCACGATCAAAAAAGGGGACATACGTCTTTTTCATTGCATTTTTACATTACAAATTATTAATTTGGCTTCTCAAAGGGGGCACGTCCCCTGAATCAGTTGTGACTCGTCAGAGGGACAGTCTTTCCCCCCCCCCCCCTTGGTACACTAGTGGTTCCATGCTGATGCAGCGTAGATCAGAGTCTAGATATATAGAGACTAGACTAGAACTAAGATAAAATTTTTTTAGATCTAGGACTGGTTTTGTATACGGACTAGACATATTAAACCATGGCAAATAAGCTAATATTTGTCTAAACCTAATTAAACGTGAAGTTCGGAATTAACCAGTTCGAAGTTAACCATGGCATTAGTCAGCTATTCAGTATTGTAGTCAAGGCTCAAACCTCCAAGGCCAAGGCTTTAATACCCAAGGCCAAGGCTTCAATACCAAAGACCAAGGCCAAGGCATGGAAACCCAAGGCCAAGGCCTGAAAACCTCAAGGCCAAGGCATTTCAAACTTACGATATACAGAACAATGAACTAACAATACTTAGGCGGCAGACATCACACATGGTAAAATGTATGTGAGCGAGGGGACTGAGCGAGAAAAAAAAAAAACCTTTGTACATTTAAAACAAAAATAATTTCATGATAGAGACATATTAAAATAATGATATAGTTACCTGTGTACACATAATCCATAATTTTTCTATAGGCGATTTACATTGCAATAATTATTATTACCACGGTCATCTGATCCTGGCATTCTCAACGTATGTTTTCTCCACTCTCTGGGACAGGGGCAGCAGAAAATTATTATGGGGGGGGGGGTCAACGCCAAAAAGGCACCCATTTTTCAAAATGAGTTTTTTGTGCAAACAGATACATGTATTTTAAAAATGAGATTATGAACTGCGTGAAGTAAGTGTGTGTTTTATAGAAATTAAGTTGAGCAAAGGCTTTCTAAAGTGATTTTTAATTATAAGATAGATATTTTGCTTTAGGTTTTACTTCTCATCGAGAAAGCATAGCGAGCAAGCGGTTTTGAAAAAAAAAAATTCTGAAGTTGTAAAACTTGATTTATGGTCAATTATGGGGCTAATCATTGTTGAAATTTCCTTGCGCGATGTTGCCAGCGCGAATCACGAGCTCAAACTTCTTGACATGTCGTGTAATAAGACATGGAAATTATTTTATTCTGAGCTGGATTTGTAATCATGAAAAAGATGTGTATCTAACTAAAAAATAACTTTGCGCTCGCTAATTCTTTTTATATACTGACCAGTAAAGGAAGCAGTTAATTAATTAATTAGTTAATTACTGCATTTTAAATAAGAAAACTCACCAATAAAAAATAATGCGAGCGCAAAGCGCGAGCTCAAAAATTTGTGATATTCCAACCTGAAAACTGGACATTCTAAGCATTTTTTTGTGAACGGGAAGAGAACGAGTACAATAATTGATGCGAGTGCAGGAAGCGAGCCAAATATTTGTGATATTTCAACCATAAAGCAACATTCTATACATTTTTGTAACCATTAGCAGTACTGTACTAAACAATAATTGATGCAAGCACGATTCAAAATCTGCGATTTTCGAACCTAAAATGTATTATGTTTTATTATTAAAGAAGTCTACGCGCATGCGTACTCTCAATCCGAAGACGCAAGTCATGAATATTCATATGTTGGTCCAGAACTCGGTGGGAAAAATAATTTCGCGTCCCGCGGACCCATGCCTCAAGTGCCGCGCCAGAATATTATCATAATAGAGCCCACATCCGTTATAAAAATGTTCTGGCGCGGCTCTTGAAATTAGCTGGGGAGGGTAGCAGGATGAATTCAGGCGTTATTTTTTTCTTCACATTTTACATCATCATTATCTTTTAGTCTTAATTATAGCAATCTCTTGAGGGACAATGATGTTCTAACCAAAAAAAGTTTCAGTTTACCACTTTCGCAAAACAATATAAAACATCATCAAAAGACAATTTCATAGTAATAACTAAACATAGGAATATACATAAATAGAGACACTAATAAATAGACATCAGTGCCAATTTTCTACCAATAACGTAGAAAATAAATATAATACAATATGAGAAACAGGTCTCCTGTATTATCGTTCAGTCTTTTGGGGGCAGTCTACTTCCAATTATGGCCAAAGCTTCTATTTTTATTACTCTCATAATTATAACGTTATAAAAAATTACAAAGGGTTAATTAGTTTCAGAGATCTTTTTTGTTTTAAATTAACACCATAACATGGCATCTTTGAATATTTTTAATCCATTAATGAATGAAAATGTATTAATGGTGTGATATATCGAAAACAGCAAGGTTTCGTCATGATGTAAGCAAAATATTCAATGGTTTATAAGATGGAATAATATCTTAATAACATGTTTGCGTAACGTTATCTTCGTAAAATGATTATTATGGCCACTCAAGGAAACAACAAGAGACAATAACGGACAATATCTACGTGTTACGTAATACCTCTCGGGAAAAAGACGGTTGTTTATACAACACTAGTAATGATCATGGCGATTATTCCAACTTTCGTTTACTTACCCTTCCCTTTCGTAATGTACTCCATCATCCCAAATCTAGGTCGATCTGCGAAATCGTCCCCAGACTTCGCCAAAGCCTCTTTCATTGAGTTGAAATCGTTGATTACGAGTGTGGGGATCATTCCGATTCGACTCAAGAACACCGGGCCGTACTTGGAGGACAGACCAGCGAGAAGCTTGTAGGGTTCGTCGCCGACGAGACTGGGGATGATTCCAATGATCGGCCACTCTACCGGGCCCCGCGGAGGAAGCGATTTTATTTTTTCATCTCTGCTTTGGTAGAAACGATGGGTGAAAAATAGACTGAGCAGAAAAACAAGAAGAGCTACTAAGGATGTTGTTGTATCCATAAAGCTAAGAAGAGTCTCCATTTTTGTACTGGTCAAAGTAGTCAAGCTCCAGGGAGCCTACGAACGAGTTTCGGCTACACTTCGTGTTGATACTGTGCTATACCATGGAACTATATCACAGATGGCTATACCATGGACCATGCATACCGGCGCTACAACGCTATTATCTAAGGACCCACACAGGTTTCGTAATCAATTCCGACATGATATAAACTAGTCTCGAGATCCAGACCGTATCAGTGCCAATTATACGCCTTTTGCATAGGCCTACGTACTGAACGCGTAGCGACTAGCGACCCCCAAATGAATGTGCATTTTTGTCGACCTGCCAATCAGCCGGGTCAAATGAGCGAGCCCTCGATCCATGATTTGAACTCGGTACTCGATTGACGAGTCGATATAATATACCAGGCGCGTCTAAAGAAACGCATGAAATAAAAAGCATCTCTTTTTCAAGATTGGGGCACGAAACGCACGTAAGGTAATTAGGGTGTCAAAAACACTAAAATACTGAAAAAGGGTTATTTCGCTGGGAAATTAGCTACGTGTTTACGGTCAAATTTTCGAGGGTTTGAAAAAAAGACTAACATGCTCTTTAAGGATGTACTTTAATTTTACCCCAACACTGTTTAATAGGGTCCGATTTCAGCGAAATGTAGGAGGTGGGGCGGTACAAGGGGATGCTCCAGGCTGAAGATATTTATGCTTCCATAAATAAAGTAAAATTCACAGAGCAAAATGCTGAAAATTTGATCAAAATTGAATAACAAACTGCATTTTAAAGATTTTCATTATTCCGTTGAAACAATTATCGGCACGTCTTTATGAATATTAATTTAGGTGGGCTGATGATGTCATATCCCCACTTGTTCTTTTGTATTTTATTTATGTGAAATTAGGTTTATTCAAAAATTTTCTCCCAAGAACTTAAACAATTGGATTGATAACTATTAAGAGCATTTGTTATTTATTGTGCAACTTTTTTCATCATAATAGACACACATCATGAAACAATTATTAGTTCATGTAATAACATATGAAAAGGGAATGTGGGGATGTGACATCATCAGCCCACCTTATGAATATTCATGACGTCGTGCATATAACCGTTTTCACAAAATATTGCAAAACTTCAAAATTCAATAACTTCGTTATTTGTCATCTGATTTTGATGAAATTTTCTGCATTTTGCTCTGTGAATTTTACTCTATTTATTTAGATATAAAATTATCAGCCCGGAGCGTCCTTTAAACCCAATGTAAGTTAAGGTAAAGCCGACACAGGGCGGATCCAGCTTTCGCCAATGGGGGGGGGGGGCGATTTATTTTTTCACCCATTTTTGTTTGTTTCTTTAAAGGCCTGGGGTAGTCCTAACAGCGTTTGTAACTATAGGTAATTATTGCGCGTGAGCAGAAATTTTTGATGTACGTTATGGCCTGATCGAAAAGGGATCTGTTTAAAGACTGTTTACATTTAGCCATGTCATGTATGTTGACGATATATATTTTGACAATGAAGAATGCGAGCTCCATATCAGCATATTGAGCAAGATAAACTTATCGAGCAGGCATTGCGAGTGCGAGCGAAAATTTTATGAAGTGACATGACATATTTTTTTTTTCATTTTCCAAGTCTTCCCCTCACCTTTTATGTTATTTATTTGCTTCTTCCTCTTTTTTCCTTTTCTCCTATCCTCTTCCTTTTTTTTCTTTATTTGTCTATGTCGATAAATGTAAAATTACATACGGTTATTGCTAAATTGTATTTTTTCGCACTGCGAACGTCGGGACCTCTCTGTACCGACAGTGATTATAAAATCAAACTTTGTCAGCTTCTCTACAGAGGTGTCGATCCTGTGGGCAGGGGGGCGATCGCCCCACTAATCAAAATATTGGTGGGGCAAGAATACCGGAAATGCGAAAAATTCCGGAAGTGCAAAAAAAAAATTGTAATGTTACACAGAAATCGGCAAATGAACCAAACACAATATAAAATTTTGTTTTTACATCTAAAGTACAGTACAAAATTTGAACAAAAGTTCAAATGATTCCATCTATCATTTGGACTTTTGTTAAGGTACATTTATGCAGGAATCTCAATATGTAGGCGTACAAAAATTTTCTGCCATTGAATAAACAAAAAAATTGCAAATCCTTTTTTCAGTAGCGGATCCAGGAGAGTTATGTATTGATTCTAACAATTAAACTACATACTTAGAAATCGCCTTTTCATGACAGTTTATCAAATATTTCGGCTTGCGATTTGCGCTCGCATTGATAAATTGTTAAAAAAACATTAACCCAAGCATCCTATTCATAATTACACAAATGCTCACAGTGTCCACTTTTACGCCTTAGTATCAACAAATATCGCGCTCTTAAGGATACAATTATTAATAATATTACGAAATTTGATGAACTTTTCATGAATTTTTACTGAGTAATGGAGATTTAAACCTAATTAAACTTTAAACTTTCATTTTAATATAGAGCTTTGATTTGTTATGAACTCGTGAGGTCTAAAAATGCCAAATTCTTTTGAATGCGCAATTCTTAAGAACATTCATTTGGGTGAACTTTGAAGCTCTATAGCAAAAATTCAAGCACATGGACCCATGTTACTTTTTTGCATATTTGGAATATTCAGGTGCTAAAATATCTATGTGCAAAGTATGAAAATGACATGGATTTTTAATATTTGGACGCAAAACCATTCACATTTTAGACGGCTTTATCACTTTTGCTTGTTTTCGGCGCATATTGGGCTGTTTCAAGCCAACTGGCAATACTTTGGACATTGGTAATTTTAAAACCAGCTCATTGGACCCCATATTTTTAATATTTTAATGCCTTCAGAATATATTCTTCTACAAATCTAGAGAGTATGATGAAAAATTACATGGATTTTGAATGTTTGGGAGCAGAACTAAGGAACCATTCGTATTTTACACATTTTGGACGGTATTAGACTTGCCAATTTTAAGGCCCCCTAATACCTAACCGAATTGCCTGATATATGCATTGCGATGCCTGGCGAAAGGCATTTTCTTAAAAATCGTTTTCAATGGTAACTGATAGTAAATCATATTTACCCTTCATGTTTGGGTTCGTACACCTTCTGAACTAACAGCTGCGATTATTCAAATTCGCGCGGAAATTTTGAACATGTTTAAAATTTCCCGACGAATTGAAAAGTCGTTGGTCATCTGTTTGAATTCGCATCTCTTATTTAGGATGCGGTAATCGTTAGTTTATCGCTCGTGTGTTATTGTCGCGCATAGTCCCTCATCGCGCTTTTGACAAAGTGGACCGATCTCGAAATAATCCTTAACGAACCAACACGATGAAAATATATGAGTTGCGCATGGAAATGAAGATACTATGACAAACGGATTTTCGCTTGCCATCTCCTATGCGAAGGGAATACTTACTTTGACTAAATTTCAATAGCGATACATACACGAAGACAAGGCTAAGGCCGTGTTTATGCTTCCACTTTTCAGGCCAGAATCAGCGTTTCCAAACGTGATTAGTCCAAAACACGGTTGCGTCCATGCTTACTTTCATTTAAACGCTGTTTCAAAACTCCGATCGTAAACTCACAAAAAGGTGCGTTTGTAAACGTCGTTTGACCAGAATCAGGCTTTCTGGGGAAGTATAAACAGAACCACGATCGTAAACGTGTTAAAATGACGTCATTTGGTACATGCTTCCGGTGAGATGAAAATCCGCGGGCAAATGCAGTCGCATTGCTCTATGGTCGCATGTTACCTCCACGGAATTACCTCTCATCGCACTTGTTTTGCATGTGTAGTATTACTAGTATTACTCTTCCAATTTGTCATCACGATGAACGTTGAGGGATTTACACCAAAAAAAAAAACCTGGAACATGAGTTATAATGAGGAGACACCGCCAGATGCCCCGGTAGCATAAACAAATAGATATTTTATTATTTTGTATACTCTTTATACTCTTCACCATGGTGGAAATTATATTGATTATATGGCTATATCAAGAAGATCCATGCAATGACTAAAATATCGGAAATTGTTCGATGTTTTTATAACAGTCGACGTACCTTCCCCATAACAACACTCGGAAAAAAAACTTTCGAAAAAGGGCGCGCCCAATTTGACCTCGCTTTCCTGCTCAACGAAAATTACGATGCGAAGCCAGCTGGAGATCGTGACTTCGCCTCACTCCCAGAACCACGTTTACGATCGGCGTTTTGAATCGACGTTTGAAAACGCTGATTCTGTCCTCGCAATGGAAGCATAAACACACCCTAAGCCGCTTGCCATCTCCTATGCGAAGGGAATACTAACTTTTACTAAATTTTAATAGCGATACATACACGAAGACAATGCTAAGATATACTGAGCGAATGCGAGCGAATGGCATGAATGGCCAGACGAATAATTTGGCGTGTTCCGTGGACTTCTCTGGCCGTACTGATATCCGGACGGACCTGGTCGTGTTTTTTTTACACCCCGAGGAATGCACACAAACGTACAAGAACGCGCGATCTGTTACCTCGTCTTCGTTTCTAATCGCCCGCCATATCAAACCATTGCTCACTGTTCGTTCGTCTTTTGGGGTTATATTAGCCTTTTGTCAAGGCCCTTGCGACTTGGCTCTATCCAACTGATCTCTCCACTATCATTCTTCCTCAGGTGAGAAAAACACCAACCCCTTCAAAATTATCTTTCCGAAATGTACTGGGAAAGTACCATGCATGGTTTCAAGAAAATTGCGAATTCTGGCACCTTAAATATATGAAGTTTTGTATGAAAAGCAATGAGAGCTTCAGTGTGCAGACAGCTAGCGTATCGCTCACAATGCACATGCTAGTGGAGCGATCGCGTTCCTTTTAGGGGAACTGGTATGGCGGACAATAGAACTCGCGTGCTTCAAACAAAGGACCCTCCCTGCATATCCATATAGTGGAGAGATCAGTGCTCTATCCTAGTCAGGTAGTGGCTGAAACGAGACTAGCGGCCTACGAAGATTAAGATTGGAGCTGTGATTTTCCTCATTTCTTTTTATGTCATCTCCATCCTACTTGCATACTAGTAGGCCTATATAACGTATTTTCAGTAAAAGCCCTGGTTTTAAATTGTAAGACACACCTACTCGACTTTAAATCCTAGTAGATATCCTAATATAAAAAAAGAGAGAAAGAAGAAGAAAAAAAGACATAGTAAAGAAAAAAGAAAGGAAAAAGAAATAAATATTTGAATTTTACTTTATTCAATTACTTTTTTTTCAAAGAAAACAAACGTTAATAATATAATATTTATGATGGCGAAAATAGTCAGATTGACTGATTGCCAAATAAAAATAAGAACCCCCCCCCCCCCCCTCCCTACTGGCGATACCCGAGTGAACGCGCGATCCGAACGACTTGTCGTGAGGTCGTTCGGCTCGCGCGTTCACTCGGGTATCGCCAATTCTCGGGTATCGCCAGGCCGCTAGTCTCCTATCAGCCACTACCTGACGAGGATAGAGCCAAGTCGCGAGGGCCTTGACAAAAGGCTAGGGTTATATCAACCGGTTTCCTCCCAAACTCACCCAAAATCACATTCCGTCCTACAAGGGCTTGTCTCCCAAAGTAGGTAGGATTTAAAGGCGTCTTGTCTCCGGGAAAGATCGAGACTTCACTGACGTTGATGTTCACATCAACGGGACAGACGTATCCCCATACTCCGGTACGGGTGTAGGATTGGAGCTGTGATTTTCCTAATTTCTTTCTCTGTCATCTCCATCCTATAGGTTTTACTTGCATACTAAGTAGGTTCATATAACATATTTTCAGTAAAAGCCCTGATTTTAAATTGAGAGACACACCTACTCGACTTTAAATCCTAGTAGATATCCTATTAAAATTAAAAGACATAGAAAAGAAAAAGAAAAGAGAAAAAGAAAAAAAAAAGAAAAGAAAAGAAATAAATATTTGAATTTTACTTTACTCATATATTTTTTATTTTTCCAAAGAATACAAACGTAAATAATATAATATTTATGATGGCAAAAATAGTCAAATTTGACTGGTTGCCAAATAAAAATAAGAACCCCCCCCCCCCCGGTGACGTTAAAGGTCGGTCTCAGACGTAAATAATCATATCTGATTGATACACGTCTGACAAAACTCAAATACACACACACACACACACTTCGCTCGCCTTCGGCTGCAATTTACTCCAAGAGGTGAACCGAAAAATCGATATCCTTCGCATGTCATATTTATCCTTCGCTTACCGTTCGTTGATAAGATTTTACAATAGTTACTGATCGCATGATTTGACGGAAACTTTATTTGAATTCGTTGAATTCGCGTGCTTTTCGTGCATTTCGTGCATTTTCCCCCTTCGTCACCCTTCGTCCGCCTACATTCGATCATGTGTGAGGGGGCTTTTAGGAGCATTTTAGACTGTTTCAAGCATACTCGCAACACTTTGGACACTGATAGTTTAAAAACGAGCACATGAACCACATATGTTTAACTTCTCTACACCTTTGCTGTGTATTCCTCTACGATTTTGCCGAATTTGATCAAAACGACATGGATTATAAAGTGCAGCTTAAACTATACTTCCTTAATTTTCGAGTAGATTCACGACTTTTGAAAATTTGTCTTTTGGAAGTTTATGCACCATTCTTGTCAAATAAGGGCGCTGCTGACTCCAAATAGATATAGTTTTGCCAATTAAAAAATATTCTCCTACTTTTGTATCCACTTAGTTACATATCCTGAAAGTTTGATGAGACATCGACAGAGTAAAGATGATTTAAACTTATTTGGTGAATTCATGAGGTCTAAGAGGGGCATACATCTTGATTGCGCAACATTTCATATAATTAAACTACGGCGACTTTGAAGTCCCGTAGAAAAAAATAAGCACATGAACCTGTATTATTTTTTTTTTGCATTTTCATAATGCATCGTGACCTCATATTGGCAAAATTATATCTATTTGAAGTCCTGTAGAAAAAAAAGCACATGAACCTGTATTATTTTTTTTTTGCATTTTCATAATGCATAGATACCAAATTAATTCTCTGCAAAATTTGATGAAAATGACATGGACTTCATTTCAACTGTGGAACGTCCTTAAAGGACAAGTCCACCCCAACAAAAAATGATTTGAATAAAAAGGGAAAAGTCCAACAAACATAACACTGAAAATTTCATCAAAATCGGATGTAAAATAAGAAAGTTATGACATTTTAAAGTTTTGCTTAATTTCATAAAACAGTTATATGCACATCCTGATTGGTATGCAAATAAGGAGACTGATGACGTTATCCACTCACTATTTCTTTTGTATTTTATTGTATGATATATTCTAATTTTCTCCTGATTGTCAAGTGAAGCCATGATTTATTCCCCCTGAACATGTGGAATAAGCATTGTTCAATACTATATGGTTCAGTCAAGTCGGTCCTTATTATCAAATCTGCAAAAAAATGGAATATTATATTATTCAAATAATGAAAAACAAAAGAAATAGTGAGTAAGGGACATCATCGACTGCCTCATTTGCATGTCACCGAGTTGTGCATATCAATGTTTTGTGAAAAATAAACGAAACTTTAAAATATCATAACTTTCTTATTTTACATCTGATTTTGATGAAATTTTCAGTGTTATGCTAGTTTGATTTTTCTCTATTTATTCAAATCAACATTTTTCTGGGGTGGACTTGACCTTTAAGGTAACAAAAACAGTTCGCGCTTCGTGCTCGCTTCATATATTTAGTGAGATCCATATCCTCTCCACAATTTCCCTTCATGTTGGACAGTGCTCAATACAACAGCTACTGTTCACGAAAATAACGACTTTCTTTTGTCAATAATGCCTCTGGATCTCTAATTTTAGCCATTTAGATATGAATGGCTCAAAGAAAGAAATATAATACAAAATAAGCTCAACTTCATATGATTACTCTCAAATCACATTGCAAACCTGAAATCATACTTTTACAAACACTTTTCCAAAAGCAATTTAGGTAATTCCATTCAATTTGATCCTGTATGAAACCAGATATGCGGTGTTTATATTTCACGTGTTGAAAAGCTAATATATGATTCGGGGGATTATTTTTGAGGGTGCGCATCAACATAATAAAATACCCAAGGTTGTAGTCATAGTTCTGCAAATTGATAAAACTGTTTCTATTTTCATCATCATATTAAGCTTGTAAAAATACAGAAATCGAAAAAGCAGTTTTGTAGAAAAAAAAAACAATTAACGAGAGAACTAAGAACATTAGTTTTATGTGTTTGCAATTTCAAACAGGCAGTTTGTTGCGGTGACGACAAACGAAATACACACTCAAATTGTATTTGTAAATAACCATACGAAGAATTAATTTCCAAGCTAAAAAAGTCAAAATCAGAAATATAGTCTCTGAATAGGAAAAAAGGGAATTCACAAGCCCCACCAACCCATTGAAATGATAATGAAAGAGTAAATTAGATGAGTTTTTGGTATCCTTTCTTCAAATTGTTTTTGCTCACTCATGCGTGAATGAAAAATAAACTAATTAATTTCAGATGGAAGAGGAAATTCTAAGCTTTACATTGATAGGTCATTTGTGTATTGTATTTATGATTAAGTTATGATAAATCATCGCTAAATGTCGGTTTCGTTTTTTGTGGGACGCACTGTATATTAACTTGAAAATTAGATGTTAAGCAGTAAAAATATAATTATTGTGAAGTGAAGTATACATATCAAATAACAGTAATGATGACAACGCTAATGGTATGTTAGTGGAGAGCCCATACTGTCACATGCTATTTTTTGTATCTTATTTAAACAGGTTATATGAAACACACAAGCTTTTCCATGAAGCTCTTGATTGAATCATATTAATTATATTAAATAATGACGATTCTTTATATCCAAGGTAAAAATTTGCCTGCTTGCTTCGCTCGCTTGCACATTTAAATTCATGTGTTCAAGAAGCCCTCCTGTAAAAGTGTGCTTCTATTCATTAGTCTATGCCACATCAAATTATATATCGCGAAAGACGTTTCAGATAGGCCTAAAATATCCTCACAAAAATAAACAGATAGGACATTAGAATTATCATCTGCACGTTTTTGATATCCCATGACCGACATGATGTAAGAGTTCCCCGCAAAGTTAGAAATTTTAGCTCAATATTTTGTTATTATCCACCCCAACTCTGCTCAGACCGTTTTTACGCCACAGAAAACGTTACCGGTCACCGACATGCCATGTTTAATAAACAAAAAAGAACTTTGTCACGCACTAAATTTAATTTGGGGGATGAGTTCAATCATGACAATTGCAGTTGACCAAAAGCCTATGAACAATGTATTTTCGAAAGTATCTTCTTTTGAATATGATGAATGTACATCAAAGAACAAAACTATCTTCGATAAAACAGCAATTCCAGACCATGTATATAGCGGGTGACATCTCTGCATTTGTATTCTAGTCCTCAGCATGCATCTTACATGCTGATAACAACTTCTCTTAATCTCTCATCTCGACACGTCCTAATAGATCTAAAAGCCATGGCGATTATGAAATCAATCGGCGATCGCGTGACAGCTTATCTTACCTATACCAAGCAGACGATGTCATGGATGTGATGATGGCATCGCGACCAAGGTGGGTGATGATATGTTTTACATACAACATGTATAATTTGTGATTACAAATTAATTTCCAGGAATTCTATTAATCTCGTCCACATCAGTCAGAACGATTCATCATTGATGATTTAAATATAGAGCCTTTATGAACATGGATGCTCTTATAAAAACAATGGTCGTGATACGAAATGTTTCTAAATCATAGAAACATTCCACGTTTTGCAATCGATATTTCACCTTAATATCATTGGTATGCGTAACATAGCATTCAGATATGATAGCATCTCAAACAAGAAAAATATGTTACTACGTCCACTGTATTTTCTTTTAGAGTATATGAATGAATTTGTAATCTGACATGCATTTAGACCATGACAGCAAAACGAAAAATTCCAATGTTCACCATGTACATGAAATTAGAATGCGCTCCATGATGTCCAGATTATTGGAATGCGCCAAACATCCTGAAAGATTACACAGAGGTATAGTATCAAAACACACAATAAGCATGCTAAAACTTCGAAGTTTTTTGGTCATTATTTTGTGCTAACAATGTGAGAATGTTGATTACGTGAGGAAATCGACTTTTGGTATTGATTTTCAATAGAGGCTACAGCATGAAGCCATTGTCATATAGGTGTTGGTGTGATTGAAATTTGATAAGAAAGTGAAAAGCTGAGATTAATAACTTTTAGGATATCGGTCTACAAATTAGGTTAATCGTGTTAGATCTGGCTAAATTGGAAAACCATGTAAAAAACAGCAATATTTGGAAATAAATGAGAATTTTTTTTCTCGATTTCAAGGCTGAAAGTGCCCATCCCCGGGTCAGTACAAAAGTGTTGACATTTAAAAGTGCGTATACCGCAGAAGAATATTAAAGGAGTATTTGACATCACTGGCAGCATTGGCAGCGACAAACGTTTATGTGTGATTTGATGGTTTTGCGTCAATGATTTGTATTCCCCATTGCCTCTGAAAGTCTATTCTTTAGGGAAGTTTAGTAAATATTGGCGACTGACTAGCATTGGAAGTCAAAGATGAGACGAATTGGCTGTGCTAATATATCCCCAGGCTATTTAATAGTGACCTATCATATTATGCGGTCGCATCATCCGCATAAATCATCTCTAAATGAAATTGAATTTGTACGATCTAAATTATTTCTTTCAAACTTTGCACTCTAATGATTTTTTTAGCTTTCTGTAGCAGATACACTACATTGTGTCGTGTTATTGCCCATCCGTCTTCATTTTATTTTTTGTCTTTGTTTCAGCCAATGGCTGTAGTTCAGCAATCCTCTATGTGCAGTTTAAAAAAATCATAATATATATAATACAAGACTATTAAACTTAAAGGTTATTACTAATTACGTTGGGTTAACATGTTTATAGTGTTCTATATCATAAATCAGGTCTGCTTCCATATCAATAAAGAATATATAAAATGTTTGTTTTAACACAATCACGAGGGAATACATTTCAAGAACGAATGAAATAGGGAAATGTCGGACTGGAAAGGCTTAAAAAAAATTCAATATATAGAATATAGAGAAACCCGATAGATTGTCACTTCTCATTCTGCATCTGTTTCGCAACAGGGATTTATGAGTTTAAACTTGTCATTGTAGGTTAGGATTCTTCACCTCTTAATGGCTGTTCCAAGATGGAAACCACATTAAAAACGGAAACAACACCACTGATAAAGTGCAATCCGATCACGTCATCTAATTTTACAAATAAATCTTGACTTTTAAAGGACAAGTCCACCCCAACAAAAAGTTCATTTTAATAAAAAAGAGAAAAATCCAACAAGCATAACACTAAAAATTTCATCAAAATCGGATGTAAAATAAGAAAGTTAGGACATTTTAAAGTTTCGCGTAATTTCACAAAATAGTTATATGCACATCCTGGTCGGTATGCAAATGAGGAGACTGATGACGTCATCCACTCACTATTGTATTTTATTATATGAAATATTCTAATTTTATCCTCATTGTCAAGTGAAAGAACTATTAATTCCTCACTGAACACGTGGAATAAACATTGTTTAATATTATATGGTTGAGTCAAGTTGGTCCGTATTGTCAAATTTATAAAAAATTGAATATTGTATAATTCAAACAATAAAAAAAAAAAAGAAATAGTGAGTGATGGACATCATCGACTTACTCATTTGCATATCACTGAGTTATGCATATCACTGTTTTGAGAAAAATAAGCGAAACTTTAAAATGCCATATCTTTCTAATTTTACATCCGATTTCGATGAAATTTTCAGCGTTATGCTAGTTTGATTTTTCTTTATTTATTCGAATCAACATTTTTCTGGAGCGAACTTGTCCTTTAAAGAAATACTTACATAAAACGAAACTTCGTTACCAACGTTACCTTTATTACTCCTTATCCGATATCTTTCAATCTGACATAATTTCAATTTCATGATTTTTGTTCACACGAATCATATCTAGATTTGACTACCTTTCAAATAAATAATCAAACCAAAAATGGGTCACCAGAGGTATCATTATTTTGATGAAAATATTCAAGCGAATGCTCAGTTTGATGAATACTATACGGGTAAGTAATGTACAGCGAACTGTTAAGTCGATGTTACCTCTAGCGTTCTTCCCTAAAATTCAATCAAGCAAAGTATATTTTCAGAAATTGGTGATAATATCCAAGGGGCTTTAGAGTGCCTTCATGGATTAAAACCAGAAACGATTTCAAAGTGTGTGATTGTGTGTGTGTGTGTGTGTGTGAGTGTGGGAGGGTGTGTGTGTGTGTGAGGTTGTGTGTATCAGAGTTTTAAATGTCATTTACGAATTCCAGCTTTTTCCCAATTAAAGTAAACATAAAATATCCTTGTTTTAACTGTTATACTGTGCATCACATTAGAATTATTGTCTACTTAACCCAAGATGTGCTAGGATCCAACTTCCGAGACCTTCATTTCAAATTGGCAATAATAGCAGGACAATTGTGCCAGGGCCTCTTGACTGCGAGTCGAAATCCTTACGAAGGTTACGTTTGCGATGCAGACATGCGCATGCTCGCATCACTGGAAACAGGATGTTCTTCTCGCAGTCATTTTCTTCTTCAAAACTGAATTCCCACTCTGCTATCAAGCACTCCTGCAGCAATATCCAGCTCCATTCTACCACACATCATCGAGTTCCGGAGGATGTTTTTTTTTCTGTCGCAGTTCAAAACAAAAGTAAGCGCAAAGCTGGGCGTTTCTTTAACTTCCACTACATCGCACCGATTTGTTTCGATTTTTATTATCGTGATTAGATCGTCGTTATAAGCTTAAGTTGGCGTCTCGAGCGAAGTTAGGCGAAAAATGCGATTAGGGCTCCTGTCTCGTGACATTTCGCTAATTACAGTCTTCGTCTTTTCTTTCTTTTTCTTTTAGCTATCAAATCTAAAAGTTGTGGAATCCCAGAGGTATGTAACGGTAGTTCTTTTATAGATCTACACTATTCTGTTACTGAGATTGGTTTGGTGTTGGTCTTTGGGAAGTCGTGGATGCTTTTTTACCAGAAAAGCATGAGATCGTCAAGATTCCAAAAGGGAGAACAACAAGAACATTACAATTGGAGACATTAGAGTGGCTTGCTGCTAAATCATCTAATTGGTAAGTTCCTTTATCTTTCAAAAATCAATTGTATACAAAAAGGTCAATATCAACAATCCTCTTATTTTAAGCGTCAATGTGTTTTTTATATTTCGAAAATGGTAGACTTACTAATTTGCTTTGTTAATTTGTTATGTTTTGACATGAAGCAAAAGTATGATTTTACGCCAACATATTAGAAAAACCTACAGTCAATTGTAGATTTCAATTAATTAAATTGCAAATGGTTTGACTTTTTTAAATAATATTTTACTCAAGTTCTTGAAAAGTGTGATGCCTCTTTACACTTATTGTGTTACCCTTGGATTTTTTATCCTTCGTTGAAATTCTAAACTGAAACAGATGCCTCCCTTAATTTTCTATCTTTGCTGGGATTGGACTTTATCGTTGATATTCATAGACATGTTTCAAGGGGAAAATCATTAATTTGGCAGTTCATTTCGTGGCGACTTACCGGGCCTTGTAAAATGTAAGGCTCTGCAATTATGAAGTGTGCTGTGTGCATGTGACGTCTCAGTATTGAGAGTTAGGGCCGAAACTCTAATCGATTTTCATTACAACGCTTTGAGAGTAAGATACGTGGTAAGGATACAAAATATAATTAAGTGATTGGCAAATACTTAAAGGGTTTTTCTTTCCAGAAAACAACTTTAGATTGCTATTGTATTATTCTCTAGCTGACATTAAAGAAAGAAAAGGGGCAGATCAGCATAATTGTTGTTTGCCATGGTAGTGATAGTTGTGGTGATATTATAACAAAACGAACAAATCGTGAAACGAGTGTATTCCCACTTAACGAAACACAATAGAGTATATTGAATTACGTAGCTTTAATGGAAAGGGATATAAGTGAGAAGAGAAGAGAGAGGGAAAGAGAGGGGATGGAGAGAGGGAAGGGGTAAGAGCGGTAATAATAGCATTATCATGTTAAGAAGGGCCCGCTGAGGGCCCTAAAGTGAGGAACTGAGGTGACTACCCTGGGTAAAACATGACGTTATTGTTATTATAGAGAAGATGAGGAGGGATAATTGTGATGGAGAGAAGGAAGAAAAGCGAGAAACCGGAGAGATGGGGGAGGGTGGGGGGGCAGACGGACATACAGATCTGCAGACAGAGAGAGAATATAAATGCAGTCACTTTTATATTGAACATTAATTCCTTTCTTTGCATGGGAAAATGAATAGATACTATAGAATTAAACAATTTCATAACGGTGAGTTTGTACGCCTTTAACAGCGCTATTGGGATGTTACCGGCTGTATATGTAAGCGTGCCAAGCTATAACTTATTACAAACAGGTGTGATTTTACAGAACTTTGTTTTTACCAAGTTAATCCTTTCACACGCTTTTACCTTTACACGAGGGCAAGCAGGAGCAATCAATAAAATGCTGTAGGCATCGTGGAATGTTTGCACGGAATGGGGACATTACTGGTCTTCAAACGGGTTAAATTGCATTTGGTATAAGGCATGGATCATTCTGACGGTCTGATAATCATGATAACGATAAATGAAAGAAATAATCTAAATATTCGAGATACAAATGAAGCTGTAACAACAAATTTTGAATGATGAATCTGAAAAAAAAAATAATGTTAAATGATTTCTCATAAGGTTGATACGCTTTTAGGGTATTGAAATGAATTGTCGCAGCCAAATTAGGACCGCCCAAACAAATAAACAAACAAGCCGAAATTAAGCTTGCTGACAAGATACACAATCGGAAATGTCTTAGAAATATTTTTTTCAAGAAATCAGATTCCTCTCTTTGGTGATGTAATGGATTAAAGTTATCAAGTACTTGTTATGTTACTCGAATGCGCCATTGATTAATGAGGGATATAAACAAAATTAATGTCTGCTCAAAATAACTAGATTTGAAAATTCTACGTCACAACTTGTTAATATTAGATACCATTATCTGCTTGGTGTGTCTATTATTGTTAATTTGTAGCCCCTCCTTTTAAAATGAATCGAAATTAGTTAACTTCAGAATGAAAAAGAAGCAAAACATAATGTATAAGTAACTGAGTAGAAACGTTTTGTGTTGGCATAGCCACGACTGAATTATTTGTATAGAATAGCCCAGAATAGTTTTATTATTCAGGCGTCATGAAATTTTCAATCCCTTTCATTACTTGCGGCAGGAATAATTCTTAACTTCTCTTCAAAGAACAATCCTCTTTCGCCAACACTATTTAACTAACTGTCGTGCTTAGATGTGAAACAACTTTGACGTCAACATGATAAAAGATGTGTTACAACCTTTTTTTTTAAACGTATTTATGATTTCCAGTCTGCTGTAATCAGAAAAAGGTATACATGCAATGATGTTGATGTAATGTCTTGCCCTACTTTCTCATAGCAATTTATTTATTTGTAAAACTCATCAGGAGTGGAGAAGGTGCTTGTATTATTAAAGCTATAACAAACACGATGGATTGGTCACATTGATATTAAACATTTTCATCGTATTCATTTTCTTCTTACTCCTCATTCTTGCCTTGTCTTTTCTTTTTTAGTTTCTCCTTCCTCTCTTTTCTTTTCCCTTCTTCTTCCTCTTCTTCTTCTTCTTCTTCTTCTCCCTCTTCTTCTTTTTCTTCTCCTTCTTCAGTATTATCTCTTTTCTCCTCTTTTCATCCTCCTCTTTCTTACTTTATCCGTTTTATTCTTCATCTATTTTCCCCTTTTATTCGTCTCAGATTTCTTCATCTTCTCAACTTTCGTCTTCTTATTTTTCTTCTTTCTTCTTCATTTTATTTTTTCTCTTATCTCCTTTATTCCACTTTCTCCTATTTTTTTCTCTTATCTCCTTTATTCCACTTTCTCCTATTGCCCATCTAGCATTTTCGTCTTTCCCTCTCTCCCATTGCCCTCTTAAATCTATTATTAGTTTTTATCACTTTAGTATTGTCGCGGGATAAGGGACGAACATGAATTCCTTTGGTCAATATAGGAAGAAGCACGTGTACCGTGGTAACCAAATACCAACCTTTTTTTTATGTTTCTATTATAACAAATTTACAAATGAGTATTAGGTGATTGCAAACCTTATTATAAGTCCAATGAAACACTGCTGAAAAAGGAAATGAAATAAAATACGATAAATTCGCCTCATGATTGGGGATACTACATTATTTATTTTTTTCAAAAAACAAGAAATATCCAATGTGGTGGCTCCTTTCACATTATAATGAACATGTTTTTAGAGATGAATTCGAAAGTCGTTTATAAAATGTGCATCTTTCTCCATAATTGTTTTTCAAATCCTCCTCCATAACGTTCGTCAGATACTTCCCTTGAGGTTTGAAAATACTCCTCTGAAGTACATGGCTCGTTATTTGTTTATTAGACATGGCCTTGAAGGTTTCATGCTTCAGGAATCTGGGTTCTTTGGCGAAAAATTTAAGTCTTCTTGCAGAGTCACGCGCTTTACAATTCATAGTTTTACTTCTGTCATGTTTTGTCAGAGATACAGCGGACACCCAGCTATCAAATAGGTCGTTTCAACCCCCGGGGGCCACTTCCATTGACGAGTGGATGCCATGCGTGACCAAAAAACACGTAAAAGGGATCTCTTTTTCAAGATAGGGCACGTTACGTACGTAACGTAATAAGGATGTCAAAAAAACACTAAAATAATGAAAAAAGGTATATATTTCGCTAGGAAATCTACGTGTTTACGGTCCAATTTGCGAGGGTATAAGACTAAACTATCTTTTCTGCCACAACAGTACGTGTATAGGGTCCGATGAAGCGAGGTTTGTGGGGTGGTACTAAACCCTATGAAAGTCAAGGTAAAGCCGACGTCCGTGATCACATCCGTGACATAACAATTCAGATATATCGTTGTACTTGTTTAGGGGATCAATTCAGGGAATACTTGTCAAGGGTACCGTTTTGTTTCCTATACTTATTAAGGTTAAGCTTTCATACGCCAATACTTGTTAAAGGGTGCATTTTCAGAACATGGAAAATACTTGTTTAGGGTGCTTATCGAAACCCCATGGTCACGCATGATATCCACTCGTCAATGAAAGTGCCCCCCCCCCCCCCGGGTTTCAACCCTGGGTATGCATTGGGGTTACTGTTTGTCAATAATTATTTCAGGATATGAAGCGTACATACACTTCACTCTGTAGACAATCTCTACTAGACATCATTAGTTTGCCTTTGGCATGTTTGGGGTCGGTGATTTTGTGGGTCAATGAATGTGAGAGAATGGTAGGCAGGAATATGTTCATGCATGGAAGACATGTCATACCAGTTCGGGAGGACAATTTCCTCTTGTATTTTGTCCTATACTTGATGGAACAACATTTAATGTTACTCAGAACCTAGTGAAATGAACAGAAAGAGCAATGTCTCGCGAAGAGGTGTCGAAAAGCTTTCATTTAGAATGAAATGAGGGTTTATTTAGAGAATAAATGGGGAATCCAGCATCTTATATATAAATTTTACTTGTAAATATAATGTTGACTACTCTACTGCAGTGGCATTCCAGTGGTATACGCATGTACATCTTTAAGACGTAATCCATTCAGCCGCTTTTCCAAACTAGACTGGGATAGAAACCCCGAAGAAGATGCGGAATACATCTGGAAAGAAGGAATACTGTACTAGGAGTTTATTGATGACGTTGTCATAGCAACTTTCAGTGTGTAATCATTCCATTTATAGATTGGTACAACTGACACATGATTAATGACTTGTCAATATTGAATTAAAACAGAAAACATTGCTCCAGATGTCGCTTATGATGTATCCCGCTGGTGAGTACTGGGTATAGAAGATGTTTGGGGTTGGCGTAGACTCCATATCATCGAATAGCTACCATTTGAACTTGACCATGCAGGGTGTGCTGTTGATACTAGTCAAAGAGCAGGAATTTCATGCCTCGGACATATCGGAGGGATATTTAAGCTTTGGCTTAACCAGTTTTGTGCTGACTTCAATTTTTTTAACATGAAAAAAAAAGGATACGCCAGATGAGTGCGTGTGAGGGTGACAGGGAGTGTGAGGATGGGTGGGTGGGTGGGTGTGTGTGAGTGTGTAATTGAGTTTTATCAGAAGTGTATCGATCACATATGATTATTTACGTCTGGTTACAACCTTTGACGTTCCAAACTATCCGAAAGACGAGACCAGGGCTCGAACCTCGGCATCAATCTTCTTTTGCTCATAAAGAGAATGGAATGGATGATTTCAATAGCTCAGATAAATCATTTCATCGCTCTTGAATAAGGTTTCAAAGGTGTATATAGCAGGGAAGCCGGTAAATAAATTGAAATTATGCAAATAAAGTATGTACAAATAGTGGTCTAGAAGATTCAAGCCTATGTATGAAAAAATGACCATATAAAACTCCATCACTTAACTATACAATTCTAAAAGTAATACATCCTTCACACAGACTTGTCTGTGTCCACCCCGTTATATTGATCGTAAAGCACCCTATGGCTAATGATGCCGTCCTCATTGCTGTTGATATCTTGTTGTCAGGTTTAAAGGAGAATGAAACTCTTGGAGCAAGTTAGCTTTTGTGAAAGCAGAAAAATCAAAGAATAAGATCAACAAAAGTTTGAGTAAAATAGGACTAGCAATAGAAGAGTTATGAGCATTTGAATGTCGAGATCACTAATGCTATGGAGATCCTCCAATTGGCAATGCGACCAAGATCTATGATGTCACAGATGAACAACTCTCCCCTTTTGGACACTGAAAATATACCCCAAAACATCTCTTTTTGCTCATTCTAATCATATGACAAACGATTCATCAATGATATAATGTTGTGAAACCTCTGTACTTGTCCTCTCATAAAGAGAACACCTCACCTTGTGATAGACTCTATAAAAGTGAGAATATAAGTGAAATAAGTACTAAAGTAATGAGGGAGTTGTACGTGTGTGACATCACAGATCTTGGTCGCATTGCCAATAGGACGAACTACATGGCATTAGTGATCTCAATATTCAAATGCTCATAACTTTCTTATTATTCATTTAATCTTCCTCAAACTTTCAACAATATGTTTCTTTGATTTTTCTCTTTGATATGGATTCAGTTGGTTTCAAGGGTTTCATTCTCCTTTAATGCTAGATTACGGTCGATGACACCGTTTGCAATATCCTGTAGATATTTGTACGCCAGGAACATTATCACATCGACTTTTGCAGATCACGTCGATCATGGAGATCTATCAAAGCAATGGTAAGGGCGTCTCAGTCCGATAGTTATTAAAATCACTCTTGGGAATCGTAGGATCGAGTCCTACTATACCGGTGCTGTGTATATAGTATGATACGGAGCTATAGATATATCATCCAAATACTTCTCTTTTCATGGAGTTTGACAGAAGAATACGGCATGACTTCGTCAGTATTAAGAAAACCCGCAAGATCTACTCCACTCACGCTTTAACCTAAAGAAAATATGCGAACGTTACACATCATTGCATTATTTTTGTTCTTAAAGAGAGATCATTAGGATTGTGTAGTAAATCAGAAGGATGTTCTGCTATTTTACTGACTCGTTATAGAGATAAAACGAATCCGTATGTACACTATATCAGTCCAGGTAGAGAACATGCTTGTTAGGGGTGGGTCTGATCTGTATTCTGACTTACCTCTACTAATCAGCGATGTCAACGTCATGGCCACAAACATATCATTATATACCCTACATGCCCTACCTCAACATTCGTTACAATTCCACCCTTTTGTACCGTTTTCTGTTATTACCGATTATTCAGTTGTTTCTATCATTATCATGGTTGTGATTTAAGAACTCTTGTCCGTTCTGTAATAATTCATGATCATAGCAATAATCTTGTTTTTCTAACTCAAATTGTTTTGTGGAGAAATACTTAAAAGGAGCCTTTTGGGATTTAATATATATTTTATCGTATTCTGGCACCCAGGGGTAGAATATAACAAACATTTATGAGTCATGTTAAAATTTCTTAATTTTGAAACTTCATAAGTCATGGTTATGTGTCAAGAATGTACATACACCGATGAGCAAGATGAATTGAGAGACAAAATTGACATGAATACAGACATTAGAGACGGAAAGGGCAGGGAGGTGAAAAATAGAAATGGGGGACAAGTAAGCGATATGATTACAAGTTCACATTTCACATATTCGTGCAGATCCTCCCGATGATGTAAATAATCAAATGTAATACTAAATAAACGTGTTAGAACATTCGCCTTTACGGGTGCTGTTATAATCCTTTCAAACTATAGAACGGTACGAAAAGGCAATTTTGTAAGGATGCTTCGTGTGACATGGTGTCGCCTATATGTTGTGATAAACAGCAATGCAAACTTGATTTAAAAGAACTAAACCGGATCTACTTTACACTTCCGCTATATCTAAAATTGGGCTGCAGGAAAGCAATGGATTTTTTTTCCCGCAAAGTTAAAATGCAATATACAATTTATAGGTAGGGTCTTGATCGCAGGCATTACTAGAAAGGTTGTGCTGAATATACAATGAGTGAAACATGTAAAATGAGATTTTAAAGAATGGTCAAGTGGCCATTTACTCAATCTGAATGTATTACATAGCAAATAATGCCTCTCAGATTGAATTAATTCATATATATGTTTCGCTTCGCAGATAAACGTATGCATATATCAATTTCATATAGAGTACATACATATTTTTCACACCAGAACAGGGGCGCCTTTTTATGAAAGGACTTGTCGAATGGAACATCCGACAAGTCCTGTTTAATCCGATAGTTACCATAGAAACAGCGCTTCTCAGTCAAAGTTGTCAGATCTGACAACCAGTCAGATGGAAAATGTTGGACGAGTGGCAGCAATATAATTCATCGGTTGGTGAATCAAGATACAAACATAATCCTGATGTAACATTTGTTTTGATAGAGGACTTTTATTCCCTAATAATATTGATGGAAACAATACTTTAGATAGTCTTCAAAGCAAGCAAATCTCACTGAAATGACGACTGTTGTCTATTCTTCTAAGGAATGGCGCCTTTGGAACGAGCGATCTTTAAACTTGAATCATCGCCAAGTGGATTTATTAATTTGTTGCTCCTATGGCATAATTATTACTCACATTGATAATATATATTTTAATAATTTGTTGGAGCAGACGACATTCGTTTTGCGATTATACCGTGACTGAAGAGTAGATATCGATCACCATTCTGAAATATGAGTTCATTTGCTCCGCGGCCGCGTGAACATGGTGAATTATCGTATACAGATATGGAAGAGTCACATTGTTCGTACTTGGATATTCATTTTTTCAGACATGCGTCAGCAAGGAAGTTATTATACATCAGAGTTCTCGATCTACTAATGCTATGCCAAAGTAAAGTTTTAGAAACGGAGTATAGTTTGGAATTGGTCATATACAATTGTGATGGTTTCTCAAAGGAAAGATGCCACAGTTTCGGCTTTGCTCTTGTGACTTTGGTACATCCGTTCTAGCCTGACGTACACTTGCTTGATTGATACAGATTTATTTAATGTTATAATTTAATACAAATAAATGCAAACATAACTTAAATCATTGATTGTTTGTGAAAATTTCCTTAATGAATAAGTAAACACATAATCACATGAATTCTAAAACATCGTACTTGGATGTTCATTTTTTCAGTCATGTAGACATGCGTCAGCAAGGAATTTATTATACAGTGCGTATCAAAAAAAGTTTACACTTAGAAAAAATCCTGTAAAATTATACATCTGTAATATCCTGAAGATTTTTCCACATTTTAACATTGGTACAGATCCATTTAAGCAAATGACGATATAACTGTCGAAAAATATTTCCGCTTGAGTGAGCACCACTTACTTTTGAAAAGTTGAAGAAAAATGATTTGCGCAGAACTTTGAAATAGTTAAACGAATAAAAGGAAACCTTAATCATGAAGAACACGTGGAATTTAGCTAGTATAATTGATTTGAAGATATCTTTTACCTTTTTAAACTTGTTTCCTTGCCCAAAATACTCCGAAGAGTGCATTGCGTCCCACCCCACTCCCCCACACACCGAGGCCATCGTGACCATATTTGCTTTACACTGAGCTGTGATTTACATGGAATGGCTTACGCTTGATTTTCATTTTGTTAATCATTGTCAAGCTTGGAGAAGTGTGGAGAAACAAGTATTAAATGAAAAATGAAATGTAAACCCACTTTAAATGATAAAAACTTAGTGAATAAATGCTGGAGATGTCTGATATAAACTTTTGTTCAGATTCAGTTATGTCCTCAGATCCAGCTGGCACAAAAAGGGTAAAAGTTGTTCTTACTAAGTGTTGAAATTTCAATTTGGTTGGCAAAATTGTTACAAAATGCTTGAATGTATCCGTTTTATTTCAATTGACTAAAAGTGCAAGGGAAATGTATGAAAAATGTTTCGCAGGGTAAGTTTGATTTCGCCCTGTCCCCTTGACACAGCGTGAAAACGAGCATTTCTGCGCAAATAGATTTCTGCGAGCTTTACAAAAATGGACAGTGCTCACTCAAGTGTAACATTCTGTCAAAACTTTTTTTTTCATTGGACAGATGAGACCCAAACCCAAGATTACATGTGAAAAAATTACCCACATGTTGTATTTTTTTTAATTCCCAGGGCTTTTTCAAAGTGTAAACTTTTTTTTGATACGCACTGTATATCAGAGTTCTCGATCTAATAATGATATGCCAAACTAAAGTTTTAGAAATGAAGTGTAGTTTGGAATTGGTCATATTTAAACTGTCTAAAATATATTTTAGACAGTATCCAGTGTAGATGTAGCTTTTAAGTGTTATCAATTGATCTACAGTGTAAACGCTGTGATATAGTGTACTATGTATAACGTTCCTAAATGCCTTATTTACTAATAACACACGAGAACCTACATTATAATTTTTCACGAATTGTTTTATTTTTTAACACATTTTATAAAGATGAGTTCTAAAAATTCACTAAACTACGATTTTATTAACCTTGCCTGAATGTACCACAATCATGACAATTGAAATTCTGCGCAGTATTGGCCTGGATGCATAGTTGATTACAAACCAATAACAAATTCTTCATCATACATCAAAGCATATATTCGAAACATGAGCTTTCCAGAGCATAATCACGGTGTGTAATTTTATATTCGATGGTGCTTAGGTGTTAGTTTCCAAGGCTGCTAATAGGAACAACGTATGAACATGAACGTGTTCGTTGCCTTTGGGAAATCTATGAATTACAGTCTTGTGAAACTAACCCAAATAAAAGTGGTTGCTGCTGGCGAAAATCTTTCTGTTTTAGCATGTTTAGAATGGAATTCAAGATATTTAAAATGACCTTAGTTAAAAATAATTTCGCCTTTGGTCTCGTTTGTTGAAAACAAAGTATAAGCAAAAGAGAGAGAGAGAGAGAGAGATAGAGTGAAATGAAGGGAGAGGGTGGAATTCATGATGAAAGAGGAGTTATTGAGGAGAAAAAATGAAGGGCACTTAATTTTTCGAACGGTATTTTTGTTTCCCTTTTGGCGATCTTAAATTCACCGAATAAGAAAGTAATATGTGGCAGTACTTTACTTATTCTTTACCTGAAGTTTCTGTCCAAAAGTGGTAGCTTTTAGGTGGATAGATCTCGGTGTAATAAGTGCTAAAATGAAGAATGAACAGTCATAAAGGAAATGAGTATTATTACGTAGGTATCGGTAAGTATTTCGTACATACAACCACTTGTTAAAGGAATTAAGTGCGCAAATGATGTCATGAGCTGTAATAGACCTTGATTCCACAAGCGATTATTTGAGTTTTGAATGACACTACACTCTAAAAAACGAAGAGCTAATTTTAGCTCTTAAAGAGTATGTACAGTGACTGCACTTCGGAGTGCTGATTTGTGTAGTTCAAATTTGAACGTAAAAAAATCAGCACTCCGAAGTGCATTCACTATACACGCTCTTTAAGAGCTAAATTATCGCTACGTAGCTCTTCGTTACAGTTGCAAGAAAAAAAAAATAGAGGGATGAAATGTATTTGTATTTTTTTTTAATTATCAGAAGATACAAAACAAATAACTCTATAATCATGACAAGCATTTTATAATTCTGTCAAATCCAGATTACTTTCATAAATGATGAACTTTGAAGGAGAAAAAATCTTACGAAACAAAACCAGACCATACATGACAACGATAGCATAATTAGTGTACAATTATAGCCGATAATGTACATGTTTTCCTCTTTACTTGCCAACAATATTTTTCTTCTCATTTTATAGTGCCTTACTGATAGCATGGGTAACACTCAAAATCACTATTCTTGGATGATCTCTCTCTCTCTCGATCTCTCTCTCATTTATCCCCTTTCTTTCCATTATGTCGTGATAATACACCTGAGTTTCTTTTGTAATTTTCGCATATCTTGGTTGATTTATGTTTTATTTTTTTATGATTTCTCCTGTTGGCAATTATGTTATTTTTTTCTAAATCTTGTTCCAATCTGTCATACTTTGAGAAGCCCACAATATACAAGGTTTGCTTTCCAGTTGGATCCTCCATTTTCCCAAATTATACATCATTTGTCTGTATTTTTATAACTCAATATGCTTTAGTATATTGTGACATTTATGACAATGACTTGTTATGGTTGTATTTACTTGGTTTATATTTTGTTGAAAATGAGACATATGACAAGAAATGAAGGCCAACACCACCACCCCGGGTAACTCTCAAAATCAATATACTTGGAAAATGGAGGCCCCCCCCCCCCCCCCTGGGCCTCGCACCCATGTGTTTCCCCATGATGTCATTAGTTTGCAGTGTCGCAGGGACGGCTTGCACTCTTTCTATGATGTACATGTTTATTAGATCTGGGACTGGGAGAAAGGGAATAAGAGTAAATAATACACTGTCGTTATGTCAAGTCGGGTTTTTTTTAAGTTCGTCTGTAACCACTGAAGAAAGGTTATTTCACTCTTAATGATGTAACTACTGCATCAAGTAGCGTAACATGATTGTGCTCTCCTCGTTTTGCTGAAAACAACAATTGAGGAAAGAGAGGAAAGACGGCTATAAAACATACAATTTACAAGGCAATTTAAGGCTAATCTATTTACTTCAAATTGTGTCATCTTAAGTTGTACTTTTTTTTAATTCGTTTTCACTCGAGTAACACAAACGTATTTTTCGCTTGCTGTGCTCTCTTGTATATACAGAAAATTGTTTTTTTTTAATATAAAACCCTCATTGCATGCGTATTGTTTTCTTTCTTCTATTATTGTTTTTCTCTCTCTCTCTCTTCATTTCTTTCTTTCCTGTATTCTTTCGTTTTTACCATGTTTTTTAATTTTCTTTCTTGTGTGTTTATTTTGTTGTTGTTGATGCTTTGGCCTTGTCAGAATGAAAATGGAGCGATGTGCATTGTAAAATTATCGAAAATACTATATTGACATTTCTTTGGTATTTTCTTTTAAATCATCCAATCTGGTTTTTCTTTAATATCAGTTACGAAATAATGGTTTGCAGGAATGTTCCCATGTTTCAATTACTTGTTACTACGTCAATACACACTTCACATTTTATTCAAAGTCACTTCATTTTGTTAATGCAGTTATCTTTATGTCAATGGCCAATTAGCCCGTTTTTATTCCGTGTAATTATTGTTCCTATGTACATCACATTTATGATGGAATAAGGGTATTTTAAAGTGAGTAATATAACGAGCGTGCATGTCAAATACAGGTGAATTTTCTTACCGCCCAGAAGCCCATTTAAGAGAAGAATTACAAGTTTGGTAATATCGCCATTACACCAATCACTGGCGGTAACAGTGGTAGTACCACCCCGTAGCCCATTTAAGAGAAGAATTACAAGTTTGGTAATATCGCCATTACACCAATCACTGGCGGTAACAGTGGTAGCAGGGCTCAGCAGCCAATTATAAAAAATCAAAATATCCATAGTTACTACAATGCCGAAGTAACCGATCCTAAGTTGTTATGAAACGAGCCCCGGTTCTACCTAAACTTTCGTTTTCTCCAAAACCCTGGTCCTGCATTTTTTTATTTACATTTTTCGCACTGGCCCAAAAACGTAGTATTCTTGTTCTCATCGTCTCCGTGTTTGTAGCTTATTGGTAGGTCACATGATCACGTGACCCTCAGGCATTACAGGTCATATTACCGAAATTCAAGTAATTATCCCCAAACATCTGCATCCCGTTTAATAACAAAAGTGAAATTAATATTTCCCTTGAGGCCGAACGAGCAGTTTATACATCGTGATCAGCGTCATACCTCACGCCATTTTTCCATCTCCATCTAGAGTGATGTCATTTTAGGCAAATTCATTCTCATCCCTGGAGTGTTGCTAAGTAAACCTCTGTCATTTGATTAAAATGTAAAAAATTTTTTCCAATGATTTTTTCTTTGAAAATTCTAACGATTTATCGGCGTGATAAATGATGAGAGGTTTTACGTATTTCAATAGACATAAATTGTTCCTTCCTGTTAGCACTGCAGAATGCCCAGAAAGGCAGAATGGCATAGTAAACATTGGCAATGGTACAGAACGATTTTTTTTCAATTCCCTTATAATATTTGAGGTGTTCAAATTTATGATCAAATGCACCATTTTCTTTTTTTTATATACGGATGATTGAGCCGAAAGTCGACGTCGAGAAAAAATGTTTTTTGATAGATTTTGGGGATTTTTTTTAAACCGGCATCTTATAAAAAGTAATGAAAATAACAAAATCTGCACGTGGAAAAATTGTACAGATAAAATGGAAATATATCGTAATGATATCACCAAAATGTTAGATCATCTATAAATACTGTTGTGTTTTTCAAAACGATTTTATGTCAAGAATAAAACGTTTTAAAGTTTACCATACGTACAGTATGTCTCAACTAGTATTACCATTTTCCGAAAATATTACGCTCACACAATATCTAACATGATAATAAAGTGTTTCATAATATTTGACTTGTGTATTGAGTAACGAATTGTTTCTAACGAGTAAACAAGTAACAAAATAAGGAATGGTAGAGTTCCTAACGAATTCCTAGCAGATATTCATGAGGAACACGATGTCTCAACTTTTCTGTTTTAAATTTCAATTTTGCGGCGATCAAAATAAGACGGTTAATGGGCATGATTTAAACTCAAGACCAACGGGATTCTATGCTTCTTCATTTTCCACACATCTCGCGGTACCTTTGTTGAATTATTACCATGGCGGATAGGACGTATTTTATTGGCATTGGGGCGCCATATTAACATTGATTTGGATTCTGACTTTCACTAATGTTTTCCCCCAAGGTAACATTCATTTAACTTTAAAAGCCATAAAGCTGTCAAATGAGCTCGTAAAGATACTTACAAAGACCTTCAGAATCAGTGTTGTTTTTGTTGTTATCAGGACGGTTGTAAGTCAGTGAGTGTACTGCATTAACTATGAGGGGAATGGGTTGAAGGGCTTAAAAGATGAGAATCCATATGTTATTGTTCGAACTAGACATGAAATAAAATACTCCGAAAATTTGCTTTGCTCAATTGATCGTGGCCCGGCAGCCGCTGTGCAGCGCCAGATCGACAAGGCTCTACCCCTTTAATCGTTGCACGTCAAACTGGGTAGCAGCAACTTCCATCTTTTAACGTCTTTTGGTCTGACGCGGCCGGGGTTTGAACTCCCGACCTCCCGGTTGTGAGACGGACGTTATTCCAACTAAGCCAACACACCGGTTTACCTAATGAAGATTGATGCCATTGATAATGGAAGAAAAACATTTTAAATAGGACAATGTAAACGAACTTTAGCAAAATAAATTAAAAGAGAAAATAATTCTATATAGACATAATTTTGAAAAAAGAAAGGAGGCAACAATTACCAATCAAGAAGAGTTGTTTATCACTTGAATATACATTTCACAGAAATGAAGTTCATGATTGTAACCTCCTCATTCATCACCCCCTTCCAACATTCTGGGTATGTATCATTGCTTCTTTAAGCCAGTGACTCCCAAACGATTAAATGAGGGGCCTCGATCAACAAGGTCTATGCAATGAAATAAATTTTGTGACGTTTGAAATCATGTTCGTATTCTTTTGAAAGCCACCCCGTCCCCCTCCCCCCTTCAGCTGCTCATGTAATTTTTGAGAAAATATTTTTACGGAATATGTATCATGTGTGTTACGGGATTATACTACTGGTAAATGATAATGGGGGAGCTCGAGTGCATTAATTATATTATTCTATTTTGAAATTGTTGTAAATGTGCACTATATTTAATGTTTCCTCTGCTTTAGAATGATATTACCCATGCTATAATATTCTTATTTAATTCAAACTAGGTCAAAGTAAGTTGTTATATTTCGGGCAAGCGGGTAACTTCTTTACTGGACTTCAAATTTTATTGAATGTGTAAGTATTGCATGGATTCATCGGGTTTGCAGACCTGGAATAAATGGTCCTCAGATTAAGCTCATCCATATTCTAAGATAGGAAGGAGAATTATCATGATTATGGTAGCGTGAAATAATGTCTTATAACATAACAGAATAGACGTGAATCATGTTGGGAGTTTACAGAGTATAACAGTTTTAAAAATGGAAATGGTTTATTAATGCCTCGATTGGATACATAAGATCAGAATATGCTAGACCATTAAACAAATATTTCCGTTGATCCAAAAGTGTTGTTGTTGCGAAATGTTCATGTCCTTAAATTAATGGGAAATAGAAATATTGGTCACCAGTATTGATAATGGGGACAACTTCAATCTTCGTTATATATCGAGAAAGAAATCAAAATAAGGATTGGAGTACAGATGATCCTGGATTAAAGTCCCATTAACATGAATATACATTTTTCAGTTTCACAATTTCGAATATTTTCTGCAACGAGGAACGTTCTCATAATCTTGCAAGTTGTATTACAATGATTCCCCCTTTCGCCTTAGACTCTAACTTGTTTGTAAAAAAGTTAGAAAGAGACGCGAGAGTAAAATGTGAGTTTGGAACAATTGTGTAATTCTGTAAGAGAGTTGGTAAGTGATTTGATGTTGTCTTTACTCTATTCTGTGACAAAAAGATGTATTTAAAGGGATGGTCCGGGCTGAAAATAGTTATATCTAAATAAATAGAGTAAAATTCACAGAGCAAAATGCTGAAAATTCCATCAAAATCGGATAACAAATAACGAAGTTATTGTATTTTAAAGTTTATCAATATTTTGTGAATACAGTTATATGCACATCGTCATGAATATTAATTAGATGGGCTGATGATGTCACATACACACTTTCCGTTTTCTTATGTTATTACATGAAATCATATATGTTTCATTTGTTCACACATGTGTAAATGAAGTGTCTCCATTATGATGAAATAAGTTGCGGCAATAAATAACTAATGCACTTAATCAGTTGTCAATCCAATTGTTTTAGTTCTTGGTAGAATTTTTTTAATAAACCTACATTCATATAATAAAATACAAAAGAACAAGTGGGGATATGACATCATCAGCCCACCTAATGAATATTCACAAAGACATGCCTAGAACTGTTTAACCACAATAATGCACAATTTTAAATTTCAATTACTTTGTTATTTGCTATCCGATTTTGATACAATTTTCAGCATATTGCTCTGTGAATTTTACTCCATTTATTGAGTTATACATTTTTCCAGCCTGGACCATCCCTCTAAAGGAAGTCCTAATGACCGGTCACATAGATCAGGTCACACGGACTATTTTCGTCATTAGTTTTTTTTTTTTTTTTTTTGAAGAGGTAGTTGGGCGGTTATAATGGACAAACCGTCAGTAGAGGAACGTAAAAATGTCTTTCAGTTGACTCACCAGACAAACAAATCTGGTAAACTAAATTTACATGACATGCATAAGCTTGAAATAAGCGAGGTAAGAACATAATGAACAAAAATATATAAATAAATGTAATGGTTATGTTTTTTTTTCTGGAAGGCATTAAGCCTATTTGGATTGGGGGATGTGTGCCCAACCCTCGAATTTCGAATTTTATATAACAGCCTTTGTGAAAGGGTCGTCTCGTCCTCCATAGAGAGACCAAAAAAATATCACGAAATTGCAGCGAATGGCTGTAGCTATATTCTGTAGAACCAATCCATGCCGTCATTATCAAGGGAAATGCTTTCACTTCAGCGGAAGTAACCCACCTTTAATTACCCGAAACACGACACCGGTGCATCTTGAAATGTTTGTAAGATCTGATGGCCGATTGTCATGACGTGTGTCGCGTTACTTCAGTTTATTTATTTTTAACAAATGATGTGCGTAATACGAAAGGTGCCAATATCTTCTGCAGATTTTGGGATACCTTGCTATTCGCTTTAATGAGTTTTCGCTCCGTAACGCACGGAGGGTTCAAGGACACAGTAAATGTGTTGAAAATGCCAGTCCCAGGACAAAGAACAGCTGTGAAATCTTTGCCGAAAATTGGTGAACCGGAACAGCAATTTCGTTCTAACTTTCGGAGCTGACAAGAAAGTTGAATTTTAAAGGAGAATTAAACTCTTGGAGCAAGTTAGCTTTTGTGAAAGCAGAAAAATCAAAGAATAAGATCAACAAAAGTTTGAGTAAAATAGGACTAGCAATAGAAGAGTTATGAGCATTTGAATGTTGAGATCACTAATGCTATGGAGATCCTCTCATTGGCAATGCGACTAAGATCTATGATGTCACAGATAAACAACTCTCCCCTTTTGGACACTGAAAATATACCCCAAAACATCTCTTTTTGGCTCATTCTAATCATATGACAAACAATTCATCAATGATATAATGTTGTGAAACCTCTGTACTTGTCCTCTCATAAAGAGAACACCTCACCTTGTGATAGACTCTATAAAAGTGAGAATATAAGTGAAATAAGTACTAGAGTAATGAGGGAGTTGTACGTGTGTGACATCACAGATCTTGGTCGCATTGCCAATGGGAGGATCTACATGGCATTAGTGATCTCAATATTCAAATGCTCATAACTTTCTTATTATTTATTCCATCTTCCTCAAACTTTCAACAATATGTTTCTTTGATATTTCTCTTTGATATGGATTCAGCTGGTTTCAAGGGTTTCATTCTCCTTTAAACATGCAATGAGCTGCTGAAAATCTAAACGACTTTTTAATCTCACCACATGTTTTTCACGTTTCCTTTTTAAATTCGGACTAATTTTAACTAATCGCAAATTAATTAAACATGTTCAATGTGTAATGAATAGGATAATGAGTACCTGTCTGCTGTTTTAATCATGTTTCTATTTCAAACAGTGTCTAATTCGAAAAACACGTCTTCATCACTTCCCCAGATTTCCTTAAAAATTATCGTGCCTTAACAAACTACACACACACACACACACCAACACAAGCACACTATTACACTTTCGTTTGAGAGATATCGCTATTTGTCCCCTGATAATGTTACACTGACCTACAAAGCAAATAAACACTGAAACACGTGTGAAATAATATAATGATAACGGTATGTGACCATCGTAGGTGATTAATCTTCATTAAAAAGTCTTTCCCTCCAAGGTTAATTTGTAAGACATAAAGAAAGCAACGGACGTCGCTTGAAATTAAATAATTAATTCAAAATTCTGGGGTTAAATCCCTTGAGCGAAACATCATTCCTTTCTCATTACAGAAGCGATAATTCTCTATCTGATGACACTACCATCATTGCCATTCGATGATGCACTTAGAGGAGAGGGCTATTACTATCATCATGAATGCAAAGGGGGCCTACTCTTTATTTACCCGTGTTGGTGGCCCTCCTAGTAATATGAAAATAGGGGGCCGCTTTACCAAACTGCCATTCACAACGTGTTGAAAATAATTATTCGCCTACAAACGACTGTTTGCGAGGGGGGAGCGACAAGTATTTGAAAATAATTATGTAAGCGAGCGAGCGAGGCCGGGGGACGGGGCTAAACCTTGCTAAAAAAAAATACACACAATGTTAATTTCAACACGGTCTTCACCTGATAAACGAAACAGTGGAAGACCCTCAATAATTCTAAAATTTATTTTTAAAATGTATATATACATATATGTACGAATTGAATCAAGTTTAATTCAAGTAGCAAAGGTATCGCAACGACCAATACAAAGTCTGGCAAATAGATTTCCAGCAAGTGTGTAATTACTGCGAACGAATGGTAAATAAAGATGAGGGCACATGTTGCCCTAAAATAAGAAATTGATGCTTTCCAATCTACATGTTGGAATATTTTCGGAGGCAGTTTGATGATAAGTCTGTTTTTTTTTGTTTTTTTGTATTAATTTGGATGCCATCCTCAGTTCCATTAAAAGGCTCGTAACAACAGGGCCATGAGTAGGTACATGCCGTCCAACCCGCGTCACTCTGGGAACAGCTTTTGACATGACTGTTTACTCTACATTTTTCTTGTCTTGGAGCAAAAGAGTGTAAGAAAAAGAAATCAAGCTCGTTGATGTTGTGTTATATAGATATACAGCATTATAATGACTATCTTACAATATAAGGCGATTTATAAATGCAATCACATAAAGTGATAGTAAATTTATATATACTAGAATCATCCCTACCAAAAAAAATAATTAAAGAGATATATAAATAAAGAATGAACAAATTGATAAGTAAAAAATAACAAATAAAAATGAATAAAAACCTATAGATCAGATAAATGAACAAAAATAAATTCATAAACTAGAAATTAGATGAAAAATAAGTAAATAAATAAAAAGAATATTATGAAACAATAGATCAAAGGATATAACAAAACAGGGCATCTTTACAATAGGAAGTTTAAGCAGAATGCAAGACCTACACGAGGTTGCATATCTGTTGAACAAGCTCATCGAAGAAGGAAAAACAAAAACTCGAAGTGGGCTCAATCGACATCCGGTGAATAGGAAGAGAAGAAAATAATAACGGGACAAAAATCAACCTCTAAGTGACTGCCGCCCATCACCCTCTCATTCAACTTGATGGGGAAAAATGCTCCAAAACAAAGAAAATCAATAAGCATAATGGCACTTGTAGTCGATTGGCTTGGATCCGTTACATGGTGCTACCCTTTCGGCGACGACACGAAACTGTGAAGTAGGCTAGAGAAGTATATAAGCCCATATACTGATATAGGAAATATAATAGAAAACCTGTGAGAAAGATGACATAAATATTAGATAATGAAAGCTGAATACAGACAAAGGTAATGCTACTCTGGTGCCGATAATTCCTTTGAGGTAGTCATGTTGTTTATCATGAAGGGAATATTTTATACGAACATGGCAACGATGTTTCTACGAGCATAGCAACGATGTTCTGTAATCAGCGCTCAGATAAAATAAAGTAAGATTTAGATAGATCGATAGATAGATAGATAGATAGATAGATAGATAGATAGATAGATAGATAGATAGATAGATAGATAGATAGATAGATAGGCAGATAAATAAAATTATAAATGGATGGATGGATGGACGGACGAAAGGAAATATGGGTAAGTTGATGGGAACAGATATGGAAAGAACAATGGGAGGAAGAAAGAAAAGAGAAAGAAAAATGAGATGACAGACATAAATTACACTGCAGAGATAAAACAAAATGCTGTCAGATACCAAAATCATCCAATCTGTGAAAATTCCAGTAGAAACTTGTTTTTCCTCATAGCACTAACATGACTAATATGTTTGCATTTGAATTTCTGAACAGTGTCGCCTCACGTTCGTCTAGACAGTAGGTCTTTAAAGTAATTTAAGGAGTTTACGAGAAAAATGTCTTCAAATTTATCAAAATTGTTGACTTCCTTTGCTTGAAGCCCAAGACTGTTAAAATCCCGACACACGACCCCGTCCTTCCTTAAGAAGAAGCGCCATGTAATCAATGAAGATGAATTGCACAGGAACATTATTGAAAGACAGAATAAGAGACGGGTAAAAAAATCAATAAATCCTCCCCTCCATTTAAGGTCTGCTGAGGAATATCTTTTGCTGACAGGGGTAAATGTCGCATAAAAACTACCGATTTCGAATATGTTTTTCAGAGATGAAAGTTGGGTAAATGTTAAAGGAAATGTCGAACCAATAAATCAATTTAATATTCAAACTATCACTGTCATTATGTAAAACCTCTTCAACATTTACGTTAACCCAATTGATGCCGTATATTCAGAGTGGCGCAAGGATCCCGACCATGCCCATAGATCAGATCAATTGTTTCAGTAGTGTACATACCATCAGTCAGATTAAAGTATGTTTATTTGGTAATGCTACAGTACATTATTATAATAAATTTGTCGTCAGACACCAGAATCATGATCAGGTAACTTGCAATATCGATATCCTTCATACATTACGTTTCTAATAATAAGGAAATTAAACTTACATATAAAAACAACAACATGTAAGAAGTATTCTTACCACACCCTTAGTTTCTTCATTCAAGTAATCTTATAATACAATAAAAACTGATATTGAATACTCATCACGAATACTGTTATTACTTTATCTATTCTTATAATTAATTCTAGGGGTTGTCGCCTACTTATAAATGCAATAGCATGTGATTCAGAATCTTCATTATTGCATGAATACATGTATACATCGAAATTTATCTGTGGTGCATGTGTTTCAATAAACATGTGTTGAGTTAAACCAAGGAACATGGACAGATGGACAGGGACTGTGTTTGACTCGTATGTTGTCGGTGAAGAAAGGGCATCGATTTTTATTTCATCTGAGTTTTGGAGAGACCCTCGAAATGTCCCATCAGAATTACACGGACTGAATGAGAGGGAATGACTGTCTATCAAAGTAAAACTATCACAGGTTAAAGCGATCATGATTCTTTTCTCAAAAAATGGTGATGTAATTAAAAAAGGAATGAACACGTGACTTAAAGCAATCATAATTTTCGATGCCAATGAATTAAAACCTGCCTTTTTTAAAAGACCCAGGTTGTTTGGCATTCAATATGCCAGATAAAATATATCTGGCAGAATTAACACTCCTTGCGCTCCATAACATCCATGGCATTGCTACTCATTTTATACAAGAATGGCCAAATTGGACTTTGCATGACATAACTTCATTTATTTTGGTTGAATTTACGTAAAAACGTATATATCAGGTCCATTTCATCAGTAAAATTGAGGCAGGCACTTGTATTGAAAAACGGCGTACTTGCAATCATTGTCTCAACTAAAACCTGCATCTTAAAATATAATATAAAAGAAAAATCAATAAATACAAGCTAATTTAATCGAAGCTAGTTAAACATAAATATTTTGTAAACGTGCTACCTTAAACATCTCATGTGACCCCTAACAACCCTCTGCAAAGGATATCAGAGTTATCAAAAGAGGTAATCGATAAACTTTAAACTCTGGATTTTATTTTTTTAAGTTTATAGGACAGTTTGTGTAGAAATCCTTTAATATTGCTGGAGTTTGCCTCGTGTTCAATGTTGAGAGCCACAAGAGGGACTAGTAATGAAGGATCGTGACCGCACTTTCAATATTCCACAGGGGAAAGAATGGTCGATTGATCTTCGAAGTTTCTTCAAGTGATTGAATTCATGATACTCAGCTTTTTGAAATTGATCAATTGAAATTGGAATATAATGAGGAATCTAATTTCATGTGGCGTTATCGAGTATCACAATTGTTTTATTTATCAATCTTTAATCTCTAATTTCAAGCGCCAATTGACTATTCATTGTGAATTGTTTCGCGTAATTTGGAATACTTTATTTGAAGGATCATCATCTATACTCAGATAATGAATTACAATTTGAGAAAGACTTTTGTGATGCTTGAAGTAATGTAAGACGTCGTATACGTGTGGTTCGGTGTATCAAAACAAAGATTACACCATGATTATGATTCAGATATAAGACTATCGTTGATTTCACCGTCATCCATGATTATGCAAACTTTTCATAAAATACTATGTATATTTATCAGTTTTTTTTGCGCATGCTCAGAAGAATGTGACCATCTACTTCCTTTCGGCTCAGTCAAAATTACATTGTTTCTCGTTAAATTCCTGTTTTGAGGTGACGAAATTGACAATCTGGAGCGTTTTTTAATAAAGACGGGCACGAAGCCCGGGGATTCGAATGTAAAGACCAGAAAATCGACGAGGATACAAGAAAAAATGGCCTCTCCACTCGAGAAAGATGCACCTGATGCATTTCCATCACAAGAGTCTGCGAGTGGGACTGATAGCAGCAATAGTGTACACGGTAAGCTTGATAAGATAACTTCTATGCTCGAGTGCGTGATTACACGGCTAGATACTATGGAATCGAAATTTCAACACATGGAAGTAGAATTCTCTACCACTAAGCAGAAAGTAGGAGATATTGAGAATGGCCTTGAATATGCCATGAATGAAATTGAGGAAATAAAGAGCCAAAAGAGAGAATTTGGTGAAGAGAAGCTAAGAAAGATAGACAAGATAGAAGAAAGATGCAATGATATGGAGAGTAGGATGAAACGGAATAATCTTGTATTTTGGGGTATCCCCGAAGGAGCTGAGGATAGTTTTGACGGCTGTGCAGATTTCATATCAGATATCATAACAAACTTTATGAAATTGGAAAATGGAGATGCAATAGAGATAGAAAGAGCACACAGAAGTCCTACAGGGAAAAAGGCAAAATCTCAGATAGAAGCTAGTTCAACACCACCTCGGCCAATTCATGTGGCTTTCTTGAGATTCCGAGATCGTGAAAGAGTCCTGAAATCTGCTGCGTCATCTCTGAAAGAAAAAAGAATGAAGGGTAAACAAATATTCATTACAGATGATGTTGCAAGATCAGTGAGAGATGATAGAAAGAAGCTACTTCCAGTAAAGAGAAAACTGAGAGAGCAAGGTTTCTTCGCAATTATACCCTTCAATGTACCAGCATACGTACTTTTCAAAACTGAAGAAGGTCTCTTTAGGAAAGTATTCGTCACAGACATCGATAAATACAAGTGAGCTGAATTTTGTTTGATCCAGCAGGATATTTTGGCCTTAAATTGGATGATTCACTATTTTTTTTTGACTGGGCCTTAAGAATGCATGCAAGTTCTATTCAAGACAAGGGACAGGCTGATATAAACAGACATTGCCCGAACTCTATGGTTTTTTTTTTCTTTCTATCTTTTCTCTTGTAATTTTTACTTGTCGTGTTTGAACTTTCAGGTTATAAAATATGTCAAAAAGCAGATCTCTTTTTGAGACGAATGATAATGTCCTTAATATGTTATCATTAAATGTGAGAGGTATGCAAAACGCAATTAAAAGGAGGAGTATTTTTCATTGGGTGCGAAACCAAAACGTAGATATTGTAATGTTGCAGGAGACCCATAGTTGCCAAAAGGATGAAAGCTACTGGGCAAGTGAATGGGGTGGCAATATACTATTTTGTCATGGAACGACGCATAGCAAAGGAGTCGCCTTCCTTTTTAGAAATGGATTAGATATAAACATTAGACAAATATACAAAGACTATTGTGGAAGAATTTTATGTATCCATGCAGATTGTGGAAAGGTACATTTCCTTATAGTAACTATATATGCACCAAATATAGAAAATATGCAAATACAGTTCTATAAAGATTTGTTGAATGTTATTAGAAAGGAATGGAATGGTGACAAACACATAGTAATTGGAGGAGATTTTAATTGCGTCTTAAACCCCAACATAGATAAAATGGGTGGAACAAAATCTAGTAAAAAAAATGTTGTTGAACGGATCAAAGATATTATGATTAATTTCAATTTGATAGATATCTGGCGAAGTATGAATGTAAATAAATCCTGCTTTACTTGGAGACAAAAAAGGCCTTTTGTCCAGTGTAGGCTAGATTATTTTTTAGTAGATTGTGATCTTAGGCAGAAAATTAAGAAAGTTGATATAACCTCTGCCCTACGAACAGATCATTCTGCAGTATGTATGTCAATAAAGTTGAGTGAAATATCCAGAGGAAAGGGATACTGGAAGCTAAATACATCCCTATTGCAGGATGACAATTATGTTAAAGCACTATCAGAAAGTATTAAAGAATGGAAAATAGACTTTATGCATATGGATCCACAAATAAAATGGGACTGGATAAAGTATCAAATTAAATCATTTACAATTAAATACTCAAAAAATAAAAATAAAGAATCTTATAATGTTGAAAATGATCTGCGGAAGAGATTAGAAATCCTCGAAAAGGATCTAACAACTGTGAACAATACAAACAAAATTCAAGAGATAGACAAATTAAAAGAAGAAATTGTTAAAATTGAAAATAAAAAAATGGAAGGTGTTATGGTAAGGGCTAGATGTAGATGGTATGAAAAGGGAGAAAAAAGCAACGATTATTTTTTAGGATTGGAAAAAAGAAACCAAACAAGAAAATTATGCTATTCTCTTATAAAGGATGATACACAGGAATTGATTACAAATCAAAAAGATATTTTAAAGATACAAAAGGAGTTTTATGAAACATTGTATAAATCAAGAACAAAAAACGACGCAAACCAGGAGGCGGAGAATTTTTTGCAAAATTTACAAATGCCTTCTTTAAATGAAAGTGAGGGAATTATTATAGACAAACCGTTAAATAAGAAAGAAATTAAAGAAGCATTATATAGTATGTCGATAAACAAAAGCCCTGGGAATGACGGCCTTCCAGCCGAATTTTATAGAGTTTTTTGGAATATTTTAGAAGATATCTATATAGAGGCGGTAAGCCTAAGTTTGGATAGGGGGGAATTTACAACGTCGCAAAAACAAGCAATTATTACATTGATTAAAAAGGAGGGAAAAGATGAACGCTATCTAGAAAACTGGAGACCGATCTCACTACTTAATGCAGATATTAAAATTTTATCCAAAGTCTTTGCTACTAGACTATGCAAAGTTTTACCTAGATTGATACATCCATGCCAGACAGGTTTTATGAAAGATCGATACATAGGTGAATCGATTCGAACTATCATAGATACTATGTTCTACACAAAAGAAAATGATATCCCAGGTTTGCTTTTATTTTTAGATTATCAAAAAGCCTTTGACTCTTTAGAATGGAATTTTATTTTCTCTATCCTTGGCAAATTTGGATTTAGTCAGAAATTTATAAAGTACATTCAGTCCTTTTATACAAATATCAGTAGCTGCATATGTAGTAATGGACATTCATCAGGATATTTTGATTTAAATAGAGGGGTTAGACAGGGAGACCCCTTGTCCCCGTATTTGTTCATACTTTGTATTGAATCTTTCGCATGTGAGATAAGGCAAAGGGATGATATTAAAGGTATTCTTATAAATGAAAATATGATTAAACTTGCCCAATATGCCGATGACACGACATTGATTTTAGCGGACAAAAAGTCTGCAGAGAAAGCTTTTTCAGTTATAGATAAATTTTCCTCTTTTTCTGGTTTGAAAACAAACAGAGATAAGTGTAAAGCCATGTGGTTGGGCTCGTTTAGAGAATCTCAAGATAAATATTTTGATATTGAGTGGCCAGAAAACCCAATTAAGGGTCTTGGAATATTTTTTTCTTATGATACTGATTTAGCTTTAAAGCTTAATTTTGATAGATGTATCAAGGATGTAAAGGTATTGCTAAATATTTGGCGAAAACGTAATCTTACTCTGATAGGAAAGATACAAATCTTAAAAACTTTTGCATTGTCAAAGTTCATATTTTGTGCCTCAGTTTTGTCTGTCCCTGAACATGTGGTGGAAGAACTTGAGAAAATTATACATGCCTTTTTATGGAATGGAAAAAAGAACTATATAAAAAAGTCAACACTGATTGCCCCTTATTCTAAAGGGGGACTGAATATGATCGATATTCGTTCAATGTTTAAGGCACTCAAAATAAAATGGATAGTAAGATTTTTTGATGAAGGACTTTCTTCATGGAAGATATATTTTAATCATTTTATAAGAAAATATGGTGGTCACTTTTTACTCTATTGTAATTTTGATAAAAAAGATTGTTTAAAACTAAGATTTGTACCCTCTTTTTATAAAGAGGTCTTATATGCCTATTTTGAGTTAAGAGATCTGAGTAACCATGATGCATTTTCTCATGAAAGTATTATTTGGAATAATAGACAAATAAAAATAGCAGGTGTCAGTTGTTTTGTGAAGGAATTGTTCAATATTGGTGTTTGGTTTATACAAGATTTATTTGATGAAAATGGTCAATTAATCCCTTTTATAAAGTGGCAACAAATTGGCTTTAAAAACTATCTTCTTTGGCGTTCAATTGTTTCTGCTATTCCACAAACAGTTAAAGCTCGTTGTTTCGAGAGGCGACATCTGTTAAAAAAGTTAGATATTTGTATAGTTTTTGGTAATAAAAAAATATTTATATCAAAATTGTCAACCAAGATCATAAATATGATATTAAAAGAAGATAAATACCAAACCCCTACTTCTGAAATATATTGGAGATCAAGGTATGATATAAGTGAAGATGATTTTAGTTTTATTTACGAGTTGCCTTTTAAAGTTATTCCAGATACAAGAACAAGAATATTTCAATATAAAATAAATACAAGATGCTTACTAGTAAATGCAAAGTTAAAGAAAATGAAAGTTGTAGATAATGAGATGTGTTCTTTTTGTAAACAAGAACAGGAAACAATTGAACACCTGTTGGTAGAATGTTCGCATACTCGAGATTTTTGGAATGAATTTCTAAGATGGTGGCATACTAAATTTAAAAAACAAATTATCCAAGTAAAGGATGAAGAGATTTTATTCGGAATTAAAAACAAGCAAGATGTGTTATTGAATCATTGCCTTAGTGTAGCAAAGAAAACTTTATATCTGTGTAGATATATTAATATCCTTCCTTGTTTTGACTTGTTTACCAGTAAATTAAAACAAGTGTACCAAACAGAAAAGTGTATTGCTTATAGGGACTCTACTATGTATAGATTTTTTAAAAAATGGAGTTTATTAGATTTTGGGTAATGTAGACGAACAGACCTGTATTGCTTCTCTATGTTTATTTTCTTTTCCCTTTGTTGTTCTTGTTTTGTATGTATTTTTTTTTTATCAAAATGTAACCTATCCATACTGTACATTGTTATTTTATATGGTTATTAAACTCGTTTTGTAATATGTGTATGAGATGGTTATACTAAATAAAAACGTTTCAAAAAAAAAAAAAAAAAAAAAAAAAAATGTATATTTATCAAACTACATTGTACCATCAGAGTCCGGACAGCAAACAACAACAATCATCCTGAATGAGACAAGATAGTACTAGTAGTCGGGCATTGATCTCTGAAATTTACTGAAATATACCCACTTCTCTGGTTCGCCTGGCAGAAATAGCCAATAATTGCCGAGAAATTCTAGACTATAAAGTAAAGTTTAAGGTAGGGAGATGAGTGTCATGAAATGGGAATGACAGGGCTTTATTGGATTACACGAGCGGTATACAGATTGAAGGATAAGGAATAAAGGAAGAACATAATGATGATGAGAAACTATCTGAACATTATTGAATACTTGTACTATGTGTAAAGGTTACTTGGGGGCCTTGCCGCCAGGCCCTGAAGAGATTAATGCTGAGTAGCCATATTGTGGAAGAGGCGTGTATTCGGAAGACATTTGTCTTAAACATTTACAATAATAACACAGTTACGCCAATGTATCTCAGCTTGGGCAATGTTGGAGGTAAGTGGGCTCACATTATTTGACTAGTCGTATCTGTATCCAATGAGCAATAAGGTATACCGTGATTTATGCTACATGGATATAATTATAGAATAATAAGTGCTTTGTAACCTTTAAAGAAGAAGAATTGTTTTAACAATATAATTTTTGATGCAAAATCTATCACCCTTTCGGAGACTAATTAAAGAATAAAAATAAAAACAAAAAAAATTACTAGACACTACATAGTAGACAGTCAATGAATACAGAAATGGCAGAACTGTCCCTAATAAGTTTGAAAGATGCTTTATTATTATTCCCGGCTTGATAAATGTTTATTTTAAAAAAGTTGAAATGAAATAAGTCAAAATATGAAATAAGAATAGCATTTCGCTAATCTCCTCTAACGTTACTTGTTATTCGTTCATAATTTTAAAATGGTTTACTTCATGTTTATAAAAAACAAAATCACGCAAGTCATATACCTGAAGTAATCGTGAAATAGCATAGACATATAAGGTAAACCAAGAACTGGGAAACTGAGAGTATTTATACCTATTTCATATCGACTTTTGTGTATTTGGGAATATATGTTATATTTAAATAAATCTGAATTTAAACTTTAAAGTATGTGATAGATTAATGAATCAAACATGAATCTTATTTTGTGCTCTTCATGTCCAAATTATATAATAAAATCGATATTACCCCCTACAGAAGTGCCGCGACACTGTTAATCTCTAGTCTCCTTACAAAATCCGAGAAAAAACTTCAAATTTTTCAATAGGCCCTAGAGAAATATTGAAAGGTGTTGTTATTATCAACTAGAAAGGAAAACTTAGCAGAATATAATTATTTACATCGCACATGATCAAGGTCGTTGATGTTCATCTTAATCATAACGAAACACTTTGCATAAAGCATTCTTAAAGTTCCTTCGAAAGTTAAACACAGATGCATTTATTACTTTGATTAAAGTCATAATATTCATAATTTCTGATTCACATAAATCAAGTAGGATGACAGAACGATGTCATAAATTATTAACTTTTTAATACTGCAAGACTAATTATCTTGATCGGAAAGTTATCAATTATCTTCATTTTGTCTCTCTTGAGAAACATCTTACCAGCTCTATTTATCAGACGCGTTTCCAATCTGTTTTTATCATCCAATTTAAATCGGTTTCTTCTCTTTCTGAATCAAATAACCATCAAATACATTGGTATCGTGAGAGCAATTCAGAGAGTTTTAAAAGGGATAAGATTGATAGCTCTGTACGAAATAATAGAAAACGTAAATTATATTAGAGTAAAGGCGATTTTGTTAAACTGCATAAATCTGCTGCCTATTGATGAAATAGTAACATTATCAATAATTTATACAAAAAACTTTATTTTTCTTCCGTGGTATTTGCATATCCGATTTGTATGACATTATTTGGGTTACACTTCGTAATTCAGAAGATTCGTAATTCCGAAGGTTCTTTATTCCGAAGGTTCTTTATTCCGAAGGTTCGTAATTCCGAAACACGTAAATTGCCTATAATAATAATAATAATCAATTTTTTATATAGCGCTTAATACATCGGAAAGACGTGTCTAAGCGCTTTACAGATATATTATTACCCCGGTCATCGGATTCAATCAGTCATTCCCGCACACAATGTGTGCACATCCTCCACTCCCTGGGGAGTATTCCAGTCAGTCGCCGGTAAGGCGCACACAGTACTGGACAAGCTACAATGACTTTCACATCCTACCGTGATGTTCGTTAATCCGAAAACGTAAAAGGGTTCGTTAATCCGAACATTTGTGGCGTTATTCCGAAGGTTCGTTATTCCGAAGGTTCGATAATCCGAAAACAAAATAAGGTTCGATGTTCCGAAGGTTCGTTAATCCGAAAACGAAATAAGGTTCGTTGTTCCGAAGGTTCGTTAGTCCGAAAACGAAATACGGTTCGTTAATCATTTCGTTTTCGGACTAACGAACCTTCGGAATTACGAACCACATTTCGATTTCGGACTAACGAACCTTCGGAATTACGAATCTTCGGAGATATGAACCTTCGGAATAACGAACCTTCGGAATTACGAATGTATGCGGATTCTTTGTATGCTTGGCGCCAAAGTACATACCGGGGTAGCCTCTTGTCGAGGCCCTGGCAGCTGCTTTCCGAGCGAAGCGAGGGCTTTCCTAATTCGCGAAGCGAATTAGGCCTGGCGCGAGCCAGGGCCTCTTGACATCTGAACTGAATTATATAATCATGAGGAACGTCTTCCTAATGAATATACATGAGTCATGATATTACCGGTCACCGAGTAAACCAATGAAATGTCAGAGCTGTTTCGTCTTGGGTTCGGAATACTATATAGTAGTACACTATTCTGCAGGGGATTCATTTAATTGCGGGACACTAAAGGGGATATAACCAGCAAAATGCTACAAGTAGTGGTACTACTACTACTACTACTATTACTACTGGCCGTAACAGACCCATCACCGCCCCGAAACTTCCCGGGAGATACTGCTCAGCCGCTGGTCAGACTCGAGTCAACTCCCAGCAACTCCACTCCAGCTTCCCTCACTGCACTGCACAGCGGAGATCGATAATCGACGCCCCGGATCGACCGGTGGAATCGCATGAAATATTACTTTTTTTTCCATATCCTGTGGGTAGATTTACAAAGACATCTCGTCCTTTCAGTGCAGAGTTAATTTCATCGACTTGCAAATCCTTAAATCGGTCAATATTCAGCATTTTAGAGGCATATTCAGTGCTCTTTGATATTTCGTCGTCACTCTTTGCCAAGAATCCAAGGGTCGCCATTCAAGATGAGCTCATGAATATTTAATATGACGTCATAGCAGCTCGCGCTCTCATTGGATGATTTTCACCGACCAGTTTTTGGTCGGTGAATTGGTAAAAACAATAAAAAACAAAAGAAAGTCGGTGAAATTCGGTACAGATGTCCAGAGGCCCTGTCTCGCGGCGCTCTGCTTCGCTCTCTCCCGTGCTTTGCCATGTTCGCTCGGAAAGCAGCCGACAGGGCCTCGACAAGAGGCTAATACCGGGGTAGATGGCATCTTCGTACACGTATCACGGGCTCAAATGTAGTAAGAACGCCTTCTAGGTTTCACAACTTAGGTTAATCAATTAAATGAAGAAAACTAATTTTAATTTGAATCTTAGCAGTTGGTCTATCCGATAAACAAACTCAGTGATCTAAAAAAAAGGGAATTTTCGCACCCATACTACGTAGACGCTTTCTGGAACGTAGAAAATCAATAATCGAAAGTCCTTCATGACAAAGTAGTCAAACATCGGTGAATTGAAACAGCAGTTTTTGGAAAAACGACCCATGAAACTTTTCGTCAACTCCGAATATTAGGGCGATCTGCTGTCCCGGTTCATCGCTTTCTGTTAAAGACCTCTTAGCTGCTCATTGTAATTTGAAGGGCATTTCCAATTCATTTGACATGTTTTAGAATCTGTCACTGTTGCAATTGCGAAAACTCACTAATATCTTTTCCATCACACCGTACTTTAAATGCGTTACTGCAGTCAGTCGGCAGTTCCTCAAAAAGTAGCTACTTTTATCCAAGTGATATTCATGACTAGAGGGTTTTTGCATTTTTAACGAGCTTGGTGCGGACGAAAACACCTCTTTTTATTCGGATATTGCTGCTCTTAATATTGATAGAAACCTGTCCGCCCCCCCCCCCAAATAGTACTATTAGATGGAGAATAAATTGAATTAAAATCGTCTAGAACTAGACTACACTGGGCCTCTGCAAAGTCACACTCACTAGGTGGTAATCTTTTCAAATTACCCGCGCCTGTTGCTTTGAAAACATTATTCAGCCAATCAAAACTCTGGATTTTATGCTACTCAGAAATTTCAGAAATCTCATATTGTATCTTGATGGAAAAAAGCTAACTGCTGACCCATCTAAAAGGTGTCACATCAAAAGTGATATTGTAAGAAAGTTAGAGTTTGAGCTTTCTGATGATGTAAATATAGTATTTGGGCCCAAAACAAAAGGTTTGCACAATTTGCAAGAGAAAACAGAAAAAGAAAATTCCATTTGAGGCATCTTTTTAGGTCTGAAATTCACTTGTTTATCAAAATATTTTATTCGAAAGAAATGACCAATATAAAAAAGTAACATTTACTCTTTCCTATGGTACAAAAATCAGTGAAAATAATCAACTATATTTGAGGAGAGAGTGGTTAAATTTTTTGAGAAAGAAAGTCTCACAATTTACGATATTTTGCAGGGATATGATTCAACCATTTGCTCATTAGCATAGGGACCTGCAGACTGACTGCATTAGTTGCCAGGTCGACGCCAAGAACGAATGTTCAATCGAGAAAAAAGGTAGAATAGTTGGTTCCTCGGGCTACCTCAAATACTTAATCTTTTAGAAGACGAGGTGCGATGGCCTAATTGTATCTTTCGATACGTTCCCATTGGTGCTTTATTGACTGAACGCTAGAAGGCAAATGGAGAATGCAACTATACGGTACATGATAAATATAATAGCGAAGAGATACTCCAAGAAGGAGGATACATGGTATATTGCCGTCAAAGGAAGCGAGTTCACTTTATGAGAGGTTGTAAGAATTAAGGTGACCTGTAATGCATCGCCTTAGAGCACGTAACTCTAACAAGATGCCAGGCTTCTGATATAAAATGAGTGAAATGGTTTCGATGAATAGTAAACAGGACTATGAACCTCAAGGAAATCGAAACATTTTTACCCAAATCATACCTTGTCAAGTATGCATAATAACACTCACTACGATTGAATTTTTTTTTTGTCTTTCTCCTTTGGGAAATCAGAATATTATTTTTCTTTCTCTTCACAGTGATAGGCATATCAATTATGGATAGATATTTTTTTTTCTTTAAAATCAAATTATGATTAGGGATAGATTGAAAGATTCCGATTCATCATCCAGATCCGTCTATACTTGCATAGATTTTTGCCCAGGGACCTAGAAGTAGATTCGCAAAGGTATGGTTGGTTTTATACATTAATTTACTCAAAAGGAATAGGAGAAAAGCAGGTTTCAAGAACAAAATGTTTTTTCTACTTTTCCTTTCTTGTCCTAGTACACTCTCGGGCATCAAACAAAATGATAAAGATAACAAAGGCAAAAAAAAAGAGAGAAAGATTTACAACAAGCATGTCATGAAGGATTAGACGAGACAGTAACTACCAAAACACAGCAATAAAACTACGCAGAGTAGGTATTATGACCTTTAGCAATGAGAATTACGAATCATGTTTTCAATATTGCTTTTAATATAAAAATATTATTGGCGAAATGATTTTGAATTACGTCGATCGAACGATGCCTTCAGAATTTGAAAAAGGGTAATAAAAAGTATATACTTTTGAAAGTTACGATCCTTTTGCAAACCTATATTTCGAAAGATATGATCACTATTATACCGGTATAAAAATATTTTCATCTAGAAGTCATTGATATCATGTTAGATGCGACCCCCACGTCCTAAACTCGTAAAACGTAGTCTAAGCATTTCATTATATTAGGTATAAGGAATTCCCGTTCTGTCAATATCACGTCTATAATAGTAGGGGTAACGTCAGTGTGTTTTGGTAGGGGTGACGTAATTCCCTAATCAAATAACAGGAGCAATACATAGCTAGGCGACCAAGACCTCTCTTTTGATGCACTATTAATATTTCTTCATTTTTATTATTATTGTTTTTACTTTTCTCTTGTTTTCCACTACTTAAAAACAGCCCGTGATCATGCTGATGTACAATATAATGAAATTTTTACTCGGGGTCGAACTTTATCTGTTTTAAATGACCACACAATGATTTAATTTAGGATTTATTCATAAAATACTACCAAGTATTTATTTTATTAAATGGAAAATAAAAATAATATACGTATACTCTATTTAGTACCTTTAATATACAAAAAAACTTTTTCGTCATCTTCATTTTACTCGTCAAAAGGTAACTCTTTATTTTTTTATCAATAACGATTTGGTCGATGATAAAGCGATTATTATGATTATTGCGAACGATGAAATTGTTTTGAAAAGTCATAAAAACTAATCACATTTATTTTTCCATTATTTTCAACTCATAATGATAACAATATTGCGCATGTGTACATTTGTAGGTGCTTCTGTGTATTTTTACGCCAGGTAAGAAAAGCTACCGATTCCAGTGTTCACAGATTATAGAGAAAGTACTTCCACTCGGTACCTATTTACCTCACCTAGGTTGAGTGCCATACGATGTGGAAGAATATTTTGCTATAGGAAATCAACACCGTCCCTGATTGTATAGTAAGGCGAGTCCACCAAAACACTATATTCATTTGAAGGGCAGGGCATTCACCCGCAATTTATCCAAGAAAATTAAAGTTTTATGCATCTTGGCTGCGAAATTATAAATTTTATATTGTTGCATGGAACAGCAGAATTTCTTAGTCATACTCTCCTCGAGGTTTATGAAATGATTCACCCAAAAACATATTTATTGTTCGATTTTTTTCTTATGATCATAGGAGCGAAATATATCTGTATCCAAGGCGAGTATGTGCTTGGGTCCCCATATATGCCGGAGTCATGGTCCTGTTTGCTTACAGTACAAAAATGAATGATAATCAAAGACGTTTGATTGATAGGCCATGGTTTTAACTAAGTTTTGAGGATTCAATAATGATAATGATATTCTATATTTTCCCACGAAATTTACGATACTTTTTATTAATATATTTTTTATTTATCCATTAACTGTTTCAATTCATTTAACAAGGTATAAAGCGCTTTTTGCCTGAGGATATATCTACAATGCGCTACTACTATTACCCTTCATGACTTTAGATACGCTGCCCATATAGGCGCTCAAGCATTCAAGGAATTTCTTCATATCGGGTACCCATTCACCTTACCTGGGTTGAGTGTAGAACAAAGTGGGTAAATCTCTTGATTAAGGAAAACACGTCATGGCTGTGATCGAACCCACATCCCTCAGATTGAAAGATGAGAGTCATAACCACGCAACCACGGCGTCTTCACGAGAGGTAGCCCAATCAGTAACTAAAGTGCTGTTACAGTACTATTCATCACCCCCTTATGGATATCTGACTGATTTTATATACGATCTTTTAAATCGAATTATTTTTAATTTGAATAGGCTTGAATTTTTTTTTATATTTACCAATATTATTCATACTCCCTTGAGTTTGAGATGTTAACTTTCAGTTCTAATCGTCGGATTAATAATTAAGCCAAGAACAATTTGCTTGAATGGGATCATTTTAATCTGAAGGATAATACATTATATCACCTTGGATTCTTCCTGGTTAAATTCGTTTTGTGTTTTCCTAAACCATGAGGGGAATAGACAAGGTTATCAAGTGTTCTGCGAGTGAGTTTGGACACTCCCTGATCAAATAAAGAATAGGGGCATAGATGTAGTGATCAGCAAAACGATTTACATTCGACAGCGACCATCAGAACTAAGGTACGATAAATCATCGGGTTTTTTTTTTACCTCCAGTGAGATGCCCAGAAAGCTTTTGGTTCAAAATGGTTTCGAACTAAGTACTGCTTACACGCTAAGCTTCAGGAGCCACTATCGATATGGTCGACCCTGTTACAACCGATAATGTCGCACCAACGCATAATGTCGCAGATTGCGACATTATGCCAAGAGCGTCCGACGCATAATGTCGCAGTCAACGCATAATGTCGTAGTTTTTCTAACGCATAACGTCACATGTCGCAACGCATAATGTCGCAGCAAAGTGTCAACGCATAATGTCACATGTCGCAACACATAATGTCGCAGCGGTATTTTCTTCAGGACTCGAGCTACAGTTAAGATATAAAATATGATTTCACTTAGTATTTTGAGACACGAGAAAGAGAATTAAGTGATTTGGAAATCAGGATTACTCATTGTATGGATATTTATCGGTTTATTGCCATTTCGTCTACTGCCTTTTTCCCCACTATCGCATGGTCTGATATCATTTCGTCTACCATTAGTTAGTCAACAACTATCAACATAGTCCAATAACCATTTCGTCTAATTACCATCTCGTCTAATAGCCAGTTGGTCTAATAGCCGTTTTGTTTATTATCATTTAGTCTAATTGTATTATTTTCAATTGGTCGAATATCCACTTTGTCCAATATCACCACGTCTATTACCTTTTGGTCTAATAGCCAATTGGTCTAATAACCACTTGGTCTACTCTCATTTCGTCCATGTTCCATTTGGTCTGACTTCAGTTGGTTCGCTATCACTTCGTCTAAACCCATTTCGGCTAACAATCATTTGGTATCGTTGCCATGGGTCCAATCACCATCTCGTCCAATCATCATTTCGTCCAATAGGCATATTCATTTCATCTTATAACCATAATGGTCTACTGGCACTAGACCTATTCGGTGACTCTATGTATCATTGCCGACTTGTTGCAGTACTACTCCTGATTTGTGGTTCAGATCAGCTCGCGAGCGCCAAAAAAAACCCTTTACCATCCGCCGACAGGGCATAGGCGGATCCATGGAAAGGCCCGCCCCCCCCCCCCCGCATAAAAAAGGAAGGGGAACGAAAGAAAATAGAAAAAACGGGGAAAGAGAGGAGGGAAAATGATGAAAAATAAGAGGAGACAGAAGAGTGAATAAAATAGGGTGAGGTGAAGACTTGGAAAATAAGAAAAAGATATTTCATGTCTCAAAAGAGGTGCGATAGCTCAGTTGGTAAAACGGGGGTTTCTGATTCCGATGACATGCATTTGATTCCTAATTGGTGCGTTAGTGTCCCTTGGTAAGGAATAATAGTCATTATGCCTACCAGTTCCTTGGAGAGGACCTTAAGCCGTCGGTTCTCTGGTTGCTTGCTTACAAGCATTCATGCTTTCTTAGCAACCAGGTAAAAAATCACCATGTACTATATAGGCTAAAATTTGCGCTCGCGCTTCGCGCTCGCATCCACATCCACTTCAGAATTTGTATGCATAGTGCTTGAAAAAGTGCTTAAATTTACCCCTTTTTGGACTGGAATATGAAGTATTTTTAGCTCGCGCTTCGCTCTCGCTTTATATTTTTATGCTTGTTCAGTTCTGATTTGCTTTGCAAAGTGTACATCGATAAGTATTACTATTATTGTTTTTACTATTACGAAGTTATATTTATGCATGTGTGTAAAATTAAGTAATGAAACTAAGTTTTGGGGCTGGCCTCACATACAAGCATTGCTTATTTTCGGCAGCCCCTCCGTTTTACTCTAAAATACAAAAAAAAAATCATTTAAGGCAGCTTAATGTTATAAATTGTGTTTATCAAATGTATAGGCCTTATTATGTTTTATATGATGTTATGTTTTGTTATATTCTTTATTTTTATGATATGTTCATTATATACAACATTGTGAAACGGAAATAAAATGAAATGATTAAAACATGTATTCAAAATGCCTAAATTCTAGGTCTAAATAAAAAAAAACGCGCACTCAGCACCCAAGTTTATTGAGATACGCAGCTTGTTCTATATATTTATAACGTGCTTGAATTATCCAGTTCCAGATTAGAATATCAAAAAACTTCTGCTCGCATTATTATCATTAATGTAGGAAGATACCAACATGTAGTTACCCATCCATTTTACGATTTATAAAACATTAACAGAGTGTCCTGTTCTTAGATCCGAAATCTATTTTTTTCGTTTCGCGCTGCCGTCAATTGTGTAGTTATGTAACTCGAGTCCTGAAGAAAATCCCGGTGATTGGACTTATTGGTGATTGGACCCATGGCAACGATACCAAATGATTGTTAGCCGAAATGGGTTTAGAAAAAGTAATAGCGAACCAACTGAAGTTAGACCAAATGGAACGTGGGCGAAATGAGAGTAGACAAAGTAGATATTGGACCAATTGAAAATAATACAATTAGACTAAATGATAATAAACAAAACGGCTATTAGACCAACTGGCTATTAGACGAGATGGTAATTAGACGAAATGGATATTGGACTATGTTGATAGTTGTTGACTAACTAATGGTAGACGAAATGATATCAGACCATGCGATAGTGGGGGAAAAGGCAGTAGACGAAATGGCAATAAACCGATAATATCCATACAATGAGTAATCCTGATTTCCAAATCACTTAATTCTCTTTCTCGTGTCTCAAAATACTTAGTGAAAGCATATTTTATATCTTATAACAGACCCTTATAGCAATGCTCTTTCCGTCTTAAAGTTGCTTATTGTTGTCATTGTCTGTGCATTTCCCTCCTTTCTCTCCCACCCTCTCCCTCTCACCGACTCGTTCTCTTTTAAGTCAAGAGTATATGAGAGAGTTTGTATGAATGTGGCATTCTGAGGAGGGTGTGTGCGTGAGAATATCATTGAGGGAGAGGTGTGTGCGAGTGCGCGTGTTTGAGAGTAAGGTGTATGCGATTGTATGTATTATGTTTGATGATGGGATAAGAGAGTGTGTGAGTAGAGGATGAAGGTGTGTGGAGGAGCGGGGGATGGATGGGTATGTAAGAATCTTGAAAGTACATTGCTTAATATTTAAACATAGCTTAATCCCGCTAACTTGATCAGGTATTTAAAAACGACTTTTGTATTTTAACTCATCCTTTTAATATCCCGAATCATTCTCTGCATCTTATAAAACACTCTCACACACTAGCATAACACTCATGACATGTCTATTTCAGAATTATGTACACATTTTTCTCTCAGTTACATCACCGATTCACGTCCGTTTTCCCTGTCAACCGTCTCATCTCAGTCTATTTTTGACATTTGCATTCCTTATTGACTGTCGAGCTCAGCTCTCATCCTAAACGCTAACACATGTCCTAAAAAGTCTAAACACATCTTCCTCACCTGCACTTAATCACTACATAGGTCTATCCATTAGAGGCGGCACCACCTCGTCTAAACACACATCATATACCACTTCAGGCAGGTGTCTAAACGTGTGCGGCTGCCTCCGGTGTGTTCACCGTTAAATGGTCGCCAAAGGCAATGCAAAAGGTGCGCGATTAAGTCATCTCTAATCATGCTAATAGAATACCATCTCCGCTTGGATTTGCTAAGATGCGCCAACTACGAGTTAGTGTACAGCCCCTAATTGATTAGATCGAGCTAATGCGTCAAGTCTCAACAATTTGGAGAGCCACTTAGCCCTGACTTTCATCATAGGAAGATGTTGACCTAGTGCTGCCGGCTCCCTGAACCATTATGCACACTAAACGTAAAGTATGCCAGGAAAAGAAGATGAAGAAAGTTGTTATATCAATCTTCCCAAGCTTTCATTTGTGTAAAAGCTTATAGTTTATACAGAAAAAATATATACTTCTTCTAAATAATAGACGTATTTGTAAGTCATTTTGAAACATATATAGAAATGAGGATCATGTGGCTTCTTCATTACCAATAACTGATATTCAAGTGGCCATTGTTGGGGCGTTGCTACAGGAGTGACCTCTTCCTCTGATTATTAATGTAGTTGAATAAAATGGAAAGAAGTAAAGGCAATAACGGTGGAAGAAATCATAGGAATGAGTGATTGAATCCGATGACCGGGTAATATATTATGTAAAGCGCCAAGACAGGTCGTTCCGATGTATTAAGCGCTATATAAAAGCGAATTATCAATATTATTAAGAAAAAAATAACAATAAAGAATAGCACCAACACGAGGTTTGGATGGTGTAGATCTTTATTAACCTGTTATTCAATTGAAAAACTAAGACGTCGCCTACAAATCCTAAATACGTTTGGGAATATGTATGGTTTGCTTGTTTTGCACATTTAAGCCAAAGCTATTCGGTCTGAGATCGCAATTATCAAGATTGCACAAAGAACCTGACTTAAATGTCTGTGGTTTCTTGCATTATTCCCCCTACCTTCATAGTCGGCAATTTCAATTTATTAAAGGTAACCGAGAGAGGAAAATGAGCGAAGCTGGTATTTGCTCTAGCAATTTTGAATCAATAAACATACTTTTGTCTGCTAACATATAGTTCCGATTTAAATTTGATTTCTATATTGTCCTTGGTATTCCATCTTTACTATATAGATTCAGATTCCCCTTCCATTCAACTAAATGTCATTCTCTCAGAATGTGAGCTAAACTCAGATAATGCGTATCGTGACCATTTTTATTTATGATATTCAAAATGTTTAACGTCGTTATCATTTTCTTACTTTTAAAATGTACTTCGTTATCATAATGTTTAATTGCACAAAAAATGGGGGGTCAAATTTTTGGAAACGTATCAAAATTCTGTTTCAAACTTTCCAAAAAAAATTCTTTACTGTTTTCAGCACATTTCTACTTTAATCAGAATCCCATAAACTTTTTCGTTTGTAACTGCAAATGTATCATGATTTCGGAAACGACCTGAAATATTCCTGTCAATATCCTGATGACTGTTCTCGGAAGAAACTCGTCATATTTGACAAATAATCTCTGGAAAATGAATAATATTGTGATCGAGATTAACGATGTTCATTTTAATGGATTTGGAGTATGAAATGGGGTTTATGTGTGCATGACCAGAATAAGTCAACATCTGAATCTTTCAACAGAGGAAAAAAGAGACGAGAAAAAAAATAAAACATAGAACGTCGAAACACTTGCATTTCATCATCAGTCTAAATATATCATTCATTTATCTTACAAAATAATAACATCTTATTTGATATGATGCATTATTTAAAGTTGGGAAAGCTAAGTGTTTATCATCTCCAGGAAAGTTGCGCTTGGGGAAGACGATTCTGTGAAATCTGTTATCGCCCGGGCTGTCGTGCATAAAGTTCATGTTTGTCCTCTACATTGTGGCTCAGTGGTAGAGCGCCCTCCTTGTGAATGGGAGGTCATGGGTTCGATCCCCGGTCGAGACATACCAAAGACTTGAAAGTGGGACCTTCTGCCATCTTGTCAGGCGCTCGACGTAATAATAACATGTAATGCAGTGCCTGCTGGAAGAACGGCTTACAGCTGAAAGTATACCCTGGGTAAATAAGAGTAATGTTTATTGTTATGTGTAAGTTTATTATTATTATTATTATTATTTTATTCGGCACTTCATCGAAAACAAGACAGCATGTACAATGCAAGATTGAGAAATAGTACAAAAATACAAATAGTTTTTAGACCCTTTCTCACCCAACCAGGTAGCCTGGGTAGGGAATAGGTCAACTTAATGGCCATGGCCCACATGCCTTCCCTCCCACACCCGGTGGATAATCTATTAATATTGAGAATCCAAATTAAATGATGTAAACAAAGTTGATCCCATTTCTGAATAGAATAAAATCATCAAAATATTTTACACTGAATGACGAGACAGGGATTGTCATTTTCCATACTGGTAGTATACAATGTATATTTATAATATATTGTAACTTCTGAAGGTTTCCATGGCGAAGAAGAATAGTGTAATAGGTTTCACGGTACACCATGTATCTTTCTTGGGCAATTGTTGGTACTGAAAAGGACCACCCAATCTCGACGTTTCGACAAGTGTGTTATTGCCGTCTACTTTTAAGATAAATCTGGAAAACACACACAATCTACACATTCTTACAAATCTTTAAAAGAACAGCCCTACAGTGTCGATTGCTTTAATAAACAATTAACCAAACTTTGTTAGACTGTTGGATGCCAATGGCATAAGTTCCTAGTTAACATATTTGCATGTGAGCATGTCGTGGGGATGGTGTCTTCCGAAGATTAGAATTCATTGACCAGAATATCAAAGGCTATCGCAACTACTATTACAGCTAATCTCAAGATTGCCAAGGAAACTTGAACCTCAGATTATTGGAGCATTATCAATTGAAATTCAGATGTACATGTTTTTCCCATCAGAAATCCTAATCGTGTTTCTTCTGCTACGGGGATTTACTTTACCAACATACCGAAAAGCTAGGTGTAGAATAATAATGCGTAATGGGTGTCATGTCTTTGTGGCATCGAAATACAAGTATAGCAATCTAAACAGCCTAAACAGCAAATCTGTTTAGGAACTTTTGTAATTTTGTTGGTTTTATTCTGATAAACGCTTATTGGAAAAGTAGTAAAGTTCATTCCAACAGGTTGGTTATCAAGCCTCATAGAATCTTGATTAAATAAAAAATGCATTCCAATACTTTGAAACGTGAAAATGTCCCCATCCACCCCCCCCCCCCCCGCCGGACAAGGTTTTTTCCAGAACCTGGGACCTGGACGTACAACTTCGTAAAACAAGTTTCCCATTATGCCAACTGATATCTGGGTAAAGAGTGAGAAATGTATCTTAATGTCTATCAGATTTTAAAGTTTCAAACTCTCATTACCCCCTTCCTTCCCCTCCTCTATCTCTCACTCTCCCCCCCCCCCTCTCTCTCTCTCTCTCTTCTCCCGGATCTGCTGCACTTGTTCCCTCTATCGAATACGAAAACAACATAATTGATAGATACAGGAGACTTCACACGATTTATACTTTATCTGAACACAGATACCAGTAGATCAATTACTCATCGATGATGTTGTGGCTGTTTTCTTTAAAGAAAAAGAGAATACCCTATGCTCACGTGTTTACCTCGTCGCTGTCTTTATCCACGTATTCCACTCCTCTGTCATTCTGTTCTAAAGCGGCTATGTTTACTTTTGAAAACAGATCATGTGATAATGAATTATACATATGTGCAATAGAAATATACGTAGACATAGTTGGAACGGTGGGGGTCTTATTAAAGTCAATAATTTGAAGCTTGTTTAAGAGGGTCGTTTACAGTCGCGAATTTCCTTCGTTTTCAATGCTATAACTATTCGTTTCAACTAGATCCATACCGGGTACTGGGAACATTATTTTATAAAAACAATGGTTGCTGGTTTAAGTTTGACAAGTAAAAAAGGGGTTTCACTGAAACTAGAAGTTCATTTTGGTTACGAGAAGTTTGACAAGCAAAAAAAAAACGAAAAAAAAAAGATTGTCAATACAAAACGTAGGTCGTTTTTGTGATATTTGTACTATTTATCCCCGGTATTTAGCATACCAGCTTTTTTCAGGGGGTGCTGCCAATGGAAAATAACTCATGCAGCACTCCCATGTAGATCTTGGGGGTACTTCAGCATCCCCAGCACCCCCCGCTTCCCAGGGCCATGGATACATGGCCCTGGGAAGCGGGGGTGCTTCTCTTCCTTCAAATCGCTGGCTTCGAGAAACCATATATATACATTTAATGTATATATATGGTTTCTCGAAGTCAGCGATTTGAAGGATGTGGCTGATTATTTAAGCGCATACAACTGAAGTATGATGCTGTTCTTAGCACAGCAGTATTAAGCTGTTTCACACTTTGTAAATCCTCAGGTCATCATTGTCATCTTGGTTCAAATATTGATGTTCTTCTCTTTCACGCAAATTTCATTAGAAAATATCGCATGACAAATGAAAGACTTACATCATAAACTTGGTAACCTTCAATGATTTAGAAAAAAAATCAACAGCATAGCCTCGTCATTCAATTGTTATAATCTTATTTAATATGCTGTGATAATAATCAAATCAATATAAAACGGGACCAGAATTCAGTGTAGAGTTATGACACATTGCCATTTTAGTTTACAAAGAAATCTATCTACGCATTATTTTCATTTTATATGAAAACGCAACATTCGGGGAGAGGCCATTGTTATTTCAAACATTCTCGTTTTCACAGGAAATGTTTGACACTTCTAGTTCTCCTGAAATAGCAGAAACATGCTATGTTTTCATGACTTTTCACAAACACCTGGTATCCAAATCCCGTGATCGACATTGTTTGTTATGTATAATTCATTGCCTGTTGGATATATTAGGATATTTGTCTGCGATCGTCTTACGAGATAAGAATGATAAGGGATAAGCAAAAATGGAAATAAATCGGTACTCGAAATTTATGCCATTGCATTGATTAATCACTCTTCCTTTCATCAAAACACCTAAAAAATAAAAACCTGGGCAAAATAAGTGGTTAGTATAATTCTACAGAGTATACAGACAATAATACTAACGCAGTTGAAACATCTGCACTGATATTTTACGATCTGAACCCGTGGGTCATCTGTTTTAGCAATATCAGTTCGAATTTTACCTTTTCTTATTAATCTATTCATTTTTTCCTTTGTTTGTTTAGTCATTTATTGGTTCATCGGTATTTTTTTTAATGTCGTTATTGATAAATTTATTTATTTAGCCATTTCATTACTATCTTTACATTCATTTTGTATATTCATTTGTACTTTTTTTTCTGTAGGGAAATGTTACATAAAATCCAAGTTTTAAAATTAATATAGGTAATAGAAGAGCCCCCATTGTTATATCTTCCTAGACTTCTATCTACTATTGTACTTTGAAGGGGTCGTGAATGGTGTTGTTCGAACTGGTGAAATATATTTCGTCCAAAAAACTCACAAGAAAAGTGCTTTTACTAATTCCCTGATTGTCGTCAAACAGATTTGCTTTCTTCCCAAGCCAGCTGTTTTCCGTCTAGATCACGGAGATCCAACATCCTCCTAGAAAGCTGCCGAAATGTCTCCGGCTTTTACCCTCCTTCACGAGAGACCAAGGGACACTAATAGGGGAAACAGGCGCCACTTTGGAAAGGATTTGTATAAGGCGTCCATTGGCAAACAACGCTTCTTTCCTAAATTCCTACTTTCTTTTTATGATATAATCAGATCCTGTCTTTTATGTTGCCGATCGTCGCGAATAGCATAGGAATTTATTAGTGATCCCTGACTTGTGGTGGCACTCGAGACAAGTTCACGTAAATGGATAAACCTTTCAAAAAGAATTGACGATACTCGCCTTGAAAAAAAATTCTGGGACTCTCGACAAAAAATAAAAGAGCGTCGGTGAAGGAATGTGACACGGTAAAAAGGATAATGAAAGAAAGAAAGAAAGAAAGAAAAGAAAAAAAGAAAGAAAGAAAGGAAGGAAGAAATCGATATTTAAAAAAAGATAGAATAAACAAAAGGAAAGGAAAATAATACAAAAAAGAAGAAGTTCTATGTTCGGCATCCAATCGATAAAAAGAGAGCAAGAAAACATACGATAGGATGTCTCGATCTGCGTGTGAGGCGGTCCCATATGAACTTACACACTCATGTGTGTGTCTATTAGTTAACGATAAAAGATGGAGATGGAGAAAGAGAGACAGAGAGGGGAAGAACGAGAAAAAGAAGATGGACTCTGAATGTGATGTAAGACGAAAACAGATAAATCTATTCAGTGTTAAAAGCTACGCAAACCAAACATTCTTCTTATTTGGTCATTATTATTTCATATCTACCGTAGATAACCACGTTAACGCCAATAGGTGGCGCTTTCTTTGTAATACTAGTACGTCACAGTGAATGCTCTGTCACGCTTTCATCGAATCAATTGAAGTGAGCATGTATAATTTTGAAGGGGATATTTTATTGCAAGTTTCTAACGACATTTCTTTTCACAACTGGTCTTTCTAAAACGTCTTTCGTAGACGCAAATGATGGAAATACACCATTGGCCATGTTGTTCCCCAGCATACGAGAGTTACGGTCGGAATATCCATTCGTAATGAGTATCATAATAACATCTAATCAACTAATTTTATCGAAACGTGTGAAATTCGAAACGTAATTGTAACTACACTGTTAAAAAAAACCCTGATTTTACAAGGAAAAAAGATTTTGCAGAAAGCAATAACATAATCTTTCTGTAAATTCATAAAACATGAATTTTTCTGCAATTTAACAGAACAGGTCTGTTTAAAAAGGAGAAAAGGGTGTTTTCTTTAGGGAAATTTGTAAGGTTCCATACACCAAATACCAATTTCCTGTAACGTTACGCAATCTGATAAGATTACAGGTGTTCTCGAGACTCTGCTGCAGGAACTTCTTTTATTTTTAACAGTGTATGCAGAAGCCATGTGTGTTATAGTGAAATTAATGACCAGATGTGAGAAAGATCTAATAGAAACTAGAAAATATGGGGTAGGTGTGAGTATGTATCTTTATTTAAGATAAAAAGGATCTAATGATTAAAGAAAGAAAGCATTCTAAACAGAATGTGAGGCTAAAACTGAAAGAGGGGGTTAGAGAGAGAATAGAGGGATGGTAAAGCGAAAGGAGGACTCGTTTTAGTTGAGAGTGAGTCTATTTATTGCCTGCAATTCATCTATAATATGATCATAATGATTGCTTGACCGGTTGAACCAAGGCGGTCTGCAAGCATGGGTCAATGTCTGCCATGTCTCCATCGTATGCTAATGAGAGGAATGAATAATTGGAAATGGTGCCAAATCGATTTATTAAGCTAAAGAAGGAAAATATTAGGAACGGCAAGAAAATTCCTGCATCTAAAAAACCCTTCATTTGTCTAGCTATCATTGTATAGTGTTTACTTTACATTAGGTTTAAATTTTCCCTTCATACATTAATGAAAGTGTGCAGCATCGTTATAAGGGAAAACTGGCAAGCAACTCCGTTTAAGACAGTGACTACAATATAAGGTGCCGCGCAAAGAAAATTTATTTATCATGAATGACTATATTCACTTGCAAAGCGAAGCGCTCTACAAGAGCGCAACATAATAATAATTAAAAAATAATACGTACGGGTCTCTATGTGTGAGGAGGCGAGAAATATGGTCATTAAGCATTGAATAAAATATAAACATCAAAGAATATCAAACATATATTGAACTTAACTAAGTGAACCTGGCTTAATGATTGATAATTACACTGGCCTTTCCTATTGTTCTCCTCTCATTACTGCATTTATTCATCCAGGAGCGGTGATTATGAATATACATGTAGGAATTGAGTGCCGAAGATCACTTTCAATCATCTGTTTGTAAAGGTCAAAGAGGGTAATTGATGTAATGAGTGAGCGAAATGAGTGACCTTAACATCCCAAAAAAGCAGGACAAAAATATTATTGGATGAGCTAAATTTTGTCATTAGACTCTTGGAATATGGAATATTAAGTTATTGATCTAAATTTGGCATCTGGGCTTATAAAAGAAGTTTTTAAATATATAAAGCTGTAAAATCTGGGAAAATATATACATGCTCCAATATTACCGTCCTTGCGTTAATCTATCATCTTCCTTATTTTATTTGAAGTCGCCCAGATTCATCCGCAAGTGCTTGAATTACCCAGAGGAGACTATTTAATTGCGCCATCTACGTTATATGTAATTGTACACGCGTCATTCCAGGGAACCTTGCAATGCAAGTCGATGTGACCTGCACAAATCACCCAGCTCTTCCGAAGACCAATTGGCTAGAAACTCACTTAAAAGCAAATCGTTATTTTTTTTTCAAAGTGACGATTTGAGTCCAAGACCTTGATAACATGATCATAAATCGACTAATTTTTCAGTTACTTGTTCCAAACATAAAACCCTGCTTGACACAAAATACAATCATGTATCGTTCTGGATGGGGGGGGGGGGTGGCAGATTAACATAATTATTTAGGGAACTGGAAAAACGGGGCGATCAGTAAACACAATATAGGTCTTCAGGCGTGAGGGTCCCAAATATGACGTCATAACCATTAAGTTTTTATTGATGGCGATATTTATGTGGACGGTCAAATTGCACGCCAATCGGTTTGAATTCAACTAAAAATGCAATTTATGACATCCCACATTTTCGAATTGTATAGGAATTAGAAAGTCTATTCGTTAATTGACCAAGAGGCTTGCCAACATTCAGCACAACTTCGCTTTCTCCAAAGAGTAAAGGACAATTAGAACTAACAGGAGTGACAGAAATAATGCAGATGCACAGAATACGATGTAATTAGATTTTCTAGTAATTTCTTTCCTGGTGAGTATTCTCTGCAAGTGTCCATGCCGTGTTGTTTTTGTCCCTTCCTTCATCTCAGTAGCGTGGTGCGGATGATATTCTGAAGATGCAGGAACACATTAGGTACCAAATTCTCAGATCGAATCACCTCCCCTCTGTGAAGCTGTAAATTCGAGTCTTTCTTGCGCTACCTCCCCTTCTGCCACCCCAAGGGAGTCTTTGAGGGATTTTCCCGTTCCTCATCCTAGTCTATCCTAGACCTCGACCTCTTTTTGATGGCAAAGATTTCTTCTTTTTCCACTTCTTTATTTTTTTCCTTGTACTGATATGTATCTTGCCATTACACAGGAACTCATGAGTACGCTGCTGTGAATGATCGTACACATTGTAATATAGTCATAATTTCCTTGGGGTAGGAGGGGGTGGTGATTGGATTTTAACCAGTAACAATTTCGTTAGCAGCATACAGCTTGGACGATATCATGAGAGAATTCGAAAAAAATATATAGGACAAAGAATGTAGCCAGCGGGGCACTTTTCGCAATGAAAACATAACACCATTACGGGTACTTTGGAAAATGAACAACTGCAATGATACTGTGGATCATTGTTAAATACGTTCCGAATATGATATCAACTTCTATTGCCCTCTGACCTCATGTAATAAACTTCTAATGATAATCGACTATTATTATTCATTATTCCATCATATTCATAATGTTTTTTTCCAATGTTGTTGACTTAATTTGCATCGAGTCATTATTTTTTGGTTCATATTTGCGCAATTGTCAGCTTCGTTTGATTGGGTCGAAAATTGCCCCAATGCTATCTCATTGTTTAGAAGTTGTCAGGATGATTGCGGTAACTTAACCCAGTCGGTCTGGGATAGAACTTATGCAAAAGTTTGGGAAATGTCTAAGTTCTAAAAAAGGTAAGAGAGAGGGGAGGTGAGGTAGACAGAAAAAAGAGACAGACGGAAAAACGGAAACTGTGACAGAGATATATGTCATTTAAAGAGAGTCAGGGATAGACAGTTAGAGAGATAGAGAAACATATTGATGGACCCGTGAGACTTGTTATTATTTCATACTCATGTTCACAAACGAATAAAAAACAACGTTGATAAACATGTCTCAATATATGTAAGATAATCAATAATCTTCTAGATAGTCCCTTTTTAAGTGACGAAATGAAATAAAACCCATAACCTCAAAGCAACTTACTTTGCATACATAGTGTTCGTTAAAGAACAATTTCTCATTAATATAAACAAGAAATAAGAATAAACGAACTCGCATAATACATCAAATATTTAGATTTATTCAGGGCGACTAGAAGGGGACATGTAAACTGCTGTGCAAGTTTGCAGTAATATGACATTGTGGGGAAGAGAAGAAAAAAAATGGGAAAGTAGGTATAGTTGAGGAACTGTAGCACCTTTTCTTATGGAATTAATAAAATAATACATAATTTATCATTGATCTGCATAAAATTAAATATTTGTATTATCATAAACTAAAAAATCATACAAAAGATAATAATTCTAATTTTCAAAAAGTATCATGAAAGAAAAGTAACGGTACTAAATATCACGCATGTTTACAAAATGTTGCCCCCGCTCCTTAAGATCATAAGGATACACAAGAAGAGCAGTGAGGAATTGGATGTTTTGAATTTGATAGAGGACTGGGGAGAAAGTAAGAGAAGAGAAAGAGGATTGTGAGTGAAAATTACATTGTTGCTGGAAATCTTGGCTGCTTTTTCTCATATTTAAGAGATGTGAGGTTTAAAACAACATTTTTTCCCACAGGCGCATAATGTTTATCAGATGCATACCCAACCTGTTTTTTTTTTTCGTTAAGATTATTGAATACTCATTTTTCGCTCGATTTTACAAAAAACTAATCAGATACCCACGATTTCCTATCTACAACGTCATTTCGAAAAATGTCTAGGAACCCATTCTCCAGACTGAGTTTACACTGTGTTGTAATCAGAATTTCCATTTACCTTTCTGAAACCTTTCTAGATACAGAAGAACACTACCGCTCACGATGGCGGTCTTCCGCGTTCCATATTATCAATATTGTCAACTGAAATGATGAATAGAATTGTGTTTAATATCACCTTTATTTCAGATATTTTCTGTGTATACAATGTTGACAAATAACGTACATTTTGCATTCAAATGTTGCTTTTGCATTATGTTGGAATGCAGAATAAAACGAATTCAAACATCCGAACAAACAGATAAATCAATCAATAATTATAGATAATATAGATATTATCGTAGGTATCTCATGCCGCCTATCACTATACAGTGCTCCAATTCAGTTCAATCTTAATGTATTTGAAAATAAGACAGGGTTAATAACGATTACTCCTGTAAATTATGTCAAAATCTGTGCGAAATTGATGTAAATTTGCATTCGTTTCGTTTACATTTTTTTTTCTCTCTCTTTATTTTTCCCCACTTCCTTCCTATCTCTCGTTTCACTGTCTTCTTCTTTCCATCACTCACTTTCTCTTCCTTCTCTTTCTTACCCCATTCTTCCTTTCCTCTTCTACTTTCAATCTCTCCCTTTCTGCAGGTATAAAACGGTGAGGAAATACAGTCGCTACGCTTCACTTGTCATACATGCGTCACGTCACTTCCATTCGTCGAACGCATATCGCAATTAAAACTTCATTTTCCACGTTGTCAACTGAAATATAAGACCATTCGGGAAAGCCCCTGTCGCATCATTTTAACGAAACTAGCTTGATAAATCACGAAAGGGAACAAAAGTAAAACAAATTTTATGACTCTTGTCCATGTATTGAACGTTTTGCTTCATTTATCAGAAATATAGAACCCGGATCTTAGGCATCTCATGAACACGATTCTTAGAATTTTTTTCTTTTGGGAAATGAGAATTATATCAACATACTTCAATAAAAGCATTTAACCTGGAGAAAAAGACGTTAAGATGTTCAATGATGCGGTAAACGAACACATATCATAATTTCTAAAGAGTTGTCGAGAATTGTGAATACCTTCCATCTGGATATACTAGTATATCTGCATCGTTCTGTGTTTTTATATTATTATTTTATTAAAAGAGGAGAAATTTATCTGGATGAGTGATAAGCTCTCTCTTTATCTTTGAATTGACACCTACTAACAGGAGGAATTGTTATTTGATTATCCACCACGCTCAAAGCTAACATAGTTTGCTCGATTAATTTAACTGATTTAGAGAAACCCTTTGTGACGTGGCTGGAAAGAACATTTGTTATTCTTCTCATGGAGTCAGTTTGATGAATAATTACCATTTAAACATATATGTATGACCGCAAGCCAGACGTATTATTAGACAGAGAGGAAAGGCTTTGGTAACAAACACCCTTCATACTTATTCCCACTTCACATCCTTGCTCGAGGCGGATTAGTGTACTTCACAAGGAAGACGTACATTCTACCGTCACCAATAACAGGCATATTTTGTTAGACATTTCAGAGACGGCACTTGATTGGTCGGCCGTGCTGTATACTTGGTGCGCGAGCCACATCTGACTTTGACGGAGTTCGATCTCAACTTTTTTTTTACACGGGGTCGTTTAAGAAGACGGACTTAGCGATGTGTCGCAACATACTACAGCCCGCCATGGCGCAGTTAGGAGAGCCGAGCGCCGGAGCAGATACTTCATTTCCAAATTACTCCTATGATATGAGCGGCAATTATACAGAAGCTGGAAACCTACCCTTTTCCCTGGCGGCTCCGATTTTCATGATATGCACCGTCATAGTGGGGACTCTCGGAAACGGAGGATTAATTTACATACTCTTGCGGAACCGCGACATGAGAAACATACCTAACCTCCTGATTTTGAACTTGTCACTTGGAGATTTCCTCTATCTAACTTTCAATGTGCCGTTTTACATCGCCACTTATTTGTCCGGTTCTGTCAAATGGAACCTTGATCTGTGTCGATTTGTAAATGCTGTGCAATTTATTTCACAGGGCGTATCCGTCTTGACTTTGACTGCATTGAGCACGGACCGGTATTACGCAATCGCTCGACCTCTAGAGCAACGACAGAGCAACTCGACTCGGCGAACTCTCGGACTAGCTGCAGGAATCTGGCTGCTATCCACCATATTCGCCATACCATCCATGGCACTGGCTACCACAGAAACAGGAGGTTGTTCGTTAGCCTACCAAACCCCAGGAACTAAGGGCTACTACGCTTCACTCTTTATATTCCTGTACGTCATCCCACTTGTCCTTATATCGGTGTTTTATTCACTCACGGCAATCGCTCTTCTGAAAGGAACCTTTAAACTCGAATCTCGAGTTCGTCAAGGTGGTAACGAGAAGCGTATTCGATCACGGACTCGTCTGGCCATCATCATCCTCATCGCAGCCGTCTGCTTTGCCATCTGTTGGTTTCCTTTCTACTTGTTCACTCTCTGGTTCGAGTTCGGTTTCGACCCTAATCTCTTCATCAAACCCGCCATGTTTTGTCTATTTGATATGCACTATCTGCTACCTATACTGGGATCATGCCTCAACCCGATCATCCTCTTTGTCATGAGCTCCAACTATCGGCGCCACCTGCGTGACATCTTCAGGTGCAACTCGACAGCGGCAAAGCGCCACTTCTCTTCAGCGAAGTCTTGGACGATGATGTCCCTTCGCACCAACTCCTACTCATTATCCCCAAGCAGTGTGACTGAAATGCCGACCCGGTGTTCAACCCACCTTTCATAGCCACGCCAGAGGACAGTTTACACAGTGAACCACCTGCGAATCGTGAGGAATCTAAGATCAGACCATTAACAATGGAAACATAAAGAGGTATAACTTTGAATGATAAACAAATTACTGACATGTTTATAAATTGTCCATTCACAGCACTATATAAACACTGATTTCTACGAAGTTTTTTTTTTCTTGTAGTAACGACTGGTACTATATAGGGCATTATCTACTTAAAATTTGTTTGTATAAAAGAATAATGGCTATATATACGGATAAAACAGAACTTTAAAAACAGAGAAGAAACCGCTGGATGGTCATCTATATATTTTTCTATTTCATGACTTTTAGAAAGAAAGTCTTTTTGATATCATCCAGCCCATACGCTTGTAAATACTGCATTCCTAAGAGATCTAAGGAAAAGGAAGTTTTTCTTCCTACTAATAGCGAAGCCCTGCAACAGAAAGAAATGCTCTTTTCATCATCAAAATAGCACCAATCTCTCTGCGAACATTTCGAACGAATCCTTTAAAAGAATATTCCATTAGGAAAATGAATTGATTTTCTTATCCATCAGTATTTTTTCATCAACTCACGTTGTAAAATATATGGTTTGGTCAACATGATTAAGATGTTGACGGAAAATTCCAGCTGTATCAGATTGAGATTTAAAATTTTCCATTCCATCTTCTTTTAATCACTGGTAATAAACTGATAATGGTCATAATGTGTCCCCAGTTCTCAGTTTCGAGCTTCTAATAAGCTCCTGAAACGAGCGTCTTTGTCCATTTTGAAGGAATTGTTCGATTACTTTGACATAATTGTATTAACTCAAGATGAATTTCTCTACAGATTATATGCGTGAACCATACACAGTCAGACAAAACAAAATCATTTATTATTTAACATTAAAACCTTTCGAATTGTTTTGAAATAATCTTATAATGTTAATCTTATAATTTTAGAGTAAAACTATGCAGTGTTTGAAATTTGCCTTTTGTTGACAGATAACATTAAGGCTTCAAGTTCTCAAATGACGTGTATGATACAAAATATTCTCGTCCAGACCTTGGTATAAGTACAAGGTTGATAGTAATTTGATACACAATCTTTTCACTACTTAAATGTCACAAAGTAGAATTGCTGGTACTCTCATGGACCTATTCTAAGTCCATGGTATAGCTTAAATAGATACATCACATTGACCACAATACCCGAGTAATTATAATCCTCAACATACATCCAGTTTTGGAGTTTCTTTATATAGAGTTAAGTAAATATGTAATCATTCATAATGTAATAACTACTACACTCGATTATATGAATACATCATCTGCAGTTTCTTCATCTTCATTATCATCATAATCGTCGTCAACGTTGTTTTCAACATCATCTCATCACTGTGAACATGATGAACGTCATCTTAAAATGTAGTTTTGAAAACAAAAGTACATTCAACCCTGTTTCTCTTTCGAGTTTGCGTTTTATAGGTTACCATACGGCCCTACTTCAATCCTTTTAAAAAAAGGGTGACAAATTATATTCCTTTGCAGGGCCAATGCAAGAGCAACGGTGTCTATATAGCGCAATGATTTAAGTTATTAAGCAATTTGTGATTTGATGGATGATTTAGTTATTATTTATTATGTCAATGACCCTTTATAATCTTGTTCATACCTATATGCGCTTATGTAAAAATGAATTCTCATTATGCTATGTTTGAATGTCTGATTGTCAGAGTTCGTTTGCATGCACTGATGAGAGAATTAATATCATGATTGTCCAAATTTCTTTCACAAATCCAATGTAAATTTTAAGGTGTACATGTATATATACTTGAAAAGTCTTCATCAATCTGCATTGTTTTTAAGATGTAGTAACCCCTTTTGAAATAGATTGTAAGTTAATGCTATATTTCCGGGTTATTACTCAGCTAAAAAAGGAGCGAGCCGGTAATTGTTCTTGACTATACATATACAATGTCATCACTTCGAATTCATAAAGTGTGATGCAAACCCACAAAAATAATGTGTAAAATTACACTTTACATTTTAAAGAAGAGTTAAAGCAAAAAGTATTTGATAAGACTAGACGGATCAATTCCTTTTCTTACCAAGAAGGTACACAAGGAACATTCCTACCAAGTAATTTGTTTAAGCTGTTTCGCTAAATATATTGTCTGCAAATCAATTATTTCATGAATAAACGATATGATTGAAAAGTCGAAAACATTCGTTAAATATGCAAGTTTTTTGGACTGATACAGTCATGCAAAAATGAAGCACTTCATGCTGAACAAAGGATCAAGTACAAGCGATGCTCAGCTGTAAAAGAAAATATATATAAAGGCAATATAATTTTCCCAGTGAGAGTCTTTTCCGCAATCGGATAATTACTGTGACCTCAGGAGGTGAAGATTAATTTCAAGAATGGTTCGTGGATCCATAAATGGATTCATCTTCAATTAGAAATGCTTATTGCCTTCTAGCAAACAATCACACTACTGCAATTATTGTAACACCGCCAAAAAACGAGAGGTTAGCGAATCGTAAGAGTTATGATATCTATTGTATTATCCATGTTCCCCGAGGGAATTAAATAGAATAGTATTTCCGTTTGTCCAATCTGTCTTTTTAAACTGTTTGCCCGGCTTCACTTATATGAGTGTTTAAACTAAAATTACATTTTATATGATTACCCAAACTCTATGCTAATATTTGTCCGTTTTTTAATGCATGTGATTGTACCAATGCTAAAAATTGATTTAAAAGATTTTATGTTAATGTCCGTTGAAAATCATGAATTGAGAAAGATTTTAGTGAAGGGACAATTGCCGAAGTGTTTTATAATGGACACAAACTGAGTGATATGTTTTCCAATGCATTTTATTAAATCAAAAATGCAAACTTACAAATGCGAAAAGAGAATCTTGTATCAAAATATTTATCAATGGCAAAATTTCAGTTAGGAAAATACCAATTAGACATTTGTGTTTTTTGGGGGGATAATTCTTCCCTTTTATTCCAGACAATTAAGAAGATCATTATGTCGTGACAAATTAAAAAATTTATGACAAATTCAGCTTTTTAACATTAAAATTATTTGTGCATACAGAATGTATCTTTAAATCATATAATTTGAAATATTTTACTTTATTTCATGATTATGATTGTGATCGCGATGAATTTTTTCTTTCGACACTCTTATGCAATGCACAATAGGAGATGCGATTGATCGTTAACGAAATGACGTCAACTAGACAACGTGCATTAAAATTAATACTGATCCTTTTTATCATTCTCCTTCCTTGAGTAATGTATGCATAATTTATCCAATTTAAGAAGGTGTAAAATTGGTATCTACAGGCATTCGTTTTACGAAAGTAGTAATTTATTGAAAAAATAAATTGATGTTACATAAGCATTCCACTATTCACCTGCAATTAGAGTTGTTGTTTAAAGTTTGAAAACAATTGTACATATTTAAGTTATAGGCACTGAATGCACGGTTTGTAATTGATAATTTTTAGTTGACATTAATATCAACAGACAATATGTTCCCAGTTTACGAGGTCATCGAAGATATCAGCTACTTGTTTAATATGTATTTTCTAAATGAATATGTTACAAGGCATAGTATGTGATTGTGATGACGTAAACAAAAATAAGGGGGAGGGAGGTTGATGTTCGGACACAGAGCTCTGTGTTTTAGGTAGCAAATAGAGCGAACATAAGACATTGAATTCATATTTTTCATAGATTGAATCAATTACGAAACGTGGAGACATAATTTTCACATTAATTTTGGGTGATGGATCAAAAAATTGTCATCACTTCAATTTAGATCGAATGAAAAAAACTTCCATGACTTAATATAGCTTTTACTTTACATTCCAACGCAAAACATTAGTTTTTCAATAAATTACTGTGTTTTGTACTTATTTATTCATTCTTTTTTTTTTGGGGGGGAGAAGTGTTTCCTTTTCTCATAACGTTAGCAAAAATCATATTTAGGCCACTGTGGAAAAGAAAGATCGGAAATTTTATCTCCAAGTCCGGGGATATACTGGTAAACACTGACAGAACTGTATTTAGCATTAACTTTTATTTTAGGGGGAAGGAGCAATTTGCATAATGTAATTTTTTTCTCTCTCTCTTTTATGAAATAATCTTTATATAATATTTTTTTATCATCAACTTTTTTTCCTGGGGTGTGGTGATTTTTTTTCATCTAAAGAGTAGACTTAATAACTAATAACTCTGTTTTTTTTTTCATTCAGAATGGTCAATTGAGTTTCGCTTTTTCTCACACGCCTCTGTAGTTGATATCATTTTAGTCCGAATAATTAAAAATCCAAGTGAAATCTCATGAAAAGAATAAAGATTTTTTCAAGGGAGACGCCTTTTTCAAGTGTAGGCGTGGGTGCAATAGAAAACTTTTAAAGAAGTTTGAAGCATACTTGGACGATGATTAAAAAAATGTGTGCTTTTATCTTCGGCTCGCAAAGTGGCAAAGACAATCAATTTATCGTTTCGCTACTAAGTGATAATTACATTTTGAGGGTTTTTAAATCAACTACAAGAAGTGTTTGAGAGAATCCCCGCTGACGTCTTTCCTCTCGAAAGATGTTACCATATATATTTATAGAATCTTATGACACGATTTCAATCATGATACGTTCTTGTGCTTTAAAACAAATGTTCTTTTCGATGACAAAGTACTTGATGTGTAGGCATAAAAGGAATGTAACTGGGTTACTTACGCAGAACTGACTTGGACTGCCTAACCAATTGACATTGCACTGTAACAAAAAGCAGTGTTAAGAACTAGTCTTCTTTCTTTACTTAGCACACCACACGTTCAGTGTTAAAGTGCACCAACGAGTTGCTAGTGTTAACATAACAATCCAAATATATTACAATCACTAACACCAATGCATGGGTGTTAAAAGCATCACGAATTTAATATTTGGTGTAGAATGCATCTCGGTAAAGACCGACTGGTTCAGTTTTAACACCACTACTTTTTGTAGTGCAGGGAGCTTACAAAACAAGGCAAGAGACAAATGGGACAATAAATTCAGATAAAAATCGATTAAGGCATGTGCCCTGTCCTTATTTTATAATAACTGAGTTTGCGCAAATACATTTTGATTTGAATCACCCCTATTTCCTTCTGCTGGATAAGCTACTTATACCTGACAGATAACTGCATAATTATGATTAAATTAACCTATTCATAACGGACTCAAGTAGATTAATCACGACAGAGAATAAATAGAAGAAACCGCGGAAAATGAGGATTAGATCTGTTAAATATAACTCTCCAGACTATACAATAGACCATAAGTCCACCAAATGTTTGAAAGTCATACACCATCGCAGTGCGTTCGATACTGATCTAATCGCATCCGTCATGGAAAATTATTAATTAAGTTAACTCTTATTTCATCTTTTTAAGAAATCGAAATTCTAAGGGTAATACACAATTGTATTCAAATAATTTATGTAGGTCTAAAGTATAAACACAAGCTATGAGGTAAATTTGATTTCTTTATTTTCTTCAAAGTATTCATTTCAAATGCAATTTAAATATTTTTTTAATCATTTAAAAGCCCAAGGGGATGGCGTATTTAAGCCTCTTATAATGTAATATTGCATTGAAAAATGTAATTAACAAGAAGAGGACAAATTTTACTACACCAAGACAGACAGAGCCACAGAGCACAGAGATATCGTTTAGCAACTCCTCTTGGCAAACCTTTAACCTGCTTGTTCATATGCATGTCCTGAGCATGCTGATTGTAAAGCCCGCCCTCATTACATGATCCGACTTCGATGCGATTTTTTCACGAATCGCATTTTGCATTAAATAAAAAGGTTCCACGAAATAACATTATTTGATTTAAAGTTCGGAATAATCCTATAGGAATGCGAAAATCAGAATTCTGCTTTGCTGCAAGCCTTTAATTATTGGTCGGGTAAGTATCACATCGGCATTACGCCGATGATGAGTTCATAACGATTTTCAATACAGATTTCCTTTATACTCCTACGGGAAAGCTTGGAATAGACTAAAATTTCGATTTTAGTATTCAGACCATTCAGTATTTAGACCACTATTCGGAGCTTTAATTGCTAAGATTTTATAGGTTAGACAGTTTAAATCAAATCCTATTACAATACCTTTGACAATAGGATCGCAGCAGCGGACCTATGGTTTTGTGCGCGGGGTTAAGACCTATCAAAAACATGGTATGCTGCTAGGCGCCCTGGATCATGGCGCCCCCCCCCCCCTCCAAAAAAAAAAAAACTACAAAAAAAAACCGCAATAATAAATGTCTTTTCCACTTTCTCCTTCACTTATTCTCGTAAACTGTACATATTATTTTGCAAACATTCTTGGCACAATTGCGTATCCCCAGAGTAAAATGATAGACAACTTTCGATGATTGGCGTCCCATAACGGCTTCTTAATTCTTTCTTGCATGCTAATAGGTCACGGATGCATTTTGATGAAGCAACCACTTTTAACGTTTCCTTCAGAGTCTTCTTATATTTCCAAGTCAACCCCATGAAACTCTTTCCAAATTTTAATATTCAGCGTCAGAACTAGTATGGATTTAGGGCTCCTCCCTTGAGAACCAATATTGGGTCAATTGTTCTTATACATCCCTCGTAGATCGATGAGTTTGGGATGGATGTACATTCTCTGACCATTCGGTATGGGTCAGTAGGGTATTTGACATAAACTGACCGGACTGAAAAATACGACCTTAGGATCTGTAAGTGGGCTAATCTGTCTGCCATGTTAAAGGACAAGTCCACCCCAACAAAAAGTTGATTTGAATAAAAAGAGAAAAATCCAACGAGCATAACACTGACAATTTCATCAAAATTGGATGTAAAATAAGAAAGCTATGACATTTTAAAGTTATGCACATCCTGGTCGGTACGCGAATGAGGGAACTGATGACATCACTCACTCACTTTTTCTTTTGCATTTTATTATTTGAAATATGAAATGTTCTAATTTTCTCCTCATTATCATGTGAAACAAAGTTTTATTTCTCACTGAACATGTGGAGTTACCATTGCTAAACATTATATGGTTCAGTCAAGTTGGTCCTTATATATTCAAATCTGTAAAAATTGAAATATTGTATAATTCAAACAATAAAAAACAAAAGAAATAGTGAGTGAGGGACATCATCGATTCTCTCATATGCATGTGACTAAATTGTGCATATAACTATTTTGTGAAAAATTTCAAAATGTCATAGCTTTCTTATTTTACATCCGATTTTGATGAAATTTTCAGCATTATGCTTGTCTGATATTTTTCTGTTGATTCAAAAAAACTTTCTTCTGAGGTGGACTTGACCTTTAATGTTATTTTCAATGTCTGTCATGAAAGCATATTATGGACATCCACAAAATATTCACATGACTGAAACCACTGCAGACCGATCAAGCTATCACGTTATTTTAAATGGCATATCACTGGTCGGTTTGGAGTCGGTTTCGTTGGTGTGACTGTTGAGTGGCGGATGATGCAAGGATGTATATTTACTCATTTCATTACACATACAGTTTCTAAGCAGAATATATACTTAGCTCTAGAAATACGGGAAGACTTGGACTTTAAGAAGCATCGACTATTTATTTAATTTCATGGGGGTCCGAGAAACTATCAAAAGCGACAAGAGCGACCCGATAGGCATGATAGTCGAGGATTGTGTTACACTCTTTAAAAGGTTAGGCAAAAAAAGGCCCAATTTTTTTTCACCATCACTGGGCAACATACTGTCCACACAACTATTGGATAAAATATGTCCAAATTGGGTAATGAAAACTAATAATTGGGTAATAGATTTGCTCAATTGGATAATAATTGCCCATTACATGTTTTTTACCAACATCCATTACCCAACACAGTGGACAGTATGTTGCCCAACATTTTAAGTTTGTAAAAGACACTGACAACCGCTTTGAAAAACTACCGATAGAAGACTCTTTGACCGACTTAATCTAAGACAGTCTGCAGGTCTTTCTATTCATTCCCTGTATTATGATATTGTAGAAAGACTACAATGATACTGAGAAACGGAATCCATTCATATTAAACAACTTACTGTATCATATTCGTCGCTGTTCCAGCATCCGTGATAAATTGTTCAGATATTTGACTAAACGTAAAAATATGATTAAATATTTAACTTATTTGATGTTGAGTAAAACCCTTTTCTCCTGAAACTAATTAAAATAATGATCGTCCCATATGCTTCATGTGCATATGGAACGAAAAAAAAATGAATCAATTTTTTTATGGAAGGTGGATGCTGCTAAAACACAGTTCAGTACCCAGAAAAACCTTGTAAGTGATAAAACAAAATAATCTTATCAATGTTCTGTACATACACTTACCCTAGTGCAATGATGACATATAATGTATAAGACACATGTAAATATTGCAAAGAAACTGTGTTGTGTGCACGTAGCCTACTTGTCGTCGACACACGTTAACTCGATATGCTTGCGTAAAACAAAATCTTAATATCATTCTGTAATTATATAGTACGTTATTTATGCACTTTTGCCAATATATGTGTACAGTGTATATATAATTATTATCAAATATATTATACATATATGAACAAATACATATTATATATATTGAAAGTGCAATTTGATGAATATTTGGCAAGTAAGTTTATTTAAAATAATGCTGGGCATATTTCACTCGTTAGAGTTCGCAGATTTGTATGCTTTACTGTAAATATTATATGGAATACTATTGTATTTTTAGTCTTGTATTGTACATGTTGAATAAACCAGTGCCTAGTTAAGAAACACAATTTGATTTCTGACTGTCTTTTTGTATTGGGGTAGAGTTTAAATCAATCCACCAGATTTTCAATTGGTAACGGACAGGGATCAATCGGTTCATTCAATTCTATATATGAAGGAGAATAAAACTACAAACACAAATAATATTTTAATTTATCCATTATGTTCAATTTTCTTGCATGGGTATGTTTTGAAGACTTGAGCGACAAGATCATGAGACTGATTAACGAGAACAATGCAAGAAGCGGTATATGATTAAAGTCTTCAAATGGCATTTAATTTATATTGGAGAAACAGACAGAATATATTCTCAAGGAAGGAAATATATATCACATTAAAAAAAATGTGTCCACTAATATTTTTTTTTCAGATTGCCGCACGAGTAGAGAGAATGAAAGAAGGTTTTCTACATGAGACGAAAACTTAAAGAAGCATGCACATCACGGCCCAAGGTATTTGTTGATTGAATCAATAAAAACAATAGCTGAGAGAAGATCAGGTTCTCCCTTGACGATGAAGTATATTAGGAATATTCTTATTACAGTGTAAATGCATAGTGCTTTGTTTTTCTGAAACAGTGGGCAAATCCGAAGACGATAAGGATTGATGACGATTAGGCTAGGTCTATAGCATACACCTGTAGTCGCAAATTGTTCCATGACATTTTCTCCGGTGACAATTGCTCCGACGGAAAATCTGCACGCTAAGCCAAACATAAAATCTAACCTTCAAAACCAAGTAAACCCTAATCCTTATATTTTACACCTTTCAGTACCAAAAACTCGATTACAATCCTAACTCTAACCGTATGCCCTCTGATATATTATTAGACCGGAGCAAAATGGCGGGACACCGCATCTCGTGTAAATGCAGCTCGGCCACCCCACCCCACTTTTTCACATGCTACGAATATGTACTTGATTGAGATTCCAACCATGTTTAAACAACGCTAGGATGCAATCTCTGGCCTAAATTGACCCTTGAGGACCCGGATTAACAAGTGCATTGTACTTGACAACTATCTATGGCTGACCGCATTAAAGGGTAACCAATACGGTTATTCCCTGCCAATATTCCCTGGCTTTAACAAACAAAAACATGTAGCTGGTGCTAATTGGGCATGAAGTATGTTAGAGGTGCGGATGACTGAATCATGGAAGTAGTTGTGAAATTTAAATGACATTGAGAGAACGAAACTATCATTTCTGACAGATAACCTATCATACTACTAAAAATATATTAACATATAATTAAAAATACATATTTATGTACATATATATATATAGAGAGAGAGAGAGTGAGAGAGAGAGAGAGAGAGAGAGAGGGGGGGGGGAGAGAGAGAGAGAATGGGAAAGGTATTTCGAAAGACCACTTAATACATAAAAACGGATCTAGAATACTTGCTCGAAGGGTGATATGACAGTCAAGTTGCTATTCACGCAAAAATGGACATGAAATCGCCAGTTTTGAGAAGAAATGTTATTAAGGCAACGGACAGTGAATAGCAATCACCAGTAAGTGTTTATATTCGTCAGGATGTGTCATGTACATTTTCAAATTTTAACATGATCTAACAAGTTGTAGAGGATACTACCATAAACCCCTATGATGATACGTCACAATACAGGGGCCGCGGAACAGTTTTCAAAGTGGGAGGGGGGCTGACTATGCAAAAAATCACAATCGTATGGTCATTTTTACATTTTTGTACATGCTTTTGGAAAAAAAAGGGGGGGGGGTGAGCCCCCCCCCCCCCGCTTCTGCGGCCCCTGGAATATTGTGCTCACTCAACCATGAACATACGATATCAAAATTGTGTGTGGAGTAGCTAAATGATGGATAGTAAAACAGCATTAACACCATAAAATTTACCTAAAAACAATATTCGCCCAATTTTGTATTTGCACAATTTGAAAAACGACTCTTGTGACTTTCAAAAATGGTAGTTTTTAATTCAATCTTTAATTACTCATGCATGACTCAATTGATCAATCTCATTTTCCCCAGGAGTTGCTTAATGATTGTATAAAACCACCTACAAAATATCATATCTCAAAATAATTCCGTTCAAAAGTTACAGCAAATTGATTTAGGGGGGACTTACTTTTTTTGTTGTGTATAGATAGTCTGAATAAAAATGAATGAAAATTTCGACTCGCCGAAAGGCCACCGAAGGGAAAATTTTACTGCAGGGTATAAGAATGTCGCCCATTGGGCTACTGGAACGATTTACGTTAAAGTTGAATTAAGAAGACGATTCCAAATATTGAGATATTTACATTAATAGCAACCTTACAACCCCCCAAACACTAATAGGTGATTCGACCCCCCATTTTCTTTTTTCAAAATAGTGAATTTGAACGATTTATCCCTACCCATTTTCCCTGAGTTCGCTCCTGCAATGCCTACCGAGACGGGTGTTCTTTGAGTGTGACGTCACCGGAGGGTATTCGGTCCCGGTGGAGTAAACAAGGCAGTGCCGTTTTGTGTACTATGCACGTACTATACTCCTTCATATGGAATAACTGCAGTTGAAGTTGTATCTGCGAGCCATAGAACTTGCAAAGAGGAAATGATTAAAATATTTGTGGCCGTACTATTATTCCAAATATGTGAATTCCCTCAGAATGATACCATAGACCCTAAAGGAATAATTTCAAGGTGAATAATATGAAATTTGATCGAGATCTTCTCACCAGTCGATAACGTAGCAGACGTGTTATTATGACATATTTATCCGCGTGTGACGCGGCTCTTGCAAAAAAACACAGTTGGTTGCGGAATTGCTTTGTGCCGACCGGCCGCCCGCTCCGGCGCAGCTAGCTGTCGAGCTACCGTACCGTTCTTGTTGTCTTCAACCATAGATGTATACTAATTACTATATATCTTTCTGTCTTCAACTCACTTCCGAATTGCGTTTGTATGTGTGACGGTGACCCCTAGCGTATAATTAAATATAGAAAACAACTCAGAAGGCCGAGAAAGAATACTATACGTTTGGTTCAAGATTGTTCTGTGGAATGAGCTATGAGTGGAAATGATCCAGAGGATATAAAAGTGGAGTCAAAGACAAAAGGAAAGAAGAAAAAACGCCAGGGGATCGCTGCACGGCCATGAACTAAGTCGACATACCAGACCATAACAGTACACTCAATGCCTGGGTGTTGTGTGTACTAGTATTATGCGTTCAGCGCGCGCTGAGCTAGCCGCCGGAGTTACTTTCCAGCTACTCACTTGATTGAACATCGTGATAAAATAAATGAGAAATAGTGAAAATATCATTCAATAACTCACTGTTTGCTATCTTACATCATGATTGAAGAGTTCATGGTGGTTATTCATACTGTTTTTTATACAGGGAAAGTAAAGATTTGTACATATCAGTCCTATTTGTTTGATTTGAGTTGCTTTGAAAAAAAATTGTAAAATATCTTTCTCTCTCTGCATAGCATTTCTGTATGACATTCAGGCACCTCTTATACTAAATTCCCCCCGGTGACGTCACACTCCGAGTGACTTTTTTGTACACTCGTCTCTCGGGCTCTGACAGGTGGCTAATTTCATAGACTTTCAAAGCAAAATATCGAGAAGGCAGAGGATTATTGTGACATGCTATGTGTTTGAACAACTTATATATACTATATATTGTATGTAGAACCTATATTTATGGAAATTCACCTCCTTCTTAATTCAACTTTAATAGCGTGGCTTGTGTATTTGTTGGAGTACTAGTAAGTCATTGTGCGTGTTCAGATGCGAGGGAGAGAGTGTGCGTAAGATGTGGGTGCCTGCGGATATTAAGTGCGTGGGTGTTTTAATGTGTTAGTATTTTGAAAAATACGAATGCGCGTGTGTGTTGTTACTAAGTGCAGGGAAGGGTGCGTACGTGGGTGGATGGGTGTGTGTGGGTAATCACCTGTTTTACTCTCGGGGACTAAATGGTGACATTTCTGTATCACAACGAAAGGGACGAATCCTAACAATGGGACGACCTCCGTTTTAGCCTCTCGAATGGTTGCAAAATTATTAACATAGTACCGAAGGGACGAAATCAGCACAAAAAAAATTACATTTTAGCGGTTTGATACCATATGCCGGGAAAACATGATGGCATCCATAACCAAAGTTTGTTGAAAATCTTCTATTGGGGACACAAGACGTGGTCGTATGGATACCTACTTACTTTAAATAGGTATTAATTTGGCCATACCTTGACCCGCCACGAACCAAATCATGTCAAATTTCGTGTGTGGGCATTTTTCATCATGCTCTACCGTAATATGGCAATGAAAGTGCTGAAATGCACAAAAAAATCGATGACGTCATTCTTTAGTGCTCCTTTAGCCTATAGTTTACATCTTCTCAATGAAATAGGATTGATAATAGTTTTGGTAGATAAGCAACAAAAAAATATCATGCAAATTTATCAGTATGGTTCTGCTGAGTATTGATATTTAAGGTGATCGTGACTTAAGAGGATGTTTCATTGAAAGTGTTCATAGTCCAGAGGCAGGGCGGTGATAGTAAACCCCACCATTGGCATGGTCATTGCGTGCGTAAAGATTATCCGAACGACAGGAATCTGGTTTCTATCTTTCATCGGCTACTAAACACATGCCACCGGACACATCGCGGACAAGTCAGTATGGTACGTGAGCATAGAATATAGATGTAATTACATGCACTCTTAGGTACCCCACTACCCCTCCCATACTTGTTGCAAATTTAATCAGACATGGTGTGTAACATATCCTTCAATATCCACTTTGAAACGTCCTTACACTCTAAAAAAAAAAAGTTTACCCAATATTGGGTAAAATGGGAGCATGCATGCTTGGATCAAAAGATAAATTTTACGCAATGTTGCGTTGAAATGTACCCTTCAAACATGCATTTTGCCCAATAGTGGGGGAAAGTATTACCCAGCAAACTTGCATGTTCCCTTTCTACCCAATATTTGGTAAATTTTTACTCTCTTTTTTTTAGAGTAGTGTATCATTGGTCACTTGCTGTATCCCACTAATCGTATCCTAATCAAATCATAAGCAGACATTTCTCGCGTGACAGGTCATTTAATGTAGCTAACAGTGAATTTTGCTAATGACTGATACTTATGACTTGATAGTACATACATTTCAGATCAGGATGGTTTACTAAAATATCAAGGATTAAGATCCAAATCGCTTTCTTATGAAGCATATAATACAGGTCATTTTGCTCGAACAGTAATCAAACACTTCTTACATTCGAAACATACCAAACGCATTCGGCTATGCATTGGGCGTCTTATTTCGGCACCAAAGGTTGATAATGGCGTCGGTGTATTTCCTTTATATTATTGAACATTCCCTCCTTTCTCCCCGGACATGTTGGGGGAAAAAATCAAGTTTAAGCGCCGAATATCATGTTAAACATGTTGATAAACATCCCCTATGACAGAATTTTGTCACCTTACTTTTGCTACCAATCGCAAAACCACATTCAGACTGCATCTAAAGATGAAACCGATTTCAAAATACCGATCAATGTATCCAAAAACAAAGCCCACATCATGAAATGCCAGCTTGGTGTAATTATTTCACATTTAGTGTTTATTAGAGCTAGGGTGTGAAGCACAACTGTCATGACCAAAGGCGTAATATGGCGTTAGTTTATAGTAAATCAACCCTTTCACTCTTCCAACCCGAACCCTGTCTCGAGAGGAGTGAAAGCAAGAATAAATTGTCGGGACACCAAAAAACATTTCTGATTGATAAACGTCTTTAAAAGCTAGATTTTGCCTTCCACACATACGAATCCTCACAATCAATCCCTCATCCTCGCGCATACACACACACACCCTCACACACGCCCAAATGTCATTAGTTTACACATATATAATAATATATTGTCCATTTCCGAACGAAATACGTCACACCATTGACAGAGCTCATCAATCTCCATCATGTTCATGTTTTTATTCCAGTTAATAATCTCTGAGACACACATGCTGCATTCATTTTCTTTCCAGGCATCGTCTCGCCACCGATCAAGATTGCAACTGCAGAGGTTCCTTTAAAGATACCATTCAATGACTCGACACGGGCGTGAAAGATGAGTGGCAAAGTGATTCGTATTTAAACTGTTGCTGACCACACGTCCAGTTGCCTACTAACTAATATCATGGCAAGCCTCCCACCCCATCCCCACTCCTTTACTCTCTCTCACACTCTCTCGCAATGGTCCCTTGAAATTGGCAGTCTGCCCTGCTTCTACTGGTCTGGTAAGTAGTTGATCGGGGTCAGTGGCGTATCTACGGGGGGGGGCATGGGGGGCACGTGCCCCCCACGTGCCCCCCCCCCCAATCGGCAGGCCAAAAAAAAAAAAAAAACGGGGAAGAGGAGAAAAAGAGGGAGAAAGGAAGAGAAACGTAGTGGGAATGAAGAAATTATTGTTCATTACAATGTTATATTATAATCATGTTATAATATATAAGAAACATTATTTCATAAGTTTATTTTGCTTAGGCCTAGATGTCTTCATTGTTCCCGGTACTCGCATTGTCTGTTTAACGTTTTTAAGTCAATATACACCAAATATATTTCCTCGCACTTCGACTTATTATTGTTTTATGTAGTGACATATGGTTCTTTTTCATGACTACTTAAAGTGATTGCCCCATTTTAAGGTGTTAATATAAAACATTTCCTGTCCGTGCTTACGTTCGCACTAGTAGATTGGTGAGATATGTCTGCTCTTCATGAATTCCTAAAAATCAGTCCTTAAAATGTCCCTTTTTCTGATCTGAATATCAAAATTTTTCAGCTCGCGCTTCGCGCTCGCATCATTTGGTTAGTGAAATACGTATCGTATGGTCTTAGTGAATTCTTACAAACAGGCCTTAGAATGCCTCTCTTCAGGTCTGAATATCCTAAATTTTCAGCTCGCGCTTCGCGCTCGCAATATTTGATGAGTGAGATGCGTAGTATCATGATTACAATGACTACAAAAAGTGCTTCATGTGTTTAGATGTAGCAAAATCAGCAAGCGCTTTGCACTCGCATTAGATGACTATGGTGAGATATGTATACTCTTAATGGATTCCTAAAATATAGTCCTTAACATGTCCTTGTTTGGGGTCAATATTTACAAAAATTTCAGCTCGCGCTTCGCGCTCGCATTGTTTGTTTAGCGAGACAGGTATGTATCATGATTAAAAAAATTTACTTATCATGTCCTTTTTTGGTCTGCATATCAAAAATTTTCAGCTCGCGCTTCGCGCTCGCATTATTTGAGCAGTGACATACATATCCGTTTAATGGCACTGTCTTTAAAATATCCCTATTAGGTCAGTATACCAGGCAACTGAGCGCGCTTCGCGCGCTCACTAAGTGACTCAAATATTTTGCTGGTGCCCCCCCCCCAATGCCGTGACTCACGGTACGCCACTGATCGGGGTCAAAGCACTCAGAGTGCCTTTGATCATGCCGTTAATCATGATTGTTGATACACTGATAGTCTTAATAGTTTGTTTCATCTCTTGTGATTTTTGTTTGGAGAAATAAATCCATGAATAATTATCCTAAACACATAAAATAGGCCTATATCCCATAAATATCTAAATTTCAGCATTTTCTTTACCATATTTTGGTAGAGCATGATAAAATACCTCCACTACCAAAATTTGGTGCGAATCGGCCATTGGGGACCTGAGATATGACGTCATGAATACATAATTATCCCAATTGAAGTCAATGTATTATTGGCCTGGTTCCTAACATTTAGAACCAGGCCAATAATACATTGACTTCAATGAGGCTAATTATATATACATGATGTCATATCTCAGGTCCCCAATGACCGATTCGCACCAAATTTTCGTAGTGGAGTTATTTCACCATGCCCTACCAAAATATGGTATCAGAAATGCTGAAATGCAAAATTGGACAATTGATGACGTCACACTTCGGTACTCTATACAGATCACAACTTCTGTATAATCCAGAAATAACGTATTTTTACAAAGCATCATTTTGAGGTCGAAGAATTGACAAACAAGCTTCCTTTTGCCTCAAGAATAACATGGTTCGGTTTCCCTCAATATTGAAACAATCTATAATCTACACATTTTATTGAGATACCTAAACATAGATTTTAGTGGTCGAAAATTTTAATGCTTCTCCTCACTAATAAAATGAAAGCAGCCATCTTGAATTTTAGAGGTCTTCGTGATGTAATGTCAGATGACAAATTTTAAACTTCTATACATTCATACATTCATACCATGGACCGCCATTTCCACTGAATCGGTGAATCACCCAATATCAAGACGGTCAACCTTTTGATGGCACCTCATGCCAACGCTTAAACATACTTGGCATTAGTTCTTTATGTTCCTCGTGGAGCATTGGGCAGCAACAGGACATATACAACTTTCCAAATCTTCGATCGAAGCCTACAAGCTTCCTGTCTCAGCAAGTCTGTTTCCTAAAGCAAACGTTTTCTTCGATAAAAGCAGTTTCCATTTTTAGTGGATTTGTTGTCTTCTTGTTATTCTACCTCCATCAGGAGTCCGCTTATTGTTGGACTTCTTCATGTTGATATTTGAGAACATGTCCACCAATCTTTAGTGTCCCTCTTTCACGCTGAGATGCCGTCGGTTTGATCTCCTCAAGAGTTTCTTATTACCCTATCATTCAAGCGGCTATTTAACTTATTATGTCAGCTGTATTTAAGCCATGTCGTAATCCCTATCATTTGTTTTGTTTTATTCCTTGATTGTTTATGTCGTTTACGGTATTCCTACATTCCAAGTTGGAAAATATTTAAACTATGGGTTCGATTCTTTTCGTTCGTCATGCTTATTTCCTGAGGTATTTTCTGGAAAAAAAAATGAATAAAGCACCTTTTATATTATTCTTTTATCTCTCACACACACTCGCACACGAAAAATTGTTATTGACATCATAAGTACTTACATGTGTACTTATTTGTTGGGTATTGTTTTATTACCGTGTTTATGGTCATGCAATTTAGATGAAATGCAATTTTATCCATTTCTTTCCTAACCAGTAGTCCAACCAGTGGTTTTGTATCAAAAGACAGTAAATATATTTTTTGAACAATGTATTCCAAAAAGATGAATTAGTTATAAACAATTTTATTACATATTGAGTTGGACTGGTTCAATTCAAATTTCATGAATGAATCAATCGTGGGTTTAAAGGATATAAATATAATTAAACTACGGCGACTTTGAAGTCCCGTAGAAAAAAATAAGCACATGAACCTGTATTATTTTTTTTTTGCATTTTCATAATGCATCGTGACCTCATATTGGCAAAATTATATCTATTTGAAGTCCTGTAGAAAAAAAAGCACATGAACCTGTATTATTTTTTTTTTGCATTTTCATAATGCATAGATACCAAATTAATTCTCTGCAAAATTTGATGAAAATGACATGGACTTCATTTCAACTGTGGAACGTCCTTAAAGGACAAGTCCATCCCAACAAGAAGTTGATTTGAATAAAAAGAGAAAAATCCAACAAGCATAACACTGAAAATTTCATCAAAATCGGATGTAAAATAAGAAAGTTATGACATTTTAAAGTTCCGCTTAATTTAAAAAACAGTTATATGCACATCCTGGCTGGTATGCAAATGAGAAGTCTATGTCGTCATCCACTCACTATTTCTTTTGTACTTGATTATATGAAATGTGAAATATTCTATTTTTCTACTCATTGTCAAGTGATACAACGATTAATTCCTCCCTGAACACGTGGAATTAGCATTGTTTGATACTGTATGGCTCAGTCAAGTTGGTCCTTATTGTCATATCTATAAAAAATGAAATATTGTATAATTCAAACAATAAAAAACAAAAGAAATAGTGAGTGATGGACATCATCGACTGACTCACCCAGTTGTGCATATCACTGTTTTGTGAAAAATAAGAGAAACTTTAAAATGTCATAACTTTCTTATTTTACATCCGATTTTGATGAAATTTTCAGCATTATCATGCTAGTTTGATTTTTCTATATTTATTAAAGTCAGCATTTTCCTGGGGTGGACTTGACCTTTAAGTCTGTTTAAGATATAGGGTTAGTTGTATGGTCCTTCCTTGCAAGAATTCTAATTGGATTTCCTGACGCCACAAAAATAAGTCTCGTGAGTTCTCTCTATACAAAGAAGGTCAGTCATCAGTACTTCGACATGTACCTCCCTTCCATAGAAATAATAAATTGAATGTAGATCAGATATAAATTACCTTTTCAAGTTCCTACCTCTTTATTGTGAGCTATACAGTTGGCAAGACGTATTGATATTAATTTCCATTCTCAATCAAAATCGTATCGTATATTGGTTTCGCATTGTTTCGCTTCTTGTACAATAAGTAACTTTTTCTTTATTTCATTTTCTTCTTCATTTTATTTGATTGGATTTTCATATCAATCAATTTTGTGTAATTCTGTAATACATGTCCACCATTTTAATTGATGTATCCTTGCAAATATTGTCTCAGGACCCTCGAGGACAGCTGTTTGTAATTCTGACAAGGCTACCCCGATTCGATAAAGCTGAAAATCCAAAAATAAATAAATAAAATGAATAAATGTTTACTCAAAAAGTGATTTGCCAAATCATTCTATCCATCCAATCATGATTTCCAATTTAGACAAGATAATTACTATGCTATTTTCATTATAGTGACATCCTCGTAAACTCTTTAAAAAATGAATCTTTATAAAAAAAAAAATTCCTTCACATAAGGAAACAAATTGTTCTTATATTTTTTTATGACACGTTTCCACTTCATTCCAGCTAACATCATGTTTACAGTTGGCTTTTGTTTGCCTAGCTATTCATAATGCCCATTTTTTATTGGGTTGCTATTATAAAAATGAATAGTTGTAGTAGTTATCTTTAAATTCCACCCATAAAACATGCCATTCTTATATTCAATGGGAAAAATATGAATATGTCTCATGAGTATAGGCATAACGGGGTATCACATCAGAAGCTATTAAGTTAGGCCTAGGAGCTCGATTCGTAAAAATAATACAAAAATACAAAGTCACAAGGATATCATGGATATGGGGCATATTGGCCAAGTTGATGCTTAACAGCTCGAGTTTGCAATTCGCTCTTACAAGTCCAAATTTAACTTCCTTGAAATTAACCAAAATAAATCAGGAAAATGTTAAATGATATCAGCTCATTCTCAGCCAATCTGCTGCAAATCATACCCCTAATTAATCGGAATTATCGGTTGATTACTGATTATAGTTTCGTCTTTTGAAAATTTACAAGCCACCATACGTATCCTGCAACGCAATGCCCATGTGCAAAAGGGGGCACATTGCTTCAATCGAAATGCTGCAGTCACACTCGCCAATCCGACTCCAAACCGACAAAACATATTACGTCACTACTAATGTCAGATTATGTGTTGGTTCGGAGTCGGGATCGTTGGTGTGACTGTTCCATAACGAATAACGCAAAAGAGTATGGACGCGTACAGATATCAAAGAACAAATTAATTGAGCTATGACGCATAATTGACGCCATCGTACAGACACACCGCATATCAATCACACGGTGTGGAAAGATGGATGCCGTGGAATAGTTGAAGATTTGTTAAGGTCATGGTTAAGCAATAAGTCATTACTTGTCGATTGCTCCTTATTACCACAATAATGATGACACAGTGCATAGATGAGACGAGTGAGAAAATTCATAAAAACAAACGTCGCGATAAAAGGGAAACGTGCACAAAGTTGGAAGCAAGATCCTATTTTTTTCCTTATCATCGTGATGATAGGCATGATATATCATATATATTTCATATCTTAATTGTATTCACTTTGATTTTTTATAGTAATGATGTTCTCGTTCAAAATATTTTATGTTATAACAATTTTGTGTAATGACTGAAAACACCGAAACATCTCCATGTTCTGGTGCAAATAGAGCGCTGAATAATAAGTTCTTGTTGATAGTCCGGCCTTCTTGGTAGGAATATTGAACACAATTGTTTTATGTTTCTTCGCAAATTTTAACCTGTGTCCCTCACAAAATCACTTAGACACTTATGTCTATTACTTTTATCTGTTTATTGATTCATAGATTTCCGTATCTATCCAATAGGGAAATAAGTTAAAAATGAATACTTATATCACTGACGTTCTGATGAGCCTCGCGGGGGAGGGACCTGAGTGTGTATTGTGCTTTCAAAGAGGGTTATATATAAATATTCCAATATTATTGTTAACAACATCATTCCTATTTGATTTTTACGATTACCTGGCCAATTCTGACTTCTAACGTGCCAGATGTATGTATAAAGATGATAAGGAAAATGTCTCCTTCACTTTGATCAAATGCAAATTTGATTTGAGATAAACGTAAATGTTCTCCAAAATATAGCCCCTTATCCTTAAGGGTATTGTGTCATTGGTTATATTGTGACTTTAAAGAACACTTTATTTATAAAGAATTATTAATGAGCGTTAAGTCTCTATCTAATATTAAAACCCAGGATTGAAACACTTTTTTTTCCAAATTGGCTGGGTACTTGAACATCTGACAGGATGGACACACATTTCAACTGGTGTCTGCAGTCAGGACAGGTATTCATAAAGTTCGACAATTACCATGGTGAAGTTATTCTTCAGTCTTAAGGCCCCCTCACACCTAATCGAAATGCCTGAAATATGCCCTGCGATGGCTGGCGAGAGGCATTTTTGAAAAAAATCGTTTTCAATGGTAACTGATATAGTAAATCATATTTATCCTTCGTATTTGGGTTTGTACATTTTCTGAAGTAACAGTAATGAAGTAATGTTTAAAATTTCCCGACGAATTGAAAAATCGTTGGTCATCTGTTTGAATTCGCATCTCTTATTTAGTCTGTGGTAATCGTTCATTTGTCGTTCGTGTGTTTTTGTCGCGCATAGTCCCTCTTCGCGCTTTTGCCAAAGTGGACCGATCTCGAAAGAACCCGTAACGAAGCAACACGATGACACAACGAACAAGATTGCCCGATCTATTCCCTCGTCTTCGTTTCTAATCGCACGCCATATAAAGCCATTACTCACTGTTCGTCTTATTGGGTTATATCAATCCTTCGCTCGCCCTCGGCTGCAATTTTCTCAAAGAGGTGAACCGAAAAATCGATATCCCTTGCATGTCATATTTAACCTTCGCTTACCGTTCGTTGATAACATTTGACAATAGTTACTGATCGCATGATTTGACGGAAATTTTATTTGAAATCGTTGGATTCGCGTGCATTTCGTTCATTTTTCCCATTCGTCACCCTTCGTCCGCCTACATTCGGTCAGGTGTGAGGGGGCTTTTAGCAAAGTTAGTGCATTCGTATGGTCAGGAAGAGGTATGGAGAAACATTGTGGCAGTTAGACGATTTATCATAAGTGTAACTTAACAATTTGAGGTAGAAAATACAGGCCATAAGTACCACAAAGCGTCCCTGGGAACTTTTGAGAGTAAGAGGGATAGAGAACAAGTGAGAGATCAAGTAAGATAAAGAGAGAAGTGGGAGAGAGACGGAGAAAGAAACATGCAGAGATTTTTTTATTAATATTTGGTCAGCTGTACAATGTTTTTATTTGGCAATATCTGACCGGTGTACGAGAAGATCCACAAACATTGACATTTTAAAGGTTACATCGGATGAAATGTAATTTTGTATGATATATATATGGAATGTCGCTACTCACACTCCGTTATGAATTTAAAACAACTATTTTTTTTCTTTAATTAGAAATGAAAGGTTAATAAGTGCATCATTAAACAAGTTTTGTTCATCTTGTTTAGATATGAGCTTATTCTCGCTCCAGGTAGCTTTTCCCCTTCCTCCTTCTTCTCTGCCTTTATATTATTCCCTCTCATTCTCTTAAGTGTCTTTCCGCCCCCCCCCTCTTTTTTTTTCTATCTCTCTCTCTCTCTCTCTCTTTCTATTTTTCTTCTTCTTTCTCATCATCTCTCTCTCCCTCTCTCTCTTCCGTTCTGATATCTTCTGTAGATATGAACTTATCCTCGGAATCATTAACTTTTCGTCTTCTTTTTACAACGTATCACTTCCCCCCTCTCTCCCTCTCTTCTAGGGCTCTCCTATTTACCCCCTCTCTCTCTCACTCTTCGTCTTCTTCTTTCTCATCCTCCCCCTCCTTTTATCTCTCTCTCCCTCCCTTCCGGTCTGTTATCTTCCGTGGATATGAACTTATTCTCGAAACCATACATTTTCCGTCCTCACTTTACAACGTATCACTTTCTCTCCCTCTCCCCCTCCCCCCTCTTTCTCTCTCTCTCTCTCTCCTCTAGGGCTCTCCTATCTACCCCATCTGTTTGTTCTTTTCACACCCTTCCCTTTCTATATCTTCTCTCTATATCTGAATGAACTTCATGAACAAAAATGGACATGTGGAAAATCAGAGTTGCAGAGGGGAAATCAAACGTAAGGAAAAAGCGTTAACAATCACTAAGTAGAATTCAGACGCGAAACTATGCCTAAGAAGATTTGCAGTTTAGAGCTAGTAGGGGTAACAGTCATACACCGTTGTAATGTATATACCATAATGCCATCGGACCGTCTTGTTATTGCAATATATTTTCTTGGTCCGACACTAATCCTAAATCCAACTTTATCAGAATGAATATCACGATTCATAATTTGTAATGGGAGCATGGAACAAAAATCCTTATGTCCTAAAAGCTTTGATACAATTGGTAAATCCTCTGCATTAAATTTATATAATTCATTTAAAGACAGTATAAGAGTTTCCTTTACCGAAGGTCTATTTGTTACTTCTTTATCTACTAAAATATATTTATGTGGCTGCGATCGCTTTCACGCTTAACCGTTCACGATGGCGGTCTCCTGCGTCTATATGTTTTTTTTATTTTTGTTTGTTATTAAAAATGAAGTTTATGCTCACACATTTACTTTTGATTTATTATGTACTATGACTATATTGTTTATATTATGGATTAGTTTTGTATATTGTATGTATGAACATATTTGATATTTGATATCAAATTGATATCGGGGCAGACTTAGCATTCAACGCAGAGCGCTTTTCATTGTTCTCGCACTGATAAAATTTCGTTATCTTTGAACCAGACTAGTATCTGTGTTTGATTTCTAATCAGACTATATCTGCAGTTACAACCCTTTCACATTATACATCGAACCAACCATCGATAATAAACATACAATATCAGATGCAAATATCATCAAGGATTGCGTGTAATCAAAGCACCAAGATTAATACATTCAAGTCAGACAATCTTGGCTATTAAAAGTAAATTGAGTCGTTTAACAGACCGTACGACAATATCATAATGTGTTATTAACAGTCACTTTGGCGGCATTAATTGATCAGGAAAGTAATTGCGAGCAGAGTATTCGGTAACCAAGCATAAAACACAGTTACGCATGTTCGTTTTCCTTTTTTTTTTTTTGGTCTTGCTTCCTTAAAAATGTTGCGCGCCAACACACTGGTATGCCGCAGTAATCAAATTAGATAATTTTCAATTTGTTGTAATCTGGTGAACCAAGCACATTATTCAACCCACGCGAAACATGACTCCTCGAGTTGAATGTCAGAACATGAAATATCTCTCTTTTTGCCGTCGAACTGTTTTGATGAGGAAGACGGAAAGGGAAACATCATTTCTCGCATTGCCTGAGGGTCGGTGTACGCCTAACATACCACGCAATCAACACCTGACAAATTAGTTAATGTATTTTAACCCACTTTCCTTCGATCTCTGGTAGCAGCGCGGTGAGGGAGGATACGCGGTGGGGCCCTCAGTCACATAATCGTTCAAATCGATTGAAATTTCCATTCGAATCCCAAATATCATATTTTGACCATCGGCAGATGAATATTGTAAGATTAAATCAAATCACTTGAGGAATGTGTTTATTGAGTTTTAACTCAGATTCGTCCTCGGCAATGAAGGACTCGTCTGGGATAGAAATATTATCGATTGGATTTACCGACCTTAACCTTCGGGTAGCATGAACGGCGTCTTAATCAACCTGTTTTGTTAAATCATGGCATTCTTTATTCAAAGTTAGCCTTGTCTCCTTCATTGTCCATTCCATCTACATGAACACACTGACGCTGATAAAGTTTTAGTGCATATTCATGCCCTTTGCCCCCCCCCCTCAGAACAGCAATAATATGCAATGAGAAGTCGTGGGGGAAAGATTTATGAACCGTTCATCAATAACATTACATCCACTCTCTCAAAATTTGCCATATCCTGATAAAATAGTAATCTATTCCTCACAAGATTATTGTCTCTCTTTTAACTTAGGCCTATATTTTTTTCCAAAAACGATTTGAAACCTAATAAAGCCTATCGAAAGAATTAACTTTAGAATCATTGTATTTAGAAGATTGTCTTATTTCTATTTTACTTTTTTGGTAATAAACGATCAAAGGTGAATTCAAGATGATGAGTGATTGCTAGTTTGTAAACTGATTGAATGACGAAAATTGAATACTAAGTAAAAAGGGGATGCATGATGAAGGGAAATGTAAGTAAAAAAAAAGTCATTGTAAGATCAAGAGTGAATGTAAAGGAAAAGTGACTGCAAGATTTGTTGACGGATTTTATTTTTAAATGAAAATTGAAGTTGAGATAAAACATGTAAAAAGTTTACAGGATGATAAATGTTGGGAAAGCACATTGGTTAAAGGAGTAGTGGAAAGGTTGACATGTCTTAATGAAAGAAACACGTTTTTTATACGAAAATCTACAAGTCTGAACCAACCATCGAAGATTCAGAGGCTCGTGTCTAATCCTTACTTTTCTCATTATTCATTGTTCGATTTTTGTCGGGCTTTTTACAAGTCAAAGAGTGAAAGGATATGCCTAATACCAATATGAAACCATACGCGACAGATCAGGTTTCCCTTTGTAATCTTTTAGTCAATGAAATTTTAGACCAGGAACAGGTGTCGAAGAGGAGATCATTTGCATTAGCATACTATTCTAAGACGGTCGAATCTTAACATACCTAAGGATTCCCGCATACAAAATGCATTCCAGTCCTTCGGGGGAGAGAGGATAGGGGGCACCCTAATAGAGAGCGATTCATTAAAAAAAGTGGAATAAACTAAATGTCCGTGTAGGCCTGTGTTTTTCTAATCATATTGTTTACACTTACAGTAAGCGATTATTGTAACAATTATGCAATTGATCTGTGGGGTGATGTAATAAAGTTTTGGTCACGGCTACAAGGACCGGATCTGGTGTGACGAGGCTCTACCAGTGATTATCAATTATTTTTAAATTCAGCGATCGAACGAAAGATCGATTGATTAGAAAAGATTGTTACAGCGGTCAATAAATTATTAAACTTGATGATTCATATCCTTTGAATGAGCAAGGATAATCTAGTTGGTGTCTTGTATGGGCGATTCTCTATAAATGTTCTATAGCCAATTCTTCCGATGCATGAGTAACACTCGAGAATCAATTTAACCAAGTTTCTTTCGCAATTCGACACTTAATCAAGACCATCAGATAGCCTTGGTAAACTTTTACTTGGTACACCCCGTCTTATGGTTTCATTTGAAGTGCATTCTCGTCCGCGCCAACTTACACTTTATCGAATGAAGTCAACAATCTTCAATGTTAAGGCAAACAAACTTTAGGAGACGCGGTTTGTTTTTCTCGTTACACACGTTCCGATACAAACGCTGACTACAAGTGTCACCATAATACAGTTTCAGAGCCCGTAATTTGTTTTCTCGAACGTGATGATTTCACAATCGGTTCGGCTACAAATTAGTATAACAATCGCCGTCTCGTGTTGACGTCATCTTGCAGACTGAAAACAATCGACAAGATGTATGCGAAGTATCAGGTAATGATTAGTTAAGTAAGCTTATTTCCCTTCAATCTTTTTGTTTGACAATGACACCATGATCTTGTTAACTTATGCCGATTTCTTTTATTATTAATCGAATGACCGACCCATCATTCAATAGATAATGCTGATTCGTAATATACAAGAAAAATTTAATATCAATTTACCTCGTATGGTACCGTAATTGAAAAACAAAAACACTTTTGCAATCAATAAACTATTTCAGAGAAGATAATGCTGATTTATACATTGCAGTGAATTAACTTACTTGGGAAATTACAGTTCAAAATGTTGTTTCACGTCAGCACTATCTGGTAATGCCGCAGTCACTTTACCCCTACGGACGCCGTATGGCAACTTGGCAATCGAAAACAGTCGTTTTAACATTTTCTTTTTTGTACCAGCTACATAAAGGAGGATTGAATAAAAAAATGAATAAAAGGGCTGTTTTCGACTCACCGTATGGCCGCTGTAGGAGAAATGTGACTGTGCCGTAAGCTTTCCAAAACAGTAAAAAGAAAGCAATAGAGTTCGCTCCGGTTTTCGATGATGTTCTTAAACATGTATAATACATATATGTATATTAATATTCTCAAAACTTTATTATCATCATTGTTAGCATATCATTATGTCTATTGTCATGATTATCATTATAAACATTTGAATTATTACACAATACTTAATTTTGATATATAATTCTGTCCAGATTTTGTAAATGGAGTAGAAGCTGTCTTGTTTGTTCGTTTGTTCGTATACTCTGACTTAAGACTAAAAACTCGACAATTGTAAACAAAGCCCTTTGCTCTAGTTTCGCTCTGGCTTTACGGTATTCCATAATTAGGAAATAGAATTATACACGAACAGCACAGTCTTATAAAATTCAAAATCAAGGGAAATATTTTGTAATTACCAAGGGAATAATGAAGAACATTTCAAGGCGATTTGTGATCAAGTTACAGCCCAAGCGTAGCAGCGTCATGAAATGGCTAACTTGGTGACTTTTCCACCGATATATCCTTGCCTTGTCAGGTTACATTCTACTTGCAAAGATGAATAATCGTTCCATCTGCCATTTCTACCTCACATTTTTTTTTACTTATCTACTCCATCTGTTTCTTTCTTTCTCCTCCTCTGCCGTCTCTATAATTCGTTACAAATTTGATTCAGTTAGTTCCCTTCTTCTGTATAATATAACTCCTTCAACAAGATTAATTACATTTTTTTTTATAATATACTAGTATAAACTAGAGTTTTCCCTATTTTCAAAGAGCCCGTAACATGTTAACAATACTTTCGAAGTCTGCATATTAACCCCCATCCCGTTTTCCCTTTTTTATCCTACTGTATGTTGCGTTACTTTATTGTATTAAACATCGTATTTATACGTATATATAAATAATAATTTTGTATACTATTATATATATTATTTCCTAATATCATTTAATGTCATTTTCACTTTTGTTGGCAAAGACAGGTGAAGTGAAATGGAGGTATCCATTGTTCTTTCTTTTCTCGTCCCCTCCTCCCCCCCCCTCTCTCTCTCTCTCTCTCTCTCGTTTCTTTCCTTGCTCCCCTGCAAATTTCTTTGTTTTCTATTTCTTCGTGTCTTTCTCTCCCCTCCATCTCTCTATATATCGTTATATATATATATCTCACTCTCTTTCTATCTTCACCCTTTACATCGTTCTAATTTTCTCTTTCTCCCTCGCCCCTCCTCTCTCTCCTTCTCTCCCTTTCTATCTCTCTATCTCTCACTCTCTATACCTTCACCTGTTATCTCTTCCTTTATTCTCTTCCCCTTTCCCCATCTCTTTTCACTCATTTCTCTTTTTCTCATCATGCCCATTCAAGTGCCCCCAATTTTATAACGATCAATCACAAATTATGTTCCAATTTCTTAAACGATATAAATGGAAGGTATGCATCATTCTCTTTGTTTTTCTAAACAGGAAGAAAATATTTTTCGATGCGTCAAAGAAGGTTTTTCAAAATTTATTTCAGGTTGTCATTGTAACTGTTGCTGATATTCAAAGAGCAATGGGAAGTACCCAAAGAGTCAGTTCTTCGCTGGACCAAATAGCCTTGTTATTATTTGACCTTTTATCAATGCAAATTTGAGAGAGCGACCATTCAGAGGACAATATAATATATAAAGCGGCAATGAGATCAATGAACTACTTTATGACAAGACTTTTGCATGCTTTGCTTTGAATCCTGAAATCCTAAGTTATGTAAAACGATCCGCCAACTACATAGCTTTACATTATATTAACGCTTGGCAATTATTATTTTCTGGGAAGGAGGTATGATACAATTTGAATGCCAAGGCTCGGTATCCTGTTATTTATTCGTCCATACCTGAATCGATATAATGTGTCCCAATTGATGGACCGAACAAGTGTTATGCTTTGCCTTTGTATTACGACAATTTCTCCCAATTACCAGCAAAATGCCTCTTTTCTCTTGCGAGATCAATATTGGAAAAAGATAAATAAAAGGAAAATTAAAAGTTTCTATCAAATGGTTTTAGGTCTACTGAGAGCTATCCAGAAAAACGGTCAATAAAGTATCGTGATGCGCCGCTGATCACTCGTCCGTCAGTCAGCAACTTCAAATACCGGTGCAGAAATAGTTTGTCTGTACGTTCTAGTAATATCAATATTGCTCTTTTGATTATTTGCTAAGCGATTGAAAGCATTCTAAATTCTGCACTAGCAATGTATGTATTACAATGTCCACTCCTTGTGGAGTATTGCACCAGTGAAGGTAAACCTACTCGAATCATAAATCCATAATATGTAATATATTAAGAAAATGAAAAGAAATTATATTGTTTAACGTTTTTACTAAGGAATTTTGTGCTTCTAGGACTTCTATGGACTTCTAGCATAAATTTCATGAAAATACTTTCATACATTCTAGATGTAAAGGATTACATTGGACACAACTCCTTTTCCAATAGTAAATATATGCATACAGGATCTCTTAATGGACATCAAGGGTATATTATTTTGTTCTTTCCTGTTGATCTGTGCGATTTTTATAATTGCAATTACTTTGTCATTATGAATAAATAAGCCAATGATTTTTAAGAGGTAAGTATATAATGACCCAATGTATAAGATAGAATGCTCACGTCAATCATATACCTATTAATTGTTATATGTAGAATATGGAAGGGAAAAGGAAAAAAGACAGAGAGGGTCAGAAAGAGAAGGACAGAATGAGAGAGACAGCGAAAGACAGAGAGAGACACGCATAATGAAAATCTGAAAATTTTCAGTGTGAAATAATAGCAAATGTCTAGTTTCATGCAGTTTCCTATGCCCCTCCCTTATCTCAAGTAGATGTGAAAACAGTGCGTTTATTTTCTTCCTCCTTCTTTTGAAATAGAAATAAACTCTCAATAGCAGATCAAAATTTATTAAAGTTTATTATTCTACCACAATCGCCTCCGCCGCCTCTACCACTTCTTCTTCTCCTTCTTCTGCTTCTTTTAATTCTTTGAATTCTTTGAATTCTTTGAATTCTCTTTTCTTCTTCTTCTTCTTTGAATTCTTTTAATTGTTTTTCTTCATGTTCTTCTTTTTCGAATTCTCCTTCATCTTCATGATATTCTTCTTCTTCATCTTCATTATATTCTCCTTCATCATCTTCATTATCTACGTCTTCTATTACTACTACTTCTACTACTACTACTACTACTACTACTACTACTACTACTACTACTACTACTACTACAACGACTACTACTACTACTGCAACAACAACAACAACAACGAAGACGACTACTACTACTACTACTTCTACTTCCCCCCTCCCCCTCCCCCCTCTCTCTCTCTCTCTCTCTGCCCCCCCCCCCTTCTCAGCAACAATAGAATAATACGCGCCGTATAAGCTAAAACAACAAAAACAATAAAAAAACGCAAAACAACGTTTCTACATGTCAAATCCTATTTTTAAGAAACATAATCAGATGAAAATTCTGAGTCTTGGGATTTAGCGCATGGTGTAAAATGGATACGGGTGAATTTATCGCGATGATAATCTGATTGTTGCTTCAGGCATATATAATACCTGACACCGCATCACTGTTTAGTCTCTCTCTCTCTCTCTCTCTCTCTCCCCTTTCCCTTTATCATTAATTCCTTCCTTATGACTTTTTCTTCATATTTTGGTTTATCAAATAATCATATGAACTATGCTCGTTTGTCCCTTTGTAACACCCCCAATTTTGTTTCTCCCCACCCACCCCTCCCTCTCTCTAAATTGACTTCATCTCCATTCACTTATTATCACCTCTGAACTTCTCTTATTATATATCTTTTCTTTATTGTTTTTAGATCTATTTTTATCTCTATAGCTCCCCTTATTTCTTTTATTTCTTTCTTTTTTTCTTTCTTTTTTTCTTCCTTCCTTCCAGGCGCGGATCCAGGGGGGCACAGGGGGCACGTACCTACCCCCCCCCCCCCTTGAGAAGCAAAATTAAAATGTGTAATGTAAAAATGGCATTAAAACCGAGGTGTGCCCTCTCTTTTGACATTGAAAACCTTTTTTTTTCTTGTCAATTTTTTTGGGGGTACGAAATATCCTTTTTTTTTTAATGTTCTCCGAAAATTTGCCCCCCCCCCCTTTGAAAATCCTTGATCCGCCCCTGCTTCCTTCCTTTCTTTCTTTCTATCTTTCTTTCGTTTTATATATTTTCATTTTTTCTTCATTTTACTTTCTCTGTATGATATTAACTTTTCTTCTTTACTGACTATGTCTGATGTCATACTGAGCACGCCAGCTGTCCTGTCGACTTCGATGTATTACAATCTTGAGATAAAAGCAATACCTGTCAAAACAGAATGATCGATTGCACTATTCAAGAAAAAAAAAATTAAGCCGATTTGAAATCAATTATGCCCAGGTAGAAATATTTTTTTATGGAGCTGATATTGGAAGGATAGCACGTCGGCCAAGGTATATTGTTCTAGCCCGAAGAACAGATCATGTGGAAACTATAAATCCATATAGAGGAATCGTCATGCCAATGGTGGAAAATCATTGACATGGTAATAATATAGCCCTGATTAATTTTCGATACCAATTTTCTCTTCACACCATAAAATCAATGAGGGGATATATTGGAATGTACCTTTGAAAGGATGCATCGTTATTAGAAAAACATACTCTTTAAATGCTTTGACCATCAGTATCCGAAAGAATTATACTTTGATTTTTTTTTATGGAACAAAGGAATTATATCGACCTGCATTTTGTAAAACTTTCGTTGGAATCATTGATGAGCATCATAAATATCTTTATAAGTTTTTTTAGTTTTGAAATCATTTCCTCCTTTTCACAAATGTATATCAAGCTTAGTACAACAAGCCACTCATCTTTCACGCTACTTTGCTTTTATGAATTAGTTATTACTTTCTACAAAGATGTATTTGTAATATCACAGTGAACCTTTTTGAAGTACTTCTCACATTTCCCCAAATTATATTCATTTTTTTTTGTCTCCGAGGGAAGGTTGATTCTTTGAAAATATGACAAGGAGAGAACTCATGACAGCGTTTTTCCATTAGCAGTAATGGAATCATATTGGGGAGAAGAAAGAAAAGTTCGACAAAGAATAACATGAGAAAGCATTAAGCTGTCTCGTAAATTATTTGATTGATGCCATTCCATTTCTTTCATTTCAAGGTAGATTCTAGACAAAAATTAAAGTTAAAGATATTCTTGAATCTACGTAATGTTCTTGTGTCTAAACTAATCAACTACTAAAGGCTAAGATAGATGTCATTTGAACCCCCGCCCTCGTTTTGGCGCTTCCCATTGATGGTTTCGGCCAAAACTGTTTTTTTTTTAATAATTGCTCGATAACAGCATCAATGTTGATCAGCATAAATCATGGTTCAACTTTAAATGATGGGATTTAAAACGACCGAGAAATCTTTTGAGTAGAACACAGATTTACCAATGGTAACGTACGAACCTATTTAGATGCAGATTCAGATTTTATCATGAAGGATTAATATTGAAGGATAAAAAACAATAAACGAAAGAATGAATTAGCGAATCGATACTCAAAGAAGGACAAATGGACAGGATAAAAGGGGAAATGGTGAACGAGTAAGTCAAATGAAATGAAAGAACAAAGCGCATTATAATAATTAACAAAAATAAATTGGAAATCCTAGAAATAGGGTAACCACGTTATTGAAGGAAATGGCAAAAATGCACCAGAGAAAATCCTCTAAGGATCTCTCGAAAACACTTAGCCCAGATGGGTTACATGGATATCTATGGAAAGGGAAGATGAAAGAAGACATGAGAGTTTTGTAAATCATTCCAGGATTGTGATGCCTATGTGAGTGGAAAGTGTTTGCGTGCATGCACAGGTGTTTACGATCTGCGAAGTCACTTGGTGGGGGGGGGGGGGGGTCAGTTAACTTGGATGGTAGTAGAATTGAACTTACCACTCATAGTTGAGGAAGATTCGCCCTTCTCATACTTGAAGAATGGGGCCTACGAGTCGCTAGTCATTAGCATTTTTTTCTTTTTTTCAGTTTTCATTTCGTTTATTTCCATTTTCAACATTTACACATTGTTTTGTCTATTTTGATATACAAAATATAAGCAAGAAAACATTTTTTCCATAATACCAGAAGAGAGTTGCATTAATTATATGGGAGAGGATTCTACTGCTAATCGAACCAAGTAGTCGACGGATATATTATGTATAGAGACTTGATAGTCGATATCTAGATGAATTTTCTTCACCCATTATGTGGATTGTGACTACGGGCATTCGTGTTCGATTGTAAATTCAAAGCCCTCTGCTTGTATTGTTAAACGGAATTTTAGGAATAATAAACATTATGATCAGTAAACCTTTTCCCTATCATGACGAGTGGTCCTTATGAATACCTGTTATCAGGAATAGCTAGTCTTGGGACTATCGGGTGTATCCGATAGTGGCTTTTGACGCTCAATCTTTTCTGCACTCACTAAGTGCTCTATAAATGACTAGTGACTCCCTTCTGTCCAATTCGAAAGTATTGAAGAATACATCGTCTTTTATATTAAAATCCCATGAGTGATCTCAAAAAACTTTCTATCGTGGCCCAATTACCTTATATCTAAGAATAGTAAATGTTCCAATTCAGTGACTTTTTTTTCTCTCACTCACTCTCTTGAAAACATACACCAGCAATTCAAAGCAAATTTTATTTTCAATTCTTTTTGTTGCTGAGATTTCTATTCGCTGCCCGACCTGGTGGCGCTAATGGAATCTGTTTTGGAGGGACCCAGTGTCATCTTTCCTTGGTTTGCTGAGAACAATTGACGTTCCATTATTGTATCCCCACAGAATAGTTTTCGACATCCTTTCAAGTTAGCGCCAGGAGCATTTGGGGTCGCTCGTAGGGGTGTCCAGTCTCTTTGAATATTCAATCTTTCAGGCCTGTCCGAAAATCGGAGAAACTTGTTGTTGGACGCCTTCATTATAGATACATAAATTATATTTGCCAAAAATATTATCTTCTTAACGAAAACAAATCCCTTTTTCATGATTTATAAATGTCATGATTTATGATAGTGTTTTTAAATACATGTAACTTGTTTAACTGTAGTTACAAAAACAATGCAAAAATTCATGAAATTTTTAATAAATCTGAAAATAACTATGTCCATTTTGAAAAAATATTTTCAATTACGAATGGGTCCCAGTGGCAGGAAACGTCGTAGATTTGGTAAAAAAAATAATTTCATTCTTATTATACATCTTAAGTTAAACCATAGAAAGCTTTATGTAGATGACAGATTCATACAAAAAAAATATTGAGAAAGGGGTGCTTTAATGCCATATTAAAATGCGAGATGACCTTAAAAAATACTTAAATGATTTTGCTGTAAATAATCCCTGTACGTCTTAGACCAATACGTCTTACGAAATCGCCCATTTTTTCCAATCCGCAAAGTTTCTCTGTAATTCTCCTTTTCAACATTTCAACTCTGGCCTTTTTTGTTGTTGAATAGTTTATCTTTTTTTACTCTCGCATTTGTTATTTGTTACACTTATTTACAGCTTGACGCTTCTGCTTACACCTAGATTATTTATTGTAAATATACTGCCATTTAATCTATAAAGTATATTTGCTTGAACAAAAATCATATCCAAGAATTAATTTAGGCTCAGTCGTGAACAGAGAGGAATCTCACTCGTTTATTACAGAATGTTAACTTATATTTTTGTTACTCATAACCTGATAACCTTATCCTCTGTTGAAATAGTGGAAGGTAATGCCCCTAGTTTGAAATTGGGTCCCGTGATTGAGACCCTAGTGTATCAGAAGTAACGGGATGTCACGTGACCTCTTTGCGATACGATTCCATCACCTGACCACTCGAAGTTAAACGAATCACTTAGGATCGGGAACCGTAAGCATGCCAAAGACATCACATTAATCTCTCTGATCAAATATGATTTAGAATAAAGAAAGAATTTGAAGAATTCTTACCCCTGGGAACTTTTCAACTGAAGTTTGAGACCGTCTATAAGAATTAAACGAAAGTTACTCAAAAAGCAAAGTTTAAAACGGATCTTTACTTCGAGTACATCTTATGTTAGCTATGTGCATTCTTCGTGTTTTGGGGAGTATTTTGAATGAATAATTACAACTTTTAAGTAGCTCGTTCAAATATACATTGTTCAAATATAGTTAATACATTGTTCAAATATAGTTAATGAGAAGTAACCAAGGCATTATAATAACGAGATTTTAAAAATCATACCCGTTATTTGAATGACTCCTCTGGATGACAGATTGAATCCAAATTGGTTTGATTGACCAATAACATCAATATTCCTTAAAATCTGTATTATCATTGTTACCAAATATACCAATTAAAATGTGCAATTTTGCACACTTCAAATACAACACTTTGCGTCGTAATAATTATGACGGTATATTTTACTATCATTTAAATGAATTTAAAAATTTGCACATTTTGAACCAAAAACTTAATATACCATAAAACAAATTAACTGATGGTGGTTGATATTTTTTTACCATGTTGCTAAGAAAAACATGAATGCTTGTAAGCAAGTAACGAGAGGTGCAAAGTTTCATCCTTAAGGGCACAAATGGGAACAAACAAAATCATTTTTGCACACACAAGATGCTGCCACTGTTGCATTTAGGATGGAAAATTTAACATTATTTCTTAGTGCGTACGTTATGTATATATACATTTTAAATATTGTAATCTCACATGAAACAAGCTTTTGAAAATGGAAAACGTGAAGTTGAATAAGGTGGAGAAGGTAAGGAAGAATAGAAAAGAGTTGGAAACTGGTGTAGGAAATTGATCGAAAGAGAAACCAATAAGATTCTAGAGAAAGAGAACAAAGTTCTACAATGAGAGAAAGATAGAAGAGGAGAGATAATTTAGTTGAGAGAGAAAAAAAGACTGGAAATCCATAAATACTTGACGTAATTTACGAATCTGCTTCGGTCAGAATAACAAACTTTATCTTTTGAAAATGCCAAATTTCTGTTCTCCTCTTAAACGCTTGGGAGTATGAGATGGAGGTTGATATCGATCATGATGACGACATGAGACAATACAGGGCCCCTTTGCTCAAGGTGACATCGAGCAACTCGACACCTCAGAAGGGAATCTATCTTTGATCTTTATCGCCTCTAATATTTTCCGTCTTGTCTGGAATTACCTCTCCAGTTGCAGTTGCAAAGTGCACCAGAATCCTGTCTATCTCACGTGTTCAGATAGTATGAAGGATATCAACAAGTTTTCAAGAAAGCACCAAAGATCGCGATGATCGCGAAAACTCTCATTGCAAATCTCGCTTTTGAGAACTATAAAAGAACAATTGTTGTTTACCAAATATCTGGAAAAGTGTTTGCCGATTTTATCCAATAAATAAAAGCAAACGGGAAAACTCTCATTTGATTTTACTAATAGGCCCACGTCATTGGGTAGAAAGACAGAGATGGTATCTGATAAATCCGTAATTTGTAATTTTTAGAAAGAAATTTGCCCCTCTGATATTGGAATGTGCAAAAGATATTTCTTAATATCTGATTTGTTCTCAGATTTCTTAATTCTCCAATCAAACAGTAATCTGAATCACTACTTAAATTTCATCGTCCGAATTTTGACCTACTATCTTTAAAAGGGACGTTATTTGCAATTGCCCTACCCCCCCACCCCTCCCAGTCCCTTCATGTTCACGTTTTATGACAGTAAATATAATTATTTTGGCTATTTTCCAGGGCTGTCACGTTTTCAAACTTTGCTTTTGTGACGACCCTTGCAACTATCCTTTTTATTGTGTACAGAAAATATTACTCATTTGTTTATTTGTGTACGATACACTAGATGTCCTAAAAAACGAAATTAATCGTTTCTTATCTTGAGGTCAAATTTTAGTTATGTCTTTTCTTGTGCAAAGTTTTGTTATGAAAAATGTTGCAAAAAACAATGAATGAAATAAAATTAAATTGAATAGCCCCTACGGTAAGCATAGCCTACATACATGACATAAAGATGAGTTTAAAGATTTCTAGAAAAATGGTCTATTGCCCATTAACAAATCTTCATGAGGATTAAAATATTGAATTAAAATATATAACAAACGCGTTTATGTTCGGTATTGTTTTTATCAGAACTTGAAATTCAATTTGAAATTAATATTACAGTGTAAATTGAGTGATGTGTACATTGATCAAATCATTAAAAAATAATCTGAAGGACTATTCCATGATAGCATCGATAGACTTACCACTGGTCGCCTTATTATGATCTGAAATGAGTACGGAATTTTCCTTAATAGTAAACATTGGTAAAAGTGGTATTCAGGGAAGGGGGTAATCATGGCACTAAACGACCAGATTAAAAGAAAACTCTCATAAGCTTAACGATATCGTCTCCTTTTCCTCCACGTAATGTATGTTTAAAGGAAGTCATAGACGAATAATAAATACGTTTCTTGTGTACCTTTATCCATACTTGTCATGTGAAAAATGTTCCTGAAAGTGTCACGGTGTATAGCAAAATTGTCTTGATCAAGGAATTTAATTTGATTTTAATCAATTCATGTGCTTCCTATAAACCATGGCTTTTTTATTTTGAAATTATTTTCCCTTTTACAGTTTCAGAATCCTATACTGCCCATTAATGAGAGGTAACGGTACTATGTTCTTATTCCCAAGGGTATGAACAACCCGGAGAATGATGCGTCAAATTCTAGATTATTTCGGACGCGAACGGCATACGGTCGCAATAGGACATTCGATCACGGCCTACTGCGGACGAATATGATATTAGCCCCTGCATGAAGATGAATATATGGCTCAATGTAATCATTGACAGAGGCCTCTGAGGCTCTGAACCTGGAAGGGGGGCTTCAGCCGCCACCTTATTCAATATACGTGTAAAAAAGTATTTTAAATTGCCATCTATTTGTTATTTTGTGTAGTCAGCACCCCCTCCCCCACCCCCCTACCCCACACACACTTTTTGTTCACGGCCCCTGATGGAGTTTGATAGCACAGAATTATTGGGGTAAAAAATGTACCCCTAGTATGATTTGACTGATTTTTATTGACTACAACTTTGAAATTGTTTTCAAGTTTAAAATCTAGAGATGGAATTGAAGGTCAATCGCAATTTCAATCTATATCAGCGAAATTATGAAACGGTTCAGGAAGCAAACACTATTCGAACAGGAGAGAACCACTTCCCAAATATAAATAAATTATATATATATGTGAATAAATAAATGAATAAATAAATAAATGAATAAACAAATAAATAAATAAATGAATAAATTAATCAATCAGTCAATCAATAAATGAAAATAGCAAATAGGTAATAATATTGATTAGAAAAATAATAGAAAATTATTAAAAAAGCAAAAATAAAATCGAAAGGTAAATAAATAAACAAGCAAAATGGTTTCTGCAGCTCCTTTGACGTGCCATTAAAACTGATCATCATTCTGCGAGTTTACTGTGACCAAACAGGGTTTGTTCATATTGCTGGGTTGACTGTTTCTATGTGAGACTTGATCGAAACTCGACTCCGATTTTGTAGCTATCAAGGTACGAAATTAATCATAAAATATCCTTGCAGAGGAGATAAAGATACCGGCTTAGCAAAAGAGATCACTGACACGGAAAGTATTAAATATCGTAAAAATCACTATACTACACACACAAGAATTATAATTAAAAAAATAAATAGAGCAAAGGAATCTCCTGTATCTTATAGTGGTGTAATGAGCCCCCGAAAATCAAGGGGCGGATATGGTGTATCGCGCAATGTTTTTTATCAGAAAGTTGCGAGCGAGCGAATTGAGCGAGCAAAAATTTTGCCACCTTTATTACAGACAGAAATTTAATTTTGTGATAGATTTTGACATAATATCCAGAAAGTCACATCATATTTCAACCTTCTCTCTTTCATTCTCTTTCCTTTTCTCTTTATTTTTTCTTGGTCGTCAAATTATTTTTGGGGGGGCGACCAAGCTTAAGCCCCCCATCTGTACGTATCTGTAACTTTCTATTCATTGATCCTCGATAATTTCATTAATGTTGAAATTCATGTTTACTGAATCTGACTAATGATTCAGTCCTATATCACATATTTTCAATACTTTTTATTGGTGTAAAGAAGAAAATGAAAATTGAAGAGGCTCCTGGCTATTCTTGTTAAACCTATTGGGCTATTATTTGGCAAATTCAACAGAGCCATTGTTCCTATTAAAAATAACCGTCAAATAAAGAACACAGTTTATTCAAAAGCAAAAAGGAAGAAATTTAAAGTACAAGTCCACCCAAACAAAAGGTTTATTTGAATAAAAAATTTCTTCAAAATCGGATGTAAAATAAGAAATTTATGACATTTTAAAGTTTCGCTTAATTTCACCAAACTGTTATATGCACATTCTGGTCGGTATGCAAATGAGGAGACTGATGACGTCATCCACTCACTATTCCTTTTGTATTTTATTACATGAAATATGAAATATTCTGATTTTCTCCTCATTGACAAGTGATACAATGATTAATTTCTCCCTGAACATGTTGAATTAGCATTGTTTAATACTATATGGTTCAGTCAAGTTGGTCCCTATTGTAAAATTTATAAAAAAAATAAAATATGGTATAATTCACACAATAAAAAAACAAAAGAAATAGTGAGTGAGGGACATCATCGAGTTGTGCATATCACTGTTTTGTGAAAAATAAGAGAAACTTTAAAATGTTATAACTTTCTCATTTTCCATCCGATTTTGATGAAATTTTCAGCGTTATGCCAATTTGATTTTTCTCTTTTTATTCAAATCAACATCTTTCTGTAGTGGACTTGACCTTTAACAAAATAGTTTATCGAATATACGTCTTATTATACAAGTAAGCATTTTTAAAGCATAATTCTGAGATGAGAAAACATACACGAGAAAGGTGACGAGCGTTGAGGATCTAAAATCAAAATTACACTTCTCTGCTCATAGAGAGTTTCTTGAAATACATTTTTCTGCCTATTATTATCTTTTTACCATACTCAAAAACTAAATGAAAATGGTTTGCGGAAATGTAGAGGGAATTAGGATTAATCAAATTTGTCCAACAAAGTTGACATATGTATCAACGCCCCCAGTCTCTGCACTTCATGTGAAAATGAAAACATTATTCAATTTTGTTGCATTACTTGTTGTCAATAATGATGAAATGATCAACACGAGATGAGAATTTAAGTTGGTGCCGTTCATGGATGTCCATAACGGGGAGTGGGTGAATATATTCCCCCCATATTTCAGGTGCAGGTGGGGGAGGCCTGTGTTATCCTTCCCCAATTAGTATATTCATGATGATAAGGGTTGAGTGCATGATGATAACGATCATGATCATAATGGTAATATTGATTGTCATATAATGACCATCATTTTTTTTTCCTCGGAATGTTATTTTTGGTTTATTGTTATTGAATAGCATTGTTTAGATGTTGTTACAAAAAGAAGGATGGAAAAAGAAAAAGAAATCTCGGATGAAATGCAATAACGTGTTTATTTTTATGTTATTATACATGATATCCTTTTTTTAATTCCCTCCATAGGGTTAAAACCCTCCCCGCAACCAAGCGCATATAGATGTGCCCCTATTTTACTACCCTGTCATTCCTGTTGAATTTCTCATAATTTTTATTAGTATTGTTTATCTCGGTTTATGACTTGAAATGTTAACATAAAAAAGAAATGCGAATTAAAAAAGATTTAAAGGGGTGTATATAATGGGTTATAACCCTGAAAGCTAACAAGAGTCCTCAAAATTGATGATTTTAGGCATTATTTAAAATTCCAGCTCGCGCTTCGCGCTTGCATTATAGATCTAGTAGGCTTACATGTTCGAAGTGGTATCACATCATCAATAAAGAAAAAGTTTTCAATACATTTAAGCCATTTCTGGATAAAATTTGCAATAATAAACGGTGAATATATTGTAATTTTGTAATTCAGGATCTTATCATGGCATGAATTTCATTTCAGCTGATACAGTAGTCACATGTACATAACCAAGGCGCAATCTCTCCAAGTACTAGTCTTACTCTTTAATCTTCCTTCACTGGAGCCATTTTCATTTTAAGGAGGCATCCATTCCCTTGAATGTGACGTTGTTTGGTGGGTTGTATGTACTTCATCTTCTCATTCTACAATCTAACTCCATCCTTCTTTTTTTCAAAGCAAACATTTAAGTTTAAGGAGAAATGGTAATCTTATTTTCTCATCTCTGATATTTATCTTAGCGGATTCTGTTCAGTATTGAGTTTTAATTGGAGGACAGATTGTAAAACGTACGATTGAGAATTGAAGTGACAAATTTGCACTAATAAACGGTGAATATATTGTAATTTATTAATTCGGGATCTTATCATGGCATAAATTTCATTTCAAGTGATACAGTAGTTACATGAACATAACCAAGGTGCAATCTCTCCAAGTACTAGTCTTACTCAGTCTTTAATCTTCTTTAACTGGAGCCATTTTCATTAATACCTTGGTCACATTTGATCTACGGCGGCCGTACGGCGAGTCGATAACAGCCGTTTTATTCATTTTTAATCAAACTACCTATATGTAGCTGGTACAAGAAATGTTAAAACGGCTGTTTTCGACTCGCCGTACGGCCGCCGTAGAGCAAATGTGACCAAGCAACAGTCTTTCCCTTGAATGTGAAGTTGTTAGTTTGGTTGCATATACTTCCTAATCTTATTTTCTCATCTCTGATATTTATATTAGCGGATTCTGTTCAGTATTGAGTTTTAAGTGAAGGACAGATTGTAGAACGAACGATTGAGGATTAAAGTTACTGGCCGTTTCTCTTTATTCATTGAGTATTTTGTATCCAGGACAAGGTCGTTCGCAGCGGGAGAAAGATGAGATTGCAACCAGAATTTTCTAAAGTCATAATAACTTTTTCTTCTCACTGATTTGTATTTGTTAAATGATACAAATAGGCTGATACTTTAGATCTGATAACAGCGATGATGTCCTCCAACTACATTAGCAAACGCAATTCTGTGATTAGCAAACAAAAGAAAGAATGATGAATACATAATCGGAAAGAAAGGGAATCTATGAGCAAATGTAAGGTCAATACTGTATGGCGTAATATTTATTTTCTTGATAATCGCACGCCCTCTCTTCCACGTTAAATGACAGATATCGAGAGGATGATATTCTCATGAAGTTTAATTTGTAGTGATAAGTGGTGTAACCAAGCACACATTATTAGGGGTTGACTCTTCTTCAGTTCTCTTGTTTCTTGAAATATAACAGGGGGCATGAGAAGGATATTAACAAGGATCATTTTTTTTTATGTTATAGTAATTTCCCCCCGGACATTTGGTATAAATACAAAATCACACTGGCTTGTTAGTTAAGAAATTTCTCCACAAGAATATCTGTCGTTGTTTTTTATTGTTATTACTGTCACTTATTATTTATTTAATTTTATTTCTTTTATTTACATGTAAACAGTATTTTTTATTATTATTATTTTTAAATGATAATATGATATTGATTCGTTACTACTTCATTATTCATTTTAAAATTCATTTTGTTTAAGTTCTATGTATCTATTATTTTAATTAATTCATTTTTTTTTCATATTCATTCTTTTTTTGAGGGGGGGAGGGCTCCCGTGGTATGAAGATACGCCAGTTATAGGAGTATACATTTTGTGAATGCGACCGACTGAGATGTAACCAAACCTGAACGCTATCATGCATGTATTAACTGTAAAGTTCATCACAAACAATACCTTCATCAACTTACAAACATTATGACGCATGAACATACCGATCTGCCACTCTTAATCCAAAGAACTTCTACGTTAATATCTGATTGCGTACATTTAAATGTCTCTTTAATGGCTTTCATGATTTATTCAAATTCAATACCTATATGTACTCTATAATTAATAAGCGCTTGTATTTGCAATTCTGTAATCATTTTATATTTGATTTGTTGTTCGCAGACGGAAATAATACTGATAAGAAACGTATTAAACAAAATTCAGACAATAGCTTGGTACTAATTTGAGATATCATTCCTGGGATATCATCTCCCTTGTTTTAATGCGGGATATACGTCCGTTCTGTTACTATAGCAATGGTAATCTGCGGAATAATAAGTTTACTTAAAATTATTGGATAAAAGGGTAAACTTCATATTATTACTTCAGATATACATAGGTTCACTGTCCTCATAAAAAACAAATGTTCAATTTCTAAAAAGGAGAGATATTTTCCAACTGTGAGTCTGAAAAGGACATTCCCCGGAAGGTAAAAAAAAAAATGGTGACGGAAAATTTATGAATTGCGAGGCAGTTTTTTTTTAAAGAAATTTGGGAGGCGGGGGAGCTAGGGGTGCTGAAGCACTCCCAGCACCCACTTCTGTTGCACCACAGATAATATTGTCACCCCGTGAAAATTTATGCAAAAACTGACTCAACAAAATTGTCACCCCTGCACAAATTGTCACCTCGCGACAATTTGTGCTGCACATATTGTCGCACATTTCACAAATTATCTTCAACCACCAATCTGGTGTGTAGTGTATATGTGCGTCCTGTGGTGTGTCGTTGTATGTGGTAAGGTTGTGTGCGTTTTGTTAGAGGTGGGTGTGTGTTGGTATGTGTGAGTGTGAGGGAGGGAGGGTGTGTATAAGTGTGTATTATCATTATTATTTTTAAGGGGGTTATATCCACTTGGTCTAGCAGTAGCAGTTGGTTAAAGTTAAACTCTCTGATCGTCTAATACCATATGAGCTAAACCTATTTGCTCTAGTAACAGTTTGGTTTAACTTCCACTTGGTCTAATGTATAGGACTTGGTCGAATTCTTGCTTGGTCTCATGACCACTAGGTATAATTGCCGAATCGTCGAATAGCCAAATGGTCATATCACCTTTTCGTCTAAATCCCAAATACATATTTCCAGTCTGTTACAGGAATTGACCAGGTGGTGTTAGACCAATTAGATATTAGAACAAATATAAATTAGACCAAATGGAAATTAGACGGAATGATAAATAGGCAAAATGACAATTAGACCAAAAGGTAAACTGGCTGTATGCCTAGACGAAATGGAATTAGACCATGTATAGGATGAGGCTAAACAGCCATTTGTCAAATTGGGTTTTGACTAATTGGCAATTTACCTTTGGGGAGGCTAATATAGAGAGCCCGTGGTTCGGTTCGGTTCGGTTCGGTTTTTATCCACTTTGTTTAACAACATTTTCTGACATTCTTTTGTCAAAAAAGTGTTTTTTTAAGACATGGATTCATATATCACTTTAAACAACAAACAGAATGAGAAAAAGCATAATATCCCACAAAATGTAAAGAAAACTGTTTAAGGGGGCAACAATGAATACGTTAATGAATAAACAAATAAATACCTGAGTATATTATATATGAATGTGTAAATGAATAGATGAATGAATAAGTAGTAATGAAACGAAAACAGATACCAACTTAACAAAAATCAGAAATGAAGTCAATTACCGAGGCCTCTATCATTTTTTCATTGAATGTGTGGACTTGACTCGACCCGAGGCCATTGCTAAGACCGACGCTATGTCGCCTCGAGGTCGGCCTTGATTTTATAAATGATTAATGAATAAAAGAATGAAGAAATTATTAAAGGGATGAAAAATGAAACAAAATGTAAAATATTATCTGTGTATCATGTGCATCAGAACAAATGATTACAAGACGATTTCTTCCCTTAACGTTGATTACATCTTCCTCTTAATTAGTATTCTCATTGCATTCTGACTTGTAGAAATGAGTCAAATATTGCTCCCGTGACGCAGAGAGATATTCGCTCTAATCAAAATCATGATATGGTCTTTTGATATCTCGCCATTTCAATTACCTAGCACATACATGCTAATAACTGATTCGCTTCCGAAGTGAACAAACATATTTCCCTGTTTGGTTAAAGGTCAATATTTGATTATGGTATATTGAAGTTTAAATCAATCGTATAATTGCACATTTATCTCTGTCAATAACTGCACTTTGTGTTGCTGTCCTGGTTGTATCAACATTTCCTCATACACTGAAAGTCTCTTGAACTTTATTTTAAGCCATGGTATAAATCTATGGTTTAACCATAGGCGCTGGAGAAAAAAAAGACAGTGGATATGAACAATGTAATTGTTTTCACAGGGTGAACAAATATATATATATATGTCGTCACACCTGATTGGTTTTCTGGGGGCTATGCAATTTCTGCCTAGGAAAAAAGTATATCATTATTACCAATAGCAAAAAAGTCAGAAATTATATCAAAGTGCCGTCACAGACGCTGATAGGCTGATATTTTTTTGCTTGTTGCATACACTGGTTTTATTTTTTTGTCATCTAAACGCTATTTTTATTCTTTCTGTTTACACTACCTCAAAATGTTTGTATTCAATCCACATGCGGACCGTTGCTCTCTTCCTTTTTATCACTTTTCCCTCATTTTGTTTGTAAATTGTGCTTTCCATGTCGTATGTTGTTGTTTTTTCTCACTGTTGTCTATTTTTGAAAAATAGTTTATGTGTAAGTTATTATTTATTACTATCATTATCCGAGGACCTCCATTTCCAGAGAAACATTACTAATTTATCGATATACATGTAGTTTGATTTACTAATTTCGGTTTCAAATTTATAATCTATCATAAAAAATATATTGCATGCATTGTTTTATTATAATTATTAAAATTTATTGCTATATGTAAGTTTGTTGGAAATGATAAAAAACAAATGAACTGAACTCATATCAATTAATGTGTCTAATTCACAATTTATTGATCGGTTTTACACTTGCTATCTATTGTTTGTCAACTCTAGATGTGTGAATTATAATACCCGGAGAAATAGGAGCTAACGATATTAATCACATTAAATGTATTGTGTGTTTTTTTTTAGATACGAACGTGTTAAATACGTTGATCATAATCCCTAGATAATCATACCTGAATCTGGTTCTACTGAAGACCACATCACATGAATTATAAGCAAGAACATCGACCGTAAGATGGATATTGAGGGTAATTTATCGTCACACGAGACTACTTTCTGGCTAAATGAGACCAATAACTCTGGGTACAAGCAGCATACATGTGACTTCAATGGCTACACGCTAAAGGTTCTTTTTCACATCTCCGGGATCACATCAATTGCTGGTTTCATCATCACGGCCATCACACTACTCACTATCGCCTGTCATCGTCGAGTTCGAAAGAAACACTTCATATTCGCCTTCAACATCGTCCACTCTGATTTACTTCTGAATATTGCTATCTTTACTGAATATGTATTGTTGGTGGCTTGGGTAGGTATGATTATAAGTATTAAGAAAAAATTAAATGTAACGTAATCAGTCTTAGTAGATTTTTTATATACCCTTTACGACGTGGGGGATATAAATGCTAATGACGACATTAGAAATATCCAATAACGTTAATCAAAATACTGCTCTTTTTATTATGTTAAACAATTGAATAGTGATATTTTACCAAATAAAGTTATGTGGGTAAATTTTATTCAGTGTTGGTTAAAAATTGAGTATTATTTTGATCAAGTATTTAAGAGTGTATAGGCCTACGTAAAAGTTTTATTATCAATGATTTATTGTCGACAACATTATCTGCAGATTTAAAATATATATGACATTATTTTGGCTGTATCCCCTTTGCAGAAAACGATTCTGTTGCTTCAATTATATAATATTCTGGTCAACGTACTCTTCACAAGATTAAGTCTGGTATCCACTGCGAACATTCTGTTTGTGGCTGTTGATCAATTCATCGCATCCAAACTTGACCCATTCGGCACGAGAAACATTTTAACCAAGTCTCGTCGAGCCCTTATTTGCTTCACAACCTGGGTGATCATGATAGCTGTATCTTTGCCCTTATCCATCGCAGGATTTCACACTAACCATCTAACCCGATCTTGTGTTTGCAATTCTTAATCTTCACCGGAGTTTCTTATACCTACGTATACAGAACCGTAGCTAAAACACCCCCTAAATCAGTTGGTAATCAATATCAAGTGTGAAGAAGACATACAAAACGAGTGTTACGGAATTACGCTCTTATTTTTATAACAAACTTGTTCCTCTTCATCTTACCAGATATCATATGCATAGTTAATAGGGGTACACCTTTTGAATATTGTCTGAGTAACATTAGGATAATCACAAAAACTTTGAATACGATTTCTAATGCTTTCATATATTGGTGGCGCGTGAGAGAAATGCGTGCCATATTAATGCGTTAATTGGTCATGTATACGTGTACTGTAACACATGATCAATGCTAAAAAAAGGCAGTTGCTTGAAAAGTTTTGGGTTCTAACACAAATTCAGGCAAAATTTTGAACGTATGATTTGTAATATTGGTGCAATAAATTATTTTTATGAGTCTTTCTAGCCCAACGTAGACTACTAACCTGCAGATTCTTTTTTATAATTGTTTTATTCCATAAATTCCGTTACCCTCAAAAGGGGGATACAATATTGGCATGCGAAACAAGGTAGCGGCAAGTCACATTTTTAACACACACACGCGGTATGTAGAGAACCAAGAAATTATAAATCAAATCAGATTTGTAACCCTGAGAAAAACTTTATTGAAAAATACAAGAGAAGATGAAGGGATTATGGCATCGGAAAATGCAACAAAATCTATGTACTTCAGAAGAAAATAGTACGCAATATGCCCTTTAGATTTCATATGGACGAATTATTTCATCATGATTATACACCCTAAAAGCACTGAGTTAAAATTTACCAAATATTGGGTAGAAAGGGACCATGCAAAATAAGTTAATGATGATAAACAGTCGATTCCGGCAATCCATGGGTTGGAGAATGTTCTTTAGAACAGGTTGATGATCCTGATGAGAACTGAGATTTCCTCTCACAAAAATGGTTGCAAACAGTTCATTGATGGTGTGCAAATAGTTCCACAGAAGAATATGTTGTATTTCACAAAGAGGTTATTTATGCTCTGACATGAAGTCTGGTGTGAAACTCTGAGTTCTGATCTCCTTGAAGAAACTGCCAGCTTTTATATATATTTCCTCTATTCTGGAAGCTTCTAGTATTGTCTTTAAGAATGAACATTCTGTTTCTTTCTAGAGCAGACCAATACTACTTGTTCTAGAAGACTCTTTATTGACCACAGTGAAATTAACAAGGTAAACAACATAGCTAATCTGTTGTCATTTTTCCCTGCTAGCAATCTCTATTGTCTGTCATTGTACATTACAAAAAATACCAAACATTACTCAGCCTAACTGAGACTTCCTGGAATATTCCTTAAAGGAGAAGGAAACTCTTGGAACAAGTTAGCTTTTGTGAAAGCAGAAAAATCAAAGAATAAGATCAACAAAAGTTTGAGTAAAATAGGACTAGCAATAGAAGAGTTATGAGCATTTGAATGTCGAGATCACTAATGCTATGGAGATCCTCCCATTGGCAACGCAACCAAGATCTATGATATCACAGATGAACAACTCTCCCCTTTTGGACACTGAAAATATACCCCAAAACATCTCTTTTTGCTCATTCTAATCATATGACAAACGATTCATCAATGATAATGTTGTGAAACCTCTGTAATTGTCCTCTCATAAAGAGAACTCCTCACCTTGTGATAGATTCTATAAAAGTGAGAATATAAGTGAAATAAGTACTAAAGCAATGAGGGAGTTGTACGTGTGTGACATCACAGATCTTGGTCGCATTGCCAATGGGAGGATCTACATGGCATTAGTGATCTCAATATTCAAATGCTCATAACTTTCTTATTATTCATTCAATATTCCTAAAAATTTCAACAATATGTTTCTTTGATTTTTCTCTTTGATATGGATTCAGCTGGTTACAAGGGTTTCATTTTCCTTTAATCATAGGCAATGAATATCCTTAGAGAAATAACTAAATAACTAAATGAATAAATATACATGTAATTCCTCTTTCAATTCTTCTTATAATTATAACAAAAAATTTGGGGCTTTCATAGAAGAAGTATAATGGAAATCTAAATATTTAAAAGAAAGTGTTCTGATTAAAAACCGTAATGAGCAAAAGAAATATTGTATATAAAGCACTACTTAATCAAACTTATTGTTTCATATGTATATTCTTTTATCACTTATTGTGTGATGTGGAAAGATATTTCTTTGGTTTTTGCGTCCTGAAGTTTATTGTATACCATGCTAATGACTTATTAACAGTGATTATATATATAACAGCATACAAATAAACACAATTTTAAATGCACATTGTTGTTTTATTATTTTTAATTGTCTGCATCGCTATTATTCACCAGTTTATGGTGGGGTTCACTCAGGTAGGATGACGCCACCCCCATATACCCCACCCATTTAGCAACGGATCTGCCTGTGGATAACATGATAGTAAGTTTAGCCACCTATCCCCTTGGAAACTGTATCGGCTAGTTTATACTAGAAGGAAAACACAAGCATGTTTTTTAAAAATACCAAAAATATGTATGAATTCGTAATTTTGTTAATGTTACATTTCCTTAGGAATTTTTTTATATTATTTAAAATGGAGAATGAATTACTTACCCATTTGGGATTAAATGGATTATTATGAATGGATGATATTGATAAGATAGTGTATAGTTGTGTGTGTTTTGAACCTCATTGCAAATTGATTAAAGGGGAAGTTCACCCTGACAAAAAGTTTACAATGAAAATTCAGGAAAAAAAATTATTAGTGCAGATCTGAGTAACATCCACCAAAGAATAGAAAAGTTGTCGGAATTTTAATCATTTTATTCGTGACGTAGTATACCAGCAGCTTTCATACATATCGTACTATTGTAAAATATCAATGAAATGTCGTTTTCTCAGAAAATTAGAAATGTTTTTTATTGTGCCTTCAGTATATCAATACACACATGATTTCATACCCGCTCAAAGAAAGAAAATATTAAATACATCATCGAGAACCATAAAAAATGAAATTTATGCATTTTATATTACGTAACATAAGGAGCAGTTGCTCGATTATGACGTCACAAATAAAAAAAAACTTTGCATTCTAATAACTTTATTTAATCTTTAATGGATGTTTCTCAAACCTTCACCAATGTTTTTCATAATTTTTTCTTCTATTTTTAGAAAAAAGTTTTCGTTAGGGTGAACTTCCCCTTTAAATGTTAAAGAGTATATATTCAAAGTTTGGGAAATTGTGTGTATGGGGGTAAGACGAGATATTCCATTGGAATTTTTTATTGGTGTAAATATTTTTTTTTACTCTATAACTATACATGTAAGCCATAACTGCAATACCTATCTATTTGTAGTAAGGAGCCAAACTGTATAAAGTATAGAATCAAGCATGTTTTCATGCAACTTTTTATCAACCATGCCTCAATCATATTTTAAGCATAAGGACTCATATGATAGAAAAAAACGCACATTTATGTTATGAGCTTGATAAAAGCTAGTTAAAAGCCAGGAAACTCGCTAAGAAATCGTAATTTGCTCGTGTAAATAGAAATTTGGTAGCACCAATTTCCATTTTTCTTACTCAATCATGCGTGCATTATGAACGTTGAAATGATCTTCAAATAAAAGAAGAGAGGAATATCTTCTTATTTGATGTACGTCTAAAAAAGCAAATTTATGATTGCAATGGCAAACATTGCACTGAATTACGATTTCCTTTTTAATGGGACTCACAGACTGTACTTTTTGTCTAGTATATATAATAAATGTCAATTATTCTATTCTTTCAAGTACGAAATATCACCTCAAGTTAAGACACTTGAGGTCGTTTCTCATGTGTGCATTTCCATCACTACACAGACACACACACACACACATATATATATGTATATACATACAGTATATATATGTATATATATATATATATATATATATATATATATATATATATATATATATATATATATATATATATATATATATATATATATATAAATATATATACATATACATATTATTACTTTATACACATGTGTCTCTTGTTTCCTGTGTACTATTTGTATGTTTTATTTCATTTCGTTTATATAGAGCCCATGCATGAATAAATCTTGAAATTGTTAATCACATACACAAAAAGGGTTTAAGCAGCTTGGAATATTATCGAAAAATCAGATCACTGCATCTTTTGAGGGGATTCGAACCCGTGACTTAGTAGGCAGACAAATTCGGTTAAAAACTATTCCCCTATTCTATCTTAAGCAGTCAACTATTCGATTATGAATTCAGTCTTCAGAAGTCAATTGTGATGTTCCCTTCCATGAAATTCATAATCTTATAATATTCTTAAATTAAGCGAAAGTCACCCAGTAGGTGACGCCACCAACCCACCGGGATTGAAAATCGTCCCTACGATGTCTCCCAGCAGCAGCTGTTAAATGACCCGTCACTCTTTAATGATTTTATCTTGTTATCTATGCATCGGTTCAGTACCTCACTATTTATCCGCCATCAGCAAATATTTCCCGCTGAATGGAATCTAGTCCAAATCCATTCCAAAACCAGGTAGGGGCTGTACGCTCTCCCCGAGGGGTAAGGATGAGGAGTTTCGTGAACTAGGGTGCATGGAGAAGATGAGACGAATAGAATTAAAACCATACTTCACGACCTATGTATGTGACGCCGTTAGTTCACCAGTCATTTAATAAAGGTCCTTAGATTTAGTAATTTGTTAGTCTCGACACCCATTCTGATTGAATGTCCATCTTGTACACTTCCGGCAATTTTACATAGACCGGTTCGTCATAGGCTCATATTCCACAATGTCCATCAATGTCAAAAGATTTAGGTTGATACTACACTTCCATTATTTTGTCAACTCTGTTTCAGTGTCTAAGAATATCTTTGTTAATGAAATAGCACAATTAATCGCTTTTAGGTTGAAAGGTATTGTAATCAGTTTTGTAAGTCGTTAAACGAGGATTCGAAAGGCGCCATCCTACTTATCACTTTCCCCATGATCAATCTAAACATGCTTTTAAACAGTTCTGCAATTTTGACAGTCCTCGTCTTGCGTGACGGGATTCATTTGACAAAAAGGGTGAGATTCTTTTTATTTCATATCTACCACATGTAGGTGGCATGGAAAAGTATACTTTTTTTAATTGTTTGTTTCTTTAGAAGATATGAACACACTTTCAAATCAAGAACAGTTTGTTAAAATACCTTCAATTGTTGCAAATATTTTTTTGCTCTCTTTCACACTATCAAAGATCTGATAATTCATTTCTGGGGTTATACTTGTTATTACAAATACACTTTTAAAAACAATGCTACAGTGGAAACAGAAAAGAAAATATGCATATAAATAATTAGATAACTAGAAGTTGTAGCTTGTACCGTAATCCAAGCTAGATGGGGAAGTTACAAATAGATGCAGAGGTTCGCGGTTCGAGCCCTGGTCACGTCTTTCGGATGATGAGGTTAAAGGTCGGTCCGAGATATAAATAGTCATATCTGATTGATGCACGTTTTAAAAAAAAACTCAAATACACATTCACAATTAACAAACAAAATAAATGTATTTCCTAATTATGATCATTATGGATGAAACCTTTGAAGTTGTTTAAATGCCAGCAGATCTATGTAGGTTTGTGTATACATCATAGTGGCCATATAAGTATTTTTATAAGCAGTCTTAGAAGCTTCATATATGAACGACATATCGAAAGAGGTTTGCATTCCTACTATAACAAGAAAATATTAATCTAATATCTATCAGAACCCTTAGAAATAGGATCCAACAGAAAACAAATGGAATATATGATCAGCATCATCGATTTTACATTTTACATTTTCCCTTTCATATCCCTTTCATTTTTTAATTTAAATTGGCACTAGCGACATGAATTACATAAATAAGACAGCGTAACAGTTTGAACTTTGAAAAGATCTTCGATACGATTAGGAAGTGTTTACACGGTATGATATCAGATAAGCAAAGTGTCTTGAGATGTAGCAATTGAGAGACTTATATGGATGCCAAAAAAATGTGATTATCACAACCAAACAGAAGAGGAAATATAGATCAAGAGGATCAACATAATATAGTTGACGCTTGAATACGAGAGAGAGAGAATAAGAAGAATTAAGAGAACAGAAACAGCAAAGATAAATTGAAGAACAAAAAGGGAGCAAAGCTAACAAGATGACAACAAAAGAAAAAAAATAAGATAAGAAACATGAATATGAACAAGAAGAGCAAATAGAAATTTATTAAAAAAAGAAGAATAGATAAAGCTATAAATGGGGGAAATGAGACCATCGGTTAAAATAGAGAAAAAAGATGCGCAGTAAGAGAAAAAATGGATACACATCAATATTGAAAATATATATAGAACTACGTTAATAAGAGTTTTCAACATTTTTCAACGTTAGCTATCAATGGACGCGGTCTGTTTTCTCCAGGGATATGTAAATATATGTCTTTGTGGTAATTAGATGGAGTTTGTCCTAAAATGGTGGTTAGCCCGGCTCCATGAAGGTGTTTGACATCACAGGATAAATCCTTATCTACATTTACAAAGCATATCATTAGAAGAAAAGCGCTGCATGTGAAAAAAGGGAAGTAGGCATAGGGAAGTTGATGATATCCTGTACAGTTGTGAGTGAGAAATTCCAATGTTAGCAAATAATTGGCACACATTAAAACGTGTGCCAATTCTTCACCAAGAAAGGCACATGCGTTTTGTTTAAAAAAAAATCATGAGCTATGTGATACTTCTTGATTAGGCACTGGACAGTATGAATCGCGCAAATTGCTGAACTCTAGCTCAACAATTCTACTGTAGGTTTAATTCTGAAACTGAGAAAAAAGATAGTAAGGTGTTGAAGTGAAGCCATCAAGATACCATCACGTATCGTACATATGGCATACATCTGGCTTCCTATTCAAAGTGAAGCATTCAATTTTCTTCAACAATGTTTGCCATAATTCATTTTCGTGATCAAGAATATCCGGCAAGGAAAATTTTTAAATAAACGAACATCTACAAGCATATCCCTAGATATTCACAAACAAAACAATGAAGCTTTTTCGGATCGGCGAACTTCTACAATCACAAATCTCCGACAAATGAGCTGCCAGACTGCCAGCATAACACACCATTACGACAATTCAACGAATTTATCATCAATATGGGGATACGAAAATTTATTTCAAGTATTTTCCTGTTCTCATCCAAACGAGGCAATAACTGGCAGAATGATGTTCAACATCAGAGGTACGCGATATTCTTTGGAATGAAACAGAAAGGCATATAAATGTATGTTTTTATTTGAAATATAGATATTAAACAAAAATCTATTCTTTATTTTTTTTTTCACATTTTCTCCAGTTAAAAAATACTGTCTTTTGATTATTTGTTGATACCAAGAGGGTTTATACAAAATAAACCTTGAAGCATTTTATTGTGAAAACATATTAATCAACAAATTCAAAGAAAAATGTACTTTCACGTTATAATATTATTGGCTTGCGGGTGGGGTAGTCAGGGGTCGAATGATTTTATGTAAATTATCTGGACTTGTGCTTAGTCGATTGTACGATATTTTAGATGGTAGATCAGTGACCTGGGTTCGAAACTGAGTCGTTTCAGTATAGTGTTAAACAGATCCAACCTTGAACCGTCGCGACGTTCCTCTGACGTCTTGCCGACAGACATTTATGTTTTTAAGTCACGAGAAATAATTACCAGCTTTGATCGCACTTTTTAACTTTATAAATTACAAATTCTTCAACTTAAGGATAAATGACAACAAATCCAAATCCGAATCCAAACTTGATATTTGAATGCAATTGGGGGTATAGAGAGTCCCTGATCTCCTATAAACAAGATAAGAAAAGATGTAAAGTTACTTGTTCTCAGTATCATTAGAGATCTCTGGGGCTTGTTGCACGAAACCATCATATCCTTTAAACACATTTCTTAGTAACCTCCTTGAATAGTGCGGTTTAGAATTCAAATGTATTTTTGCTGGATGTACATTGAGAAACGCGCCCCTGAAAAAAAAAACGGGATACAACCACTGAAGGACTGGAGAACGTGCTAGGGTTAGGGTGCTTACAGTGGATGCCTCCTTTATCAAGGGTAAGTTCACCCCAACAAATAAGTGGAATTGAGTATTAAACCAAACAGGCACAATGCTTAAAGATTATCCTTCTGGATGTGTTTCTTTACACCTGTTGGTTGGCTGCTGCAAAGTTAATTTTTCTTCTTCGTAATTTTTTTTTCTTTTCATCATTTCTTTATCTGTTGTATTATCCAATTGTTTTACCATGCTTTTGTTCCTCTAGTATTTCGTTGTTTCAATTTTGTCAAGTGCATGTATTTTTAGTTGAAATGTAAAAGTTGTAGCATGTTAAAGGGATACCTTATCTCCAATCATCCCAGATCCAAGGTTTATTTCACATTCCAGTAATGTACTCCATCCCCATGTTATTTTAATATCATACTTATCATAATTAGGAAATATTGTTCTACTTTGTAATTGTGGATCATATCTCTAACGAAATCTCAACTGTAGAAGAATCACGGTTATCACTCCTGCCATAACTTTGATACCTATTTTTTTTTCAAATAATTTTCGACTCACTCTTTTTTATCGCTCATCGATATTTTTTAATGTGTTTCTACAATTACAATACTCTCACACTTTAGGGTGAAGGGTGGGTGGGGGGGGGGGCTTGTTACCTCACTAGATGTAACAATTCAAAGTCAAATTGCAAGCTTGTTTGACATACAGTCTTCTCACATGATTGTCTTATATTTTCGTACTCGATAAATTGAGGCAACGCGATCGCATCAGTTCTGCAATTTTATTTCTGTAGTTAGCCTTTTCCCGCTCTCCCGTATGTGCGATCACCATTTCACTATCACGGTCAGTGATCGGTGATCAGATGTCCGTAGACGTGCCCTTCTCGAGTAATTTGAGAGGTGATCGGTCACATACCATGCAACAGGCAATGTTATAATTAGTCTCTTCATCAGTACATATACGCTGTTGGTTCGTTAACGTACCCGGCGATTTCGAACGGCAGCCTTCACTTCGTAGGAGGAAATTAGGTTCATTTACACTGAGAGTAGAAGCACACACTTCATTGTTCTTAATGAACAAGGAGCAATATTTAATTTTATTTTAACAAGAACAGACCTATTGTAACTTTAAGCAGACCAGTTATGGTGGCGCACTGTCCCCATCCCAAATCTATATGAGACGAATCTTCTTAATCATTTACTTTCCGAAAGTAAAAGTTGCCTAAGAAACTGCAAACATTTACATATTTTTGTCACAAAAACAATGTAGAGCTATGATACACTTTTATAAACAAATTCTTCACATTTAATATTTTCACTTTTTCATTCATTCAATCATTCAACAGACTAATACTTCATAACAAAAACACACACACAATAAGTAAACCTATAAATCATATAATTTATTGTTCGAAATGGAAACGATGATCACCGAATAAGATAATCTAAAGAATACTCAACTCTGATTATATTAGCAGCGTTGTGAGTCATCGAGTCAAACCTAGTTAAGAGCTCAATGAATTATCACAATTTTACGTTAAAATGCCAAATCGAAGAGAATGGAGGTGTAAGATAAGAATAGCTCTGAATAAATTGATATGAAAAATATCTTATCCGGTGTTCTTCTACTCATTGTTTGTACAAAAGATTGAGAACAACGCTCAGAGAAGCAAATTTAAAATTGGTTTTCGCTTCTATTCATGTTGGATGATTTTTTTTTCTTATTCGCAAGAAGTAAGAAAATGAAATATACCATTTTTCCAAGAACATAATATTCCTTTCTATACGCCCCCTCTTTTTCTGTTTGCATTTTGAATTGGCCACATGATTAAAACTTTAATAATGACATAAAAACGTCACCAAAAGGTCGCTTTAGAGCCCGAATGAAGTCAGAGTTACGAGTTGACCCAGGTAACTAAAAAGTACATTATGGTCATACAAACGAGCAATCACATGTGACACGAAACATGTTTGTTCTAAGATGCAGAGTGCATCGTTAGAAATATCACTCAATCTCTAAAAATAAAGTAGGGTCAAGAATAAAAAAAAATCACTTAACCAAGTCAAATCTCTTCTCAATATCTATTCATCATTATTTCAAAAGATAAAACTAGTTCCCTTGAACGTAAATGCGTTTACTAAAAAAAAGGGAAATTTGACATGCTTTCTTTCAATGATAGTTTAAATTCGGGGGGAGGGGCACTTTGTAGAATAACTCGAGTAGGAGGCCTAATACAATGAATGGTGGGTAACATATAATATTCTAATGTGGATACTAAAGTTAACGGATACTTGCGAGGATGGTAAAGGGGAGGTGGATTTTCATTTTCCTTTGATTAGTGTAACATCTCAGTATAAAGATAATTGCATGAAAAGGAAAATTGTTTCTTGGTTTGTATTTCATTGTCACGTATTTATTTTCTGTTTTACCTGATTGCTCACCAAAATACCCTATTACATCTTTATCACACTTTCTATTCCACTCATTTTTATAAGGAAAGTTAATGAAGTAAAATATCCACCCCCTCCCATTTGTTCATAATAACTGGCATAATATTGGATGAAAAAATCATCTTGTTACTATGGGAAGTTCGTATTGCATTGTTTCATGTATATAGGGTTATCATGGTTATCATGTTTTAAATTATTGTTCGGTGCATTTATGTTTCTCCTATCATCTTTATTATTCTATAAACGTCCATGATTGTTTCGTATGAAGAAAATGAAGCTATGTCAAAGACAAAATATTAAATCGAGTCCCACAAATATATCACTTACTGTGTGCTGGTAGCCGACTTCATTTTCAATTTGCATCCCATGACATTATACATCTCCATTATCTCCAAATCAGCTATCTTTCCCATTCATTCATCAAATTATATTACACAAAAATATTGTTAAAGACATAACCCATTGAAAACGAGTATTCTTTAGTCGGCTGTATAAATAAATCATTCAGTCAACTCATATTGAATTTGACAAAGGTAAATGTAAAGTATATTCACTGTCTATATCATTACAAATAAATCAAATACCCGGTTTGCTTGGTGAGGGGAGATAAGACTCCGAGCTTTCTTATGGCTTACCTATTGCTTCCTCCGAAAAGAATTGTGAGACTTCATTACAATAGTGTACATACTAACAGTCTGTGATCCACTAAAATATGACGAACTTACAGATTTAGCATGAATTGCGACAACATGAAATTTATCTGAGACCCGAGCAATTCGCAAGAAATCAATGTTTTATGATACCATCATGACTAACTAAACCTACTTGAGATGACAATGTTTAGTTGCTGGGGTGGTGGTGGTGGCGGTGGTGGTGATTATGGAATTAATTACCATTCAGATTATGAATATCTATATTTTCTGTTTTAGCCTTTCAAATCATTATTGCACCATTTCTCGATTTTTTAAGCAATGGATAGTATTTCGGGGGAAAAAACTATTCTTGGCTTTCTTGGTAAAGCTCAAGAGAGAAAACTTCATGAAAACTTTCACAAACTGCAATATTGCTGCATGTCGACAGGTTTGAGATGTCTAGTGATATAAACAGTATAGGGGGAAGTAGGGGTAATGACGATAGCAAGAATCAAAGAGATCCTTATTCCAAGATTAGTACATAATTTGATATAACACACCATATAATTGACTGTAACAACGTCTTTATTCAACAGCAAGCATTCCTTCAGAATTTATAATACAAAACGCAGATTTTCTGGATTACCCCCGCACTTCCGGGCCACGGGGGTAATCGCGAACACCATTCGTGGAAGTATAAAAAAGTAAAGATATGTAATTTGGATTCTTTTCGATTATTCTTTAATCGGAAGAGACAAGTCTACAGATCCGTTCATAGGAAGTCAAGACAACATTCTGTGTTACGGTTATTATGTCGTGACAGTAGAACCTCACCTCTCCTAATACATATTGAGATGTTCGGGATTATCCCGCGTTCGGGATTACCCTACTCTCCCCTATGTAATATGCCTTTTAAAAGTGATATTATAAATGGATCTCTCTATCCTTGCTAGGAAGGGATGAGGGTGATACGTGAACGAGTATATACTTAATCAATCAAAGGCCGGTGACATCATAACCGTTTTACAATGTTAGCCTTCTCAATTAGACGGTAAACGATCCTCCGCCACTGGTGTACATATTTTGACCCCGTTGAAGGACATCGAATGTCTGTTAGGATATGGGGGCGCTATTTCTGAGCTCATGACGTACGACGTGTTTTCACGGTGTAAGAAGGTAAAGTAGGAGTCTTGAAACGGTTTGTTTTGTGCAACCCGCAGCATTTCATGTCTGAAATCCAAGCCGCTTATCTTCTGCGATGACCTACTAATTAAATTTAGCTTCCAGAAGTTTGTGTTAAAGTCAGGGACTCAATTATCGATGTGGTACTCAAACACACCTTCATTAACGATGGTCGGTCCACTTTATCGTCATTTGAGACATGAGAGCGTCAGAGGAATTCAGGAAGGCGTGGGTTAAACGGGAATGACGAAAATAGGATCGGGTAAGAGAGAGGAAGAGTGAGAAAGTAAAAGAGTAGAAGGTGAAAAATAGGGAATAATGGGAGAGAAGGGAATTGGGGTATTATAAAGTAGAGAGATAAAACAAGGATGAGCCAATGGTTTGCTCGAATCTTTTTCATGAATAATTGTGTCTTGCTGTTGATTCCTGCATGAAAACTTAAGATTCCTGATATTTTAAAAGTTTTTGAGCCCCATTTTTATGTTACATCTTCTTCAGGAGCTCATCATTGAGACAACGGGCTTTATTCCAACCGCTATAGTTTGTCCAAGTGTTGGGTAAAAGAGTGTGATACCATTTTGATAACATCGGTGTTAAACAAACTTTCACCTGTTGATAAAATATCACGATGGTATATCATTGAGGATATTGATTTAGATTTTAGTTTGAAATTAGTTGTTAACTTCATACAAAGTGTTTTATTCTATCTGTTCGGGATGCATGACTTAAGCCGAAAGGTAGCCTTATATACCGTTAGGAATTGCCTGTGTCGGAGAATGGAAAATATACCTTTCAATAAACTGATAAAAACAACAAAATGAGATAGTTCCCGGTCATCCATCGCCCAAGGCAGTTCACCATGGCAACCAAGATAAGATGCGATCCAATCTAATCGTGTTTATTAACAACTTGCACACTTTTCACTGACATGAGTTCACGACGATGGTGCCATCCCTGTACTCAAATATCTGGATTCTTAGAAACTCGGTGATATGAACAGATAATATGTTACGTTGATAGAGTATCGGTCAAAATGATCACATCGGCTAAGCGACGGCAGATGCTTGTGTGATTTATCAAAATGTCACCTTGTATCAGTGCCGATGACTTTCAAAGATCAACTTTAGTAAACGTATACTGAAAAAAAAATGTGAAAGTAATATCATCCTGACCATTTTGTACACACAATCAGTAAAAGTTTTTTTGTTTGGAAGGTAATTCACCCATGCACTAACCCATGACGAAGATAATGGAGTACCTGGTAGAGGCGTAATATTATTTTGTATCTATACCGATTCCATCAGTATGACTATAAAAGACTATACAAACTTCTAGAAAACTGTTATGAAAGATGCAAAACGACTTCGCAAAAGAATAGTAACCATCAAACCAATGGCTTTCGATCAAATCCTTCCCCATTTAAATTGTTGTGTCAATGTAAAATCACGATTAACCTTTAATCAGATAAAAATAAATGTTTAACACACTCACCTCAGGTATAGCAAGCAGGTGCTCCATAAGATATTCACAAACGAGGGCATTAATGTTTGCTCGTAAACAAAAAGACATTTATCAGGGCCGACGACTTTCAAAGATCAACTTTAGTAAACATATACTGGTAAAAATGAAAAAGTTATGTCACCCTTACCATTTTGTACACACAATCAGTTAATTTTATATTTTTGTTTGGAAGGTAATTCATCCATACAGTAAACCATGACGAAGATAATGGAGCCTGGAGTACCCGGTAGAGGCGTAATATTTGTATCTATACCGATTCAATCAGTATGAATTTGAAAGAATATACAAAATTCTGAAAAACTATTATGAAAGATGCAAAACGACTTCTCAAATGCTAAGGATAGAAACCATTAAACCAGTGGCTTTCGGTCAAATCCTTCCCCATTTAAATTGTTGTGTCAATGTTAAATCACGATTAAAAATAAATGTTTTACACACTCACCTCAGGTATAGCAAGCGGGTGCTTCATAAACTATCCACAAGCAAAAGCAATTTGTTCGTTAAAGCCCCAGTCACATGTAGACCCCGGACCATCCCTGATCTGATCCGGGGTGGTCCGGGGAGAGATCCGTGTTGGCGCCTTGGGCATCCTTGGAGGTCCGTGGTGGTCCGTGGTGGTCCGTGGTGGTCCGTGGTGGTCCGTGGTGGTCCGTGTTGGTCCTTGAACGTCCGGGAACCAACACGGCAGTTTTTGACTGTAGGGGACTACCGGGTAGACAAGCAATCCGGGATGGTCCGTGTAGCTTACGTGTTGGTCCGTGTTGCTGACGTGTAGGTCCGTGTAGTTGTCGTGTAGGTCCGTGTAGCTGCCTGGAGCATATTTAGCAGTCTGTGTTTTTTCCCATCAATGTTATAAAACACTGTTTACTTTATGAACTTTCAGTAGTTGCTAAACAGTTGACTTTAACATATGCTTAATTTATTTAAGATTAAATATTCAATATTGAATTTTTTGTTTAAGATTTCAAGAACTTAACAACTACTGTAAAAAAAAAACAGTAAACTGTGTTGTTTAAAAAATAAAACAGCGTTTTTACTGGTTAAGGAAGTTTTGAGTAGTATATATATATATATTTCTTTTTTGTAATTCACTCAGAAAACAATTACGATGTTGCGACAAGGATGAGAAAATGAATGAAATAAGTAAAACAAAAATCAGCTCATTTTTATGAGCAGATTTTCATTTGCCGTGTTTGTCCGTGTAGCTGACGTGTTGGTCCGTGTTGCTGACGTGTTGGTCCGTGTAGCTGACGTGTTGGTCCGTGTTGCTGACGTGTTTGTCCGTGTAGCTGACGTGTTGGTCCAGGTAGCTGACGTGTTGGTCCGTGTAGCTGACGTGTTGGTCCGTATTGCTGACGTGTTGGTCCGTGTTGCTGACGTGTAGGTCCGTGTTGCTGACGTGTTGGTCCGTGTAGATCCTTGTGAAGATGCCGTGTGTGCTATCATCAACGCTCGTGGAGACTTAATCCGGGGCAAAACGATCCCGGACCTCCCCGGATCATGCCGGCATTGCCGTGTTAATTCGTGTCTATATGTGACTGGGGCTTTAACAAAAAGACATTTATGGCATATACAATAGTTGCATTTAAAGGGGGAGTCCACCCTGAAGAAAACTTTATTGTAAAATTAGCAGAAAAAATATATAGGTTAAGGTTTGAGGAAAAACCGTAAAAAATTTAGAAATTTATTAGAATTTTAAGAATTTAATTTTGACGTCATAAACGAGCAGCTGTCCCATATGTTATATAAAACACATAACTTTTTTTTTATTGGTTCGTGATAATTTTTTATTTTCTTTTTAGTAGCGGGTGTGAAATCATTTGTGTATTGATATACTGAAGGTACAATAAAATGCAGTGTCAATTTTCTAAGAAAATAATATTTTATTGATTTTTTACCATACAATATGTAGGAAAGCTGCTCGCATATGACGTCACAAATCAAATAATTTAAATTCTAATAACTTTTCAATTCTATGATGGATTTTTCTCAAACCTTTGCTAATATTTTTTTCTGCTATTTTTGAAATAAACTTTTCGTCAGGGTGAACTTCCCCTTTAACAGAACATCACGTTTTACAGAATATTTCCTGCATCACCAAGGGTAGAGTATGTAACAAAAAAATGAGAAATAGAATAAAGAATTTCTACTGCATTCATTCTGTTATTAAACCGATACAAGTTAGCGTTTGAATCGTTGCATGTGATTGAAATCCATCGCTATATGACGTACGCTGGTATCCCAATGGCGGGCTGGGTTTTATAACACTAAGGTGGATTTGATTAAAAATAAGAGTAATCTCATAAGATTACTACCCGCAAGTTGCAGAATAATGAAGAAATATTTCAAATGTTAGTTCTGATGTCAATTCCTCTTTTAGATTATCCAATGGGAAAAAAAACCATACAGGAATATCGACAAGCGTGTATGCAACTGGGTCATTTTTTGTGGTAGTCGTTACTATCTTCATTTTCATATAAAATTAGTACCTTTCATTTTGAGGTCCTTCCTCTATGTTAATGAATCTTTCTTTCAAAGGATAAACAGATTAATATTTATTTGAGGTTTCCTGTTATTCGAGAGCAAATGAAGTGGTCTATTTTATTTTCCAGGTGATTATGTTCACAGTTTTCCGTAAGGCAGGCCAGGCCTTCTCAATCATATATAAGAAATATTCTCGTTATCCCCCCCCCCCCCTAGTGTCATACCTGCTTCGTAGCCATAATCCCACAAATACCAATCCTCGGGTATTCGACTTTCAACCAAGTGAGAATGATCCCGAATCCCAAGATTACCTAAGGGTTAATGGAATTTATTTGAGAGCTCGATGTTTGCTGCAAGGATGAAAATATCGTTCTTTGGAACAATCAGGAGTTATATTCAAAGTTTCTGCAAAGTTGAGCCTAGGCCCTTTCTATTTCAAATAGAAAATGTATTGAATGTTTTTACTGTAAACATCTATTCTGCTTGTTATAATTTTGACATTTTCTAAATTATTTTCTAGACCTTTCTTAGCTTTTGAATTCGCCTTTCTGAGGTGGATAATTTCTGATATTTTCTTACCTTTTTGATTTTCTTTTTGGTGTTTCTTTGTCGGATGTTAATTGATGATTATCCTGACTTCTGATTTTAAGTTTTCTTCCATGTCTTTGGCGGATGTTAACTGAAAATTGGAGTATTTGAGTCACCGTCAGAGGGGATTTCAGATGAGACTATAGAATGATGTAGTGAAACATGAGAGAGACGGTTATTTACGAGCTCACACATCGAGATAGATCCCGCAAGCATTAGGAGGAGGATTAAGAGAGATCCACAGGTAGGACCTGGGTCCCTTACACAAAAGTTAGCGATTAATCATACGCATGATTTTTACGATTTATTCTATTCAATTGTAGTCAATGCAATCGATCGTTCAAGAAAATTACGATCGTTTCCAAGCTTTGTGTTACGGACCGCTGATCATCATGATAGAAAGGACAGGAAAGAAAATGCGACAAGACGATACAGGGAGAGGATGATTAAGGAGGAAGGAAGGAAAGAGAATGAGAGATAGAGATCATAAAGAGATACGAGATAGGGAGAAAGAACTATAAATGGAGATAATAACGTTAAGAAATTAGATGGAAAAAAGAGAAGAAATAAACGCAGAGAGGGGACAGGCAAAAAAATAAAAAATAAATTTAACGTAGAAGTGAGAATACATAGATATATATATATATATATATATATATATATATATATATATATATATATATATATATATATATATATATATATATATATGTGTGTGTGTGTGTGTGTGTGTGTGTGTGTGAGGATGCGTGTGTATGTGTGTATGTATGTATGTATATATATATATATATATATATAACATAATGAGATGAGGCGAGGCCAACTCAACAGATGACGCAGGACACCATTATTTGCTTTAGCTTTCGTCTTTTAATTGAGACTTCGTCAGAAGGGTCTGAAAAATATAAGGAGATACAACATCCAAGTTTGTTTTGCACATCAATGAATTATCACCAAGTTGAATATATTCCATAATGACAAATTAATGAATGAACAGATAAATAAATTAATGAATAATAAATAATTAATTCAATTAAAATAATGATATAAATGAAAAAGACATACCTGTAATTATTTTAATTGAATTAATTATTTATTATTCATTAATTTATTTATCTGTTCATTCATTAATTTGTCATTATGGAATATATTCAACTTGGTGATAATTCATTGATGTGCAAAACAAACTTGGATGTTGTATCTCCTTATATTTTTCAGACGCTTCTGACGAAGTCTCAATTAAAAGACGAAAGCTAAAGCAAATAATGGTGTCCTGCGTCATCTGTTGAGTTGGCCTCGCCTCATCTCATTATGTTTAATATTCACAACTCAACAGCGATTGGTAGAAGTAAACTTATCATCACACTATATATATATATATATATATATATATATATATATATATATATATATATATATATATATATATACACACAAAAGCGAGAGACAAATAGAGGTTTTCCCTCTCCCTCTTCCAACTTTCCTCCACCCCTATACTCTCTGCGTGTGTATGTATAGGGCAACATGCTACGCGTACTTTTAGCATTTTCATTTCTCCCTCTCTTTTGATATCATATCGAAAAAGTGTGATTTATGTGAAATATATTTACGAATTAGGGTATGGAGATAAATCATAATCTGTGTCTAGAAACATTCATAATCATTTACATACGAATCGCAGTGTACGAGGGCAGTGATGAATTGCAGTTGAACCATTGATCTTAATACTTGAAATTTCATTGAACCAGTGACTCTTTCATGAAATCAATTATGATTTTGGGGTTATTGATTCACATAAATATGAGACGAGAGAGAGAGAGTGAAATACTTAAGTAGGCCTGCATGCATTCTGTTTTCTTTTAAACCGGGACAGTCACATCAAGAACGGCTGCCGGTATTGTATAATCTGGATTTAAGATCAGGGCAGCTGGAAGGAGAGGAGTTGAAATCATATTTACCTCAATAACAATTGGACATGATGTAAAGACATATTCAGCAGCAAAAACTTTCGTTTTCATGCTTCTTTCTGTAATCTCCGCCCTTTTCCAATTCAAAGAGGCAGTCGCCACTTGTTTAATTCTGTGGCGCCGCCCCCAGATGTAACCAAATTATTTTGAGTAGATTAGACTTCACAAGTCTATTTCGCTACTAAAATGATAGATAAAGTAATGATTGAAGGGAGATATGCACAAATAAATAAATGAAAAAAATATAATGAATCAATCAATCAATTTCGGAAAAATGAAAATAAAAACAATAATTAAATTGAAATAAAATAACAAAGGATGCCACTTTTGTGACTGGTGTTTGAACCGCCTATCCGCCATTAAACGCTGAGCATCCACTTAAACTTGATAAGAATTTGTAACAAACTTGATCAAAACACAACTTTGCCGTTGTGAAAGTTGATATTCCTCGTAATTCAAGAAGTGGCATTTAGCCAATAAATCCCGCCAACTCATCACAGACCCTGATTGAGATAGGACAACATGTCAAAATCTGTTTACGGTCGGGAGCATGTATGGAAATACAGACTGTCGTTGACTCGATTGCGGTCGATATCGCTGAAATCGATATCATCAACAATATGTCGTGTTTGTGAATGACAGTTGTCAGAGCAATATCGTTGCTATCGATCGTAACTTTGTAGATTTTACAGCGTCTTGGATTGAAAAAAATATCGACAGGCTTGTACGTCGATCGGGTTATGCCTGATTGCTAGTATCGATCGAACCCGGTTTAGTCGAATTCTGCCATTATGGTCATTTATTTTACATTTATTTTACTTTCAGAGAATTGTGGATTCTTGCTTCCCATTTACCCCCTCTTCCGATTTTCCGTCATTCTTTAGCTTCTAATCACTCCATTATTTGTGGATTATTTTTTTTATTTGTCCTTTTAACACTCTTCATAATCCCGTTTACCCTTTTCTATCTTTTGTCACAATTGTCACTTATTTTCCACTTGCCTTTGTCACTGATCATGTAACTTTACTTAACTTCGTACTTACTTGTTTCTGTTTCTATTACTATTCCTTTTGCTAATTCACCTTTTACTTTTCCATTGGACGTCCTTGCTTTCGTCATGAGGATGATTGAGACATAAATTTTTTTTGTTATCATCGGAGCCATAATCATTATTATCGTCCTCATCCCCATTCCATCATGTTCATTATAACAAATATTCTCACCCGATTTTTCCGATTTGATGCAATAATGTTAACAACGATTCCACCCGATCTCCAATGAGCCAAATTCTCTACCTTTTCATTACAAAACAGACAAAAATTCGAAAGTGCTGCTGTGAATCACTGGCGAATCCTTGGGGGGGGGGCAAAGCCGGCCCTCACGCTCCCCCCCCCCCCCTCATTAAGAGGCACAATTAAAATTTATAATGTAAAAATGCCGTTAAAACAGAAATGTGCCCCCCCCCCTCCCTTTGAATGTGGAGACCTTTTTTTTTTGCTTATCAAATTTTTGTGGACGAAATGTGATTATTTTACGTTGAAAACCCATTTTTTCCCCTCGGGAAAATGTGCCCCCCCCCCCTTTTGGGGGAAAATCCTGGATCCGCCCTGTTGTGAATATAATGCGTAACTATAAACATTTAAAAAAAACAAATAAATATGTATGTTAATGTGCAGGGTTGGCTCAGAAAATTGAAAATAAAAAAGATAGAAAAGTCGTCCTCACCCCCCCCCGAAACCGATCATCATTCTCACTTTCAAAAAGGGGGTCATTGTCCATCATTTTATCTCTGTTGTGAATAATTAATTCAAAGAGAGGCGCATGCCGCCTTGCCTCCTCCCGTATCAGCGCGTGTGCACAATAGTTCATATCTTCATTAGATAATGCATGCACATGAGTTCATTATGCGACTATTCTCACGTCACTTAAGTTTATGCGCTTACTTCGATGCGCGCAAACACACACAGATACAGAATGTATACACACGCTCATGCTCAGTGGTACACACTTACGGAGAAAGCTCAACCGTGCAATGTAAAAATTAAAAAATGCACGGTCGCCGTGCATTGGAAAATAAAGTTTGCATGCAGCACAAAATTGATCGAATATTGAATGGCTTTCAACCAATCAAACTGCAAGAATGTTTATATGAGTTGTATAATAATTTCTATATTCCTCATGAAAAGTTTTCATCCCAATTGTTTGGCTTGATTTTTGTTAATCTGCTTAAATGAATTTCACAGAGTGCAGATGCAAAAGAGAATGAATTATCTTCTTTGACATCATTGGCTAGAGAATAGGATTAACACAGAAGTATGACATCACACGAAAACAGATTGATATACAGACGGTGACGTCATAAACCAACGCGAACATTTACAAATTTTTACAGTTTCCAAGCTTTAGGATTGTTTTGTATGCAAGGTGTATTGAGAACTGTCTTTAGTTGCAGTTGAATATAGCTATACTATCAAGCTAATGTATATATAATGAACACATTTTTGACAGAAAAGATGAGATTGTTAGTAATACTACTAGTAGTAAAATTTCCAACGTGTAGTGAATAATTTGAGGGGTAGAAGAAAAAAGAGATGGAAAAGGGAAAATGGGATGATGAAAACGATAACAGTGAGATTTAAGAGATGGCGAAGAAGAAGGAAGACAAAGAAATAGGCAGAGTGTAAAAGAGATATAAAAAAATCAGACAATTAAGGACGAAAGAGGAAGGGGGAAAGAGATCTTTCCAGACAGTATCAATTTCCAGCAGACAGATTGTCAGCCTTAAGTATCGATTTAATCCCAGCAAATCGTTCAACGTTGTTGACATTCATGTTCATGTACCTGCACGCATGTGTACCAAGTAACTCAGGATTATGACAAGAAACTCCATTATCGCAAATGAACATACTAAGATGAACATGATTAAAGTGTTTAAGTTTGTCTTAATTTTACTGTGTCATGTCTGCCAAGTTTCAAATTTATATTAAAAAAATCATATCGCGAACAGACAATGAAAATTTCTCTAAGATAAACAAAAGTGTAGTGTTTAAGTTTTTCTTCTTTTCACTGTGTAATATCTGCCATGACTTATATTTCAAAAATTATTTAGCCAACAGACAATTAAAATTTATGTATGTCGCATTAACTAATAACATCCTAGAGCACGTAGAGGGCGTACTTCCAAAGTATTTTTTAACTGAACGTGCCTGTTCTATACTTAGAATATACATGAATACATGCAAATACATAAAAATTAATTGATATATAATTAATACTAATTAATAAATAAAGTAAATAAAAATTAATGATTAAAAAAAATGAGGACTGACTTTTCTATATATTTGCTATGCATTTATCTCAATAGAGAACATATTTATGTCCATGAAATACGTTTATTCGATGATAATCAGTGTTCCTTTCACTTTGTTCTTTTAACTACCATTACTAATAAATTTAAAATCTCTTGAACAATATTTTAATGCTATATTACTAAAATATATTTCGCCGATACGAACATGATTTTTTTTATTAGTATATTAATGTGTTTATATTACCATTCTTTGTTTTTATCTATAATACCTTATTTTTCATCATTTTTTATCACAAGATATTTTCCAAAAAGCATTTAAAGCAATTCTGCATTAAATCATTATCTTATCATTCTGTGTAATTATTTCTTAACCTTCACAAGGCAAGGAAAAAATTGGCTATACACATATTTTTTCAATTAAAAGTAGAACTTATCTATCAAAACTTGCTTTAACATGTTCATATCAAAATTCTATTTTTAACATATAGAACAGAAATTCAATCCAATTGCTGCTAATCATATCGAGTGTTATTGTTTTGTCACATAAAATGTAAAATAGTAAACTGTGAGCTTTGTTGAAGTGTAGATTCTTATTCTTAATTGATAAAAGTGAATTTTATCGGCGATTTTTACCACTGAGGTTCTCCTTTAATCGATTTTAATAAGGCAATAGGTAGTCTGGTGATGGTAGAAATTTCACTCGCCTGCAGTGCGGAAATTGAACGCTCAGAGAAGCGACATGTGCCCTGCATGGTAATGCCAATTTTGTCAACAAGTCTCTGCAGCCAATCTTCATTTTCTGAATTCTTGCAGTAAAAATCCTTTGAGTAAAAGCAATTCTGAAAATGCATGATGATGCACTCTTCATGGTGATGTACATAATTTACCCTGATTTTCTATTTTTTTGTTTTTTTTCTTCATTTCTCTTAATTATTCTTTGTTTAACTTTTCAATGTTACCTTTCACAAACGCCTGTACAAAGTGATAAGAACATGTCCACTTCTGAAGTAAAAAAAAAATGTAATTTTTAGCGCATTTGAGACGTAAATTCCTCAATCTCTGATAGTCGGACACTTATCTTCCTTGCGAAATGAATGTTCTCCTTCTGTTCTCCACAATGACTTTAATATCCAAATTGTATGTAAGATTAAGAAGACAATATTAACGATGTAGGCGTCCCCAATGCTCCTCTGTGTAAATGTGTGCGACATTCTGGCACGTTTTTAATGTTTACTCTGATACTCGCTTTTCTGTGTCGTGCTGTGTACGAGATTGTTCATTCGCTCCAGGCAGTTCTTTTCTTGTCAAGAGAGAGATTTGTTTAAGAGTTTACTTTTACATTTTGTCCCATCACGAAAATGTTTAATATCCCGAGCAATGCGAGTCAGAATTCGTTGCTGATTCCACAATCATCGTGTGTGACTGAGTTTATAACTCATTCAGAGATGATTATTTGTATCTATATGACCGATGCTTATAGCACCATCCGAAAGACATGCCTCGGAGTTCGAACCTCAAAGATCTGGATCAATCCGTAACTTTCTCACGTAGCCTGTAATACATGGGAGCGATTCACAAAAGAACTTGTCAGAATGTTTACTCATATATTGGGCCTTGATAACATCTGCTACAGAATACAAACATGGCTAGTAATTGTCTCCATATTTTTTATTTCTCCACCGTACACTCTTCTTCTGTGTTTGAATTATACTCGGTCCTCTTTTTGTGCTGGTTGATATGTATTCGAAAATCCATTACGTTCTTGATCGATACATTTTTAATTGAAGTGAGAATAATTTACGATATTATCTTCGACAGAATTCATGAAAATGTTATTTGTTGATCCTATTGTATTTGATTTGGCCTGTCTTAATGCCACCACATGTCATGGTCTGTCAACAAATATTCTTTTTTTTTATATGGACATTGAAAGAAAACGTTTCATAGCATCCAAGGACGGTTCTTTAGTTGAGATTGCTTGCTATTGTTATGATCTTTTTAATAATAAAAGCCGAATTTAATTCATAACCATATCGACGTCATAGTAATCGTATGATTTGTTATGATTTGAAGCCAATTTGCCTTTTACCACAACCTGAGGATTGTAATAAACGACATTTTCGATATTACACACTCTAAAAAATGAAGTGCTAATTTAGCACTTAATGTCCTTGTATATAGTGACTGCACTTTGACTGTTGATTTAGTCATTCAAATTTGAACTAGAAAATCAGTGCAGTCACTGTACAAGGACATTAAGTGCTAAATTAACACTTCATTTTATTTAGAGTGCAGGTGTTCTAAACAAAATACCATTCGTTCTGAAATCAAATATTAGACCAGTCGATCGATATGCGGTTTATTACCTTAATTTTATACTATAACTTGGTTCAGAAACTTCAAGTGGTTCTATATCATTTGCTCCGGCGACAATTGCTCCGCATTAATTCCACACACTACACTGTATAAAAATGAACTGCTAATTTAGCACTTAATGTCCTCGTATAGTGACTGCACTTTGAGTGCTGATTTTCTAGTTCAAATTTGAAGGACTAAATCAGCACTCAAAGTGCAGTCACTATACAAGGACATTAAGTAGTAAATTAACACTTCATTTTTTAGAGTGTAATCGAATGACCAACTTCAACCCTGGTTATAATAGGCCTAATACCCACACCCTATTGCAACCCTAACCTTAACCTTACATCTTAGACGAAATTAACCCCGGAGCAATTGTCGCAGGACCAAATGTCGTGTCACCGTTCAAGTGTCTACTATCAAAGAAATAATAGTTACACGCACACACATACAAACAATAAAGAAAAAGTGCATTTCGTGTTTTTAAGAGGAATCATGGTGATATTGCGAACTCAAATTTATCTTTATCAAGCGTGATAAAGAGTAAATTGGAAAGACAGGCATATTTAAAGCCTGATTGATCCTCATAGGGTCAAATCTGACAAGAGCCTGTCTTCAAAAAAGCAACATCTGTCAAAGTCAGAGGATAACAGACTTGTAAGGTGCCCAGAGGGTAAAGATCCTTGTTTCTCGATTACCCAATAGAAAGTGCTGAGTCCTTCTATTCGAAGGAGAAGAACAGCTAGAACGACAACACTGCCGAGAAGATATGAATGGTGTTGTTTGCAACATGGCAACCTCGTCATCTACAAGTATACATGGAATAGATTGATATGACTTATTTCAGGTCAAAACGTTTTATGAATCCGTCTAAATCCGTCATTTCGGGCTCGCACACGCACACATAATTTTTTTATCGATTTGTTCGTTTTTATTCAAACTTAATCATTACATCAGAGAGTAATGTAAATTTAAACAAAAATATATTAAATTTGTTATTACAGCCCAATCTTGATTTCTACGACGTTTCATTCAAAATAAATCGTACAATAAAATGCATTGTATGTAATTTCATTCGCACCTGCATTTCAATTTCTTACATCCTTTATTTTCATCTTTATATATATCCCTTACCACTTCGTAAGGGATAAGTATTATTCTAAACAAAATATTTCATCGAAGAAAAAACATACAGAAACTAACAAGATGATACTTTTCGACATCATGACAAAACAGTTTTAGCTAAAAGCCAAGTCCACCCTAAAGACAATTTGAGTTGAATAAAAATTAAATGAGCATAACGTATAATGTCATCAAATTCAGAAAGAATTGAGAAAGCTTTTAAACATCTATGTGCAGCACAAAATGTGATGCAAATGAGAATTGACGACGTCGCACATGTTTTCAGGTTTTATCATTGTCATGGAAATATATGATTGTTTTTCTGATTTTCCAACTAAGATGTGATATATGGTTTGATTATTCTATCAACTTAAAAAGTCACTCCTATTTCAACTTCAAAAGCTTCCTTGTTTTCGTTTTAATACAAATGAAATATCTAAAAATGTATACTAAGATACAAAAGAAATTGTGATTATTGTGACGTCAATGACTTTCTTACTGTATATCCCATTAGCTGTGAAAAATCGTTCCAAACAACCAAGACTTTCAAAATGTCATTTTTATCTTCTTTTGTATCAAATATTAGTTAAATTTTCAGTGCTAAGCTTGTTCGATTTAGCTCATTAAATTTTAAATAATGTCCTTCAAAGAAGTTTCATGACATTTCACTTTTACCCTCATCAATTGATATCCACAGTGCCATGAACTATCACAAGTGATCTCTCGACAGTCCAGACCAGATGTTCTTTTGTATCTTTTTCCGAATTAATTCTGTAATAAGGAGGCTTTGAATTTCAGAAGGCAACAATATAACTGAAGCGATAAACACTGAGTTAACTGTTAAACCTGTCGATATATGGTTTCATCATTTAGATTCCAGATGACTTTTACATCACACTCTCAATGTGATGTTATTGAAACTCCTTGCGATTTCTTTCTTGTAAGGCGGTGTTTTCTAGGCACACTGGGTATGTTTGATGCGCATAATTGTTATGAAATAGAGGTCTCTAATTATAGTAACAATTTCATTTGCCTCCTGAATTGCTCCCTCTTCTTCTTCTTTTTTTTAATTAGTTTTTTGTTTTTTGTTATATGTCAAATGAGCATGTTGGGGAATATGGGTAAACTTATAAGTCAAATAAGACAAAAGCGAAAATATATTGCATAAAGGAATCTTATCAATAATAGCAAGGCTCCTTGAAACAATGGCTTATCTGTATTTTTTATGGAAAGTATAGATCATGATCTCTGATGTTACAATAAAGGATTTGATAATTGAACAGACGGGAAGAAAATTAAGACTCTTTTCTCTCTTTGTGTGTATGTATGTGGGGGTGGGTGAGGGCGTGTGTGTACGTGTGTGGGAGCGAGGTGAGTTTGAGGGTAAGGTGTGTCTGTGTGAGCGTTTAGATGCATGTGGGTTGTGTGCACGTTTGTATGTGTTTGTGTTGGCCAACTATAAAAAAATCTTGATACAGATATAATAAAAGAGCACCTTTTCCACTAAAACCCGATTAAATTCTTGTCCACCATCCCGATTAAACCTGATATGTTTAATATTGTTGTTGTTATTTTGAATAGGCAAACTAGTCAGTTTTGACTATTGTTGCCTTGTAAAATTGCTTTCCTTTTTTTTTCCAAAAACAGAATAATTTCTTTGTTGAATCTATATCAGTTAGAAAAATAAAGGAAAGAGAGGAAAGAAAAGTTCCTATGAAATCGTGCAAGACCACCTCTCCTGCCCTGTATAGCACGTTATCCTGACAAGCCCGCTCGAGGTGCATTTGGAGAGCGTCTTATGAGTACAAATAATTGTATTCCCTATATGTCTCTCAAACGTGAGCAGGAGCTAGCGCTCTATCCGATACCTTGTAGAACTTCAATTGAATTTCCGCAAGTGAAATTTATGTCAAATCAGATCAATATCAACATTTTTTTTTTAAACTATTTTTAGTAGAGTAAATGCTGACATTCAAGGGCCATATGATAAAGTGAAAGTGACAAGAAAGGTGCCCACATCATCGATTACATCATAAACAATTACCCCAAAAATTATAAATAATTATACACCTTGATCAAAAAGTATCATCACGAAATATAATGATTTGCTACAATTTATTATCTTTAGTCTTGATTACACCCTGTTGTAATGGTTGCCATCCTGGCAACCAATTTGAAATCTATGAGTCCTTTTGAAATATCTGATAAGTGCACTTTGTGTCTTTACTGCGGGATTCTCCACTTTACGTTCCGCATCAGAGATATTGTTAACATTTAATTCATCAAGTAATAGTGCTCGTTGAATAATAAATCTAGGGCAAACATATAAGAAGTGGTATATCGTTTCTCTTTCATTACAGAAATCACACTTTCCAGTTGTGTGTCTTCCCGTCTTAAAAAGGAAGTAGTTTAAACCCAAACCTCCCAAACGTAATCTGTGAATCATTTTTCACCACTTTTGTCTGTGCATAGATAATCAAAGGGTGTTTTTTCGGTGACAGCTTTCTGGTATTTTCTTAATTCTGAAATTGACTTGTCCCGTCTCTTCTGCCATTCATTTCTTGCAAGGACTCTTACAATTTTTTTGTTTCTTGGATATTCAAACCATTATTAATCTCTATTTCTTGTTTTAGGGCTGCCTTTGCATAGAAGTCAGCCGTTTCGTTTCCATTAACCCCACAGTGAGATGGAATCCACTCTTAGCAAATCAATGTACCTTTGCATTTTAGACAAGAAGCGGTAATTATGATTTATCTAACGAAATTATCATCGTTGTTTTCTTTCACCGCTTCAATAGCACTCAGAGAGTCAGTAAAAATTACCACTTTATTATATACATTCAAATTTTCCAACCACTGTAGTGCCAAGACAATGGCGACCAATTCCGATCTATACGATGATGTAAAATTTTGCATTCTTTTACATTCGATTACCCGCATAGCAGGCACTTAAAAACAAGCAGAGGCGTTGCCGTGTGCCGGGTCTCTAGAACCATCAGTGTAAATATGGAGATTCTCTTTCCACTTTGTATTAATATACTCCACAGTTGTGTTGTATTGATAAAAAACGTTATCACTTTTGGACACAAGCTCATGCAGCTTCAATGACACTTCTGGTGGAGAGAGATGCCAAGGAGGCATGGGTGTATAAGACTGAAAGGATTCAGTTGTGTAGTATATCTCATCTTACTCTTAAACCAAAAGGTTTTCGTGCTTTCTTATTTTTTTCATATTCAAATTGCCAACAGTTTTTCAATGAAGATTGGAGTAGGTGTTTGGCGTTTTGTCTTATTTTTGCTTTGTAAACCTTGCTAAGCATATATCTTCTCAGATCGAGTGGTAATTCACCAGTATCTACCTGTAAGGATTCCAGGGAGGTACCCGGCAACGCCCCTGTGCACAATTTTAAAGCCTGGTATTGAATAGTCAACAAGAAGTTCTTCACATGATCATGAGCTGAATCATATGCTTCTGCTGCATAATCCAACAATGGCCTGAAGACCACTTTATAAAAATTCAAAAGGCTTTTATAGCTACTTCCCCACTTAGTTCCCACTAGTCTTTTCATTATATTTATTTTCTTTTTTGCTCTTGTTACAATCATATTTATAAGTGGTCTCCATGTTACCTTTCTATCCAGTGCTACTCCTAAAAATAGATGTTCGTCCTTTTTTGGTAAGGGGACCTCATCTAATTCAATCTGTACACATTTGTTAGTGTTACTAAAAAGCAAAGTAACAGATTTTTCTTTAGAAAGGGTAAAACCCCATCTGTTGAACCACTCATTTAGGATATTCACATAGGATTGTACTTTTCTTTTTAGAAAATCAATGTTTTTTCCACTTTTCCATATTACACAGTCGTCTGCGTATACAGAAATATTGACAGATTCGTCCATTGGTATGTCCGACAACATTAAATTGAAAAGGATTGGACTTAGGGAACTACCCTGGGGTAGCCCTTACTCTATGTCCTGTATAACTGAGAGGTACTTATTTGCCCAGACCTGGAAAGAGCGCCCACTTAAACAGTTCCATTTCGATAGGATCTCTTAAATCATGTCATATTCAGGATAGGTGCATGTACCCAACAGTAGAAAATGTAGCAAATCAAATCATCCACGTTAGTAGATTCTTTGTTTATCTATGGTGTGTTCCGTTTTAAATTGATTTGAGCAAGAAATTAGTTCCCTGGACTTGCCGACCTAACGAGAATACCCCGGAGCTTTTTATACCACATTACTTTACATGTTACAGATGAAATGAAACGATAACACTAAATTGCTAAAGTCAGATAGATCAGTGCGGATGTTGTCCAGATGCTGATCTATACACACGAATGTAATGTAAACGACCTATCAAAATAGAACTAAAATACCAAGAACTCATTATCGTGGAACATTTCTAACATTTGACGGCATTGTCTGACGTTTTATCCGACAATGCCCTTTTATCCGAAAGTCACTATATATAGTAACAATGCTTCTTATTTTGTTATATTGTCAGACCAACAAACTGATCGCCATTTATCTTTAAACCTTTTTCAAAGAGTGATTGAGAAACAAAACGAGTCTGTGTGATTCGGAATTACTTATATCTAAATGTATTATGATCAGATTATATTCAAAGATTTTGTCAACAAGACTATTTTTTCGTGTGTGTATGCAGGGCTCCCTATTCGTAAAAATAGTTTTTCTTCTTGACGGAAACAGTCCACCATGTTGGTAGAATGTGTCATTTTCCTCGTAAAAATACAAGCGATTAAAGAGTTTATCAGTTCTAAAAACATTCGACAGTTTCTTAACAGAATTTCTGAGAAACGAGCAAGCATACCTTTAGAAGAAGAGGGTGAAAATCGGCCTGTTTTATTTGGTTTGTCAATAACCGGCATTCTATTCATTAAAGTACATTTTAAGGATTCCTATAAAGATATAGGTTAGAAAGATGCGTGAGTAAGAACAGACCTAAAAGTTTCGATTCCGTTAATAAATGAGTCGGAAAAGCATAGACTCATTATTGATTACATGAAAATGAGACAGGTATCAAACAGAGACTTTCAAAAACTTCCAACTAATACAGTCCCTTCACGCATCATTTAGCGGAGGAGAATGATTGTTCCGTCATTGGCTAATGGTATGATCGATAGACGAAACATAAGGAGCACAAAATAACGTGGCAAACCGAATCGTGCCTCTCATCTTGATTTGTTTTTTTTATTTTCACTCACAGATCATCACTTTAAACTTAAAGGTCAAGTCCATCCAAGAAAAATGTTGATTTCAATAAATAGAGAAAAATCAAACTAGCATAATACTGAAAATTTCATCAAAATAAGAATGTTAGGCTATTTTTAAATTTCGCTTATTTTTCACAAAACAGTGATATGCACAACTCAGTGACATGCAAATGAGACAGTCAATGATGTACCTTACTCACTTTTTCTCTTTTTTTTTAATTATACAATATTTCATTTTTTAAACAGATTTGACAATAAGGACCAACTAGACTGAACCATATAGTATTAAACAATGCTAATTCCACATGTTCATGGAGGAATTAATAATTGTTTCACTTGACAATGAGGAGAAAATTAGAATATATTTCTCACAATAAAATACAAAAGAAATAGTGAGTGGATGACGTCATCAGTCTCTTCATTTGCATACCAACCGAGATGTGCATGTAACTGTTTTTTTTTTTAATGTCATAACTTTCTAATTTTGCATCCGATTTTGATGAAATTTTCAATGTTATGCTTGTTGGATTTTTCTCTTTTTATTCAAATCAACTTTTTGTTGGGGTGGACTTGTCCTTTACATTTGACTAGTATTAGCAGATATCCAATTCTGATATTTTCTCGCCTTGAGATTACTTCTACAAATTACAACAGAAATTTCAATTTCAGATAATTTACTGTAAAAGCAATCATCTTAAGTTACCCATCGGCTTGAACCAAACAAGTGTACCATGGGGCGCCAGCAATTAGGGTATGACGACAGTGTTCAGAAGCATCAATATCATCACCAACGTGAGACATATCTCACCGCTGTTTAGCTATACGTGCTTACAGGTCATGAATGTTTTACTGGAATAACCATTGATCTTTTTTTTTTTATTCCATCTGAACCTAGACAAAATCAACGATATTTCACCTCACTTCGTAACAAATGTGATTAAAGCACACATTTAAATATAAATTGGAAAGAATCAGTGTAAACACGTGGCGAATCGGCAACGGAAACTGGACTCTCGTAGCAAAACATTCATTCGTTCTTGTTTGTCTTTCTCCTTTTCTTCAGATCGATGTTCTTTAGTTCCATTTCCGGATGTACTGACAAGATGAAGAAAAAATAAGAAACAATTACAGGAAGGTAAGGGCCATTTTCTTTATGCCTAAATGTAATCAAAAGCTTGCCGGGGTCTGTTTGCGCAAGGATACAACCTGAATTTAGTTGGTTTAGTGGGACAGTTAGAGGTTGTTGCTCAGTGGATAAATCTCCAGACATTTAACAACAAGTGTAATTGAATGCATAAATAAATAAGATTAGAGAAGAGGGTAGAATCAGATATGGATGCAGTTCGTTCAACAGTTGGCATAATGACTTTCAAATCATAAAGAAAATGATTTGAAATTCCTCATCTGACCTTGAAAATTTATATTTCCTCTTCAAATTACAGCTGATCTTGATGTACACATTTTCATTTATTTCATCAAATTATAAACCTCAACAAGTCTTAACATTTCGTTTGAACAGCATAATAAATGTGAATAATAACCTTCCTATTAGCAGATGTAATTGAAAAGCAGTCATTATTTCTTAGATCAAAATTACATCACGATCCCCCCACCCCCCCCCCCCCCCCCCCCCGGCCCGGATAGCCGGCTTCAATGCACGGTCGGCACCTCGAAAGTCAACCCGATGAGGTCCGCAACTATACTCCCTGCATTATTCTCTATTAATCCGATGTGTATTTTGTTTACACAGGTCACTCCGAAGCGCCACTTCTACACCGGATACAAATTTTCTTGATAAATCTGATGACCCTAGGCCTACCTCTAGCAATGACCTATCACTCGTATCATGTTTCACGCAATTAATTGTAAAAGCAATCCTTAAAGGGACAACGAGCTGCTGTGCGGTGTATAAGTCGACTTTTTTTAATCACTCGAGAGTAATTTCAGGCACTGTCCGCTTCCTCATGCGAGACTTTAGTCTATATTCTGAACTCTTTTATTAAAGTTTTTATTCAAATTGCTATAGCCAACAATAACTATGTTCATGTTTTATTCAAATTGCTAGCAAACAAAACATATATAAAAGTGACGACGTCCTGAGGCATTTTCTTCCAGATGAGTTATTGAATGGTCTATCTAATGATATAAAGAAAGCAGAGACAGAACCATTTAAATATCATGATAAATTTCACTTTGTAGAACCTCTATCACCTGGCACATTTGTAGCTGCTCTCTTGTGACGTCATAAAATCAAAACTTAAAAAACGCTTTACTCGGTTATTTTTTGACAGATTATCGTACAATTTTTAATTTGGTTTACGGATTTTTTTTTTTACATTTACATAAAGAAAAATTAAGTCTGGTAGTAGAGCGGATTAGCTCCAAAAATCACAACAATTGTGCAAATTTTGACTACAGCATAAAACTTTCACAAGTATTAGTATATGCCATAAGATTTATTTTAAAGATGGGAGGTAAATTTATAAATGCCATTTTCGGCCGTTGCCATGGCAACGGATTAATTTCTCCAAAACAACATACATTCCCATATAAATGGTAAATAAACATGATATAGATGACCAAAATGATAATTTTCAGGCTCCCGATTGAAAACATATGAAATTTGCCATGGCAACGGACCAATTTGAACTTTCTTGATGATCTTGAATATTTCTAAATTTCATATGTATTCAATTGGGAGCCTGAAAATTATCATTTTGGTCATCTATATCATGTTTATTTACCATTTACATGGGAATGCATGTTATTTTGGAGAAATTAATCCGTTGCCATAGCAATGGCCGAAAATGGCATTTATCAATTTACCTCCCATCTTTAAAATAAATCTTAGGGCATATACTAATACTTGTGAAAGTTTCATGCTTTAGTCATAATTTGCACAATTGTTCGGCTAATCCGCTCTACTATGGGTGAATTTCCCTCTTAAAAGTCTATATTCCTACCCCACCAACAAGTCGATTTGCATAAACGAAGAAAATCAGACAATATAATGACTCCGAAGATTTTATGGGCAATCGGATTTCCTAATTTAGATATTAAAGAAAGTTATGAAAATGTAAAGTAACCTTTATTTTCTAAAACATTTATGTGCACAACATGGTGATATAAACATAAGTCACAGTTTTACTATTTAATATCTTTTGTATTTTAGTATCTATCATGAAAAAAGTCATTATGAAATAAAGATATATAAGTGTTTTAGATTTCACAATAGTGTCATCTTTTTCGTAATATGCATGTTGATGGAATTTTCACCATTGTTTTGATTTATTTTCCTCCATTTATTCAACTCCGGGGAGATAAGTGAATTTATCCTTGAAGGAGGATTCATGCATTCGGCAAATTGACATTGCAAAGATTTGGTCTATAACTCTTGGCAGGCGCCACATTGTTCCTTGGCCTACCACCTGACAAAAACACGCCACTTACTACATCAGGGACGGACGTGAGAAGGACCTGTCCCTGCTTACATGTTAGCCAGAGTATTCATGTCGAGCTTCTCTCTCTTCTTCCATTTAAATGAAAAGTAATCTCAATCGAACGAAATCCAAGGCAACTTCAAATCCTATTCCGATCAATATTAGAAGGTCACTATGGCGTATATCTTCATGATACCTGTCTTCATGCTCCGGGCGAAGTCCTGCTCTTCAGGCAGTGTCCCTCGGGGAGTGTTTAAGGAGTTGAGTGAGACTAGAGGGGTAACTAGAAAATAGGGATATGTATATTCACCCCCTTTACTACTGCATTCGCGTTCGATTATTCGGCACATGCACGCTTTCTGAAAGTATCCCAGGTGTCACCTAAAATAGGTCCGTCCCCTATAACACAGAAGTTTACAACCAATCATAGAATCAATTATAATGGCATTGAAGATCATTTTCTCATGTGCATAATGTTCAGCGAGCTGATGCTATTTTGTTATGACTTAATTCCTGCTGATAACGGGTCCCTTCCTTGAGCAAGCAGGTTGCATAACTGATATGGCTACCCTTCTAAATAAAATGAAAACTAAATGATGATAAATAGGGCCTACTCAGGATCAAGCAATCTGAATAATAAGTTCAAAATATGAATCGATTACACACTCTTAAAATAGTTGGGCAAAACATGCCCAACTTTTAACCAACCCTGGGCAACAATGTGTCCACACAAATATTAAAGTCTGTCCAAATTGGGTGATAAATTTGCTCAATTGGATAATAATTGCCCAAAATATACATTGTGTTTTTTTACCAACATACTACCCAACACAGTGGACAGTATGTTGTCCAACAATTTAAGTGTATAGGGTTTTTTCTGACGGGAACCCTAAATGTGTTTTTATTGTGTAATTTGAATACAGTGAAAGGTAGAATCTTAATTCGTCGCCTTAAATTGAGGTTAAATAGGAAAATTTAAGCAAAACACTTCGAGAAACCATAGGGGAGTCGAAGATTCTCAGTCGGGGGATTTAATTAAGCAAATGTTATCAAATAAGAAAAAAAAACGGAAAATAGATTTTAAAAAATATTTTAGTGTAATATAATGTAGCACTAGTATTAAAAAATAAATAGTGAGACGATGTCTGAAATAAAACGCAGGTAACAAAGATGGGGGCATTGAAAATTAATACTAACCATGTGAATTGATGACTAAGTCTATTCTGTCGTATTTTGGGAGATTAAAACAAAAGATGAGAGGTTGGGATGGAGGAGGAGGAGGGGGAGAGAGAGAGAAAGAGAGAAAGAAAAATATTATAAGTTTTATTACAATCGGATCAATATTATTCAAACCAAACAAGGATCTCGAATTGATTAATCCTTCGTAGAATGAGATTATTTGTCACTGGCGTATTGGGCTACATATTTGGGGGGCTGTCCTTCCAAAATGTCACAAAAGTGGCATTTTGATAAGTTATATTATATTCTTGAATTTCCTTTACTTTCTGGTCCGCGTTGACACTTGGAAACGTCAAACTGATTAAAAATCATAAGTAATTAGGAAATCATATTTTTACTCACGGTCGCGTGGTTCACTCTGAAGTGTTCAATATAGTGTGACATAAGCCTCACATTTTTGTCTTGCCTGCATTGCAGGGCAAGACTATAGTCACCGCTTTTCCGGCGACGGCAGCGTCATCAACATCTAAATATTAATCAAGATTAAGTTTTTTTTTTAATGTCATCATAATTTAAAAAGTGAATAAACCTGGTTTATGAACCTTTGATATAAGGATATTCAAGTATTATTGCACATCTTGCCTGAGTTTCGGGTCACATGACCAAGATCAAAGGTCATATAGGATCAATGAACTTAGACCATGTTAGGGGAATCAACATTGAAATCTTAACGAAGGTTACGTTTTTGAAATGTCGTCATAACTTTAAATGTTTATGGATCTAGTTCATGAAGCTTGGACATAAGACTAGAGTAATGGTGTATCACTGAACATCTTGTCTGAGTTTCAGGTTACATGACTAAGGTCAAATGTCATTTAGGGTCAACACACTTTTGCCATGTTGGGACAATTGTTGGACTGCCACTATAACTTTGAAGGTTAATGAATCTATTTCATGAAAACTTAGAAATAAGATTTACCAAGTATCATTGTACATCCAGAATTAGTTTCAGGTCATATGACTAAGCTCAAAGGTCATTTAAAGTCAATGAACTTTTGCCATTTTGAGGGGTATTTATTGCCATCATAACTTTAAAAGTTTATAGATCTAGTTCATGAAACATGAACATTAGGGTAGTCACTAGCGTACCTACGGGGAGGCAAAGGGGGCAGACTGCCCCCCTGACGAGTCTTGAAGACCTTTTTTTTTTTTTTTTTTTTTTTTGCTTGTCAAATTTTTTGCCGGACGAGATCCTTTATTTGTGGTTGAAGACCTTTTTTTTTTTGCTTGTCAAATTTTTTGGCGGACGAATTTGCCTCCCCTGTGGAAAATCCTAGGTACGCCACTGAGGGTAGTCACGTATCATTGATCGTTTTGCACGAGTCTTTATAGGTCACACGATCAAGGTCATAGGTCATCAAGGGTCAATGAACATAGTATTTTATTATCATATGAGTAGTATTTTTTGTAAATAATTATTCCATAGTTTTTAAAGTCAGTACTCCTGCTATGTTCAATCGGATAATGCAGGCGATACATAACTGCCGGAGGCGTTCCGCTTTTTTTCATACCGCTGTCCATCTTTCTCATTAAAATTAACAGACCGAGATGTGATATTGAAAAAACAAGACCAGAGGCACAAATGGAGCATCGATTTAGCATATTCAAGGCATAATATCTCGAATAAAATCGAGTTTAATCTCTGTTTGATAAATAACCCATTTGGAATAAAATTAGCAGTTAACATGGTAAATAAAGTCGTACATGAACAAAAGACAAAAATTACAGCGTCAGCACTTTATAACTATCGGGGATATCCATTTACAAGATGACCATGACTATAAACATCTTAATTTTTAAGAAATATTTTTACTACCTTTGTAAAGAAATCCTTTCATTGTGAATTGACTTCGTATACTGATTATTACATTAAATCGTGCATATTCAATTATTAATCCATCTATTTCAAGGCATGTCTAAATTCCTATTGTTTCTCGAACAAGTATTTGCTTTATGAAGGAATGGTCTGTACTCCAATCCTTTACTGGGATAAACAACAGGAGATAGGATTTACCCTTGAACCAGATAATATTCAAGGTGATTCTCATGTTCGATATCCTACATCCCAAATCGTTGTGGAAACTGAGGCCGTCCAAATCACCTCGACGGGCGCAAAAGGCCACACTTCTCGGAATCGAATTCACGACAGACGAGTGGTCACTCGAATCGGGTTACTGTAAATAAATCTCATCTTCTGCCACTTGTAGGTTCCCGCCAGAAATGATTATGCCCGAAAGCCCAAAACAACGATCTCCTCATGCTACATGGGTCAATGATACATGAATAAAATACATACAGAAGAAAGATTGAGTAGACAATTTTAATAACTAGTATCATGTCTAATAAAAGAAACATTTCATACGTAGACATACATTATATTGAAGTTTTACATTTCAAACATAATGTACAGAGATGTGAGTGAGTGAGTGAGTGAGTGGGGAGCGAGTGAGTGAGTGAGTGAGTGGGGAGCGAGTGAGTGAGTGAGTGAGTGAGTGAGTGGGGGAGCGAGTGAGTGAGTGGGTGTGTGAGTGAGGATAGTGTTCACGATTACAACTTTAAAGAAACTGTGAGGCTTATGTCAACAGAAAGTGGGTTTTAGTGCTCCACAACAAAATTCAAGTATGGGACCTTATTTGTCATGTTTTTTAAATATTTAAATGATAGAGATCAAAAAAGGGAAATCGAGAAAACATACAGAGTGAGGGGCAGAGAGATAAACACACCCAAGTACGTAACAAAGACACAGAAAGACCGAGATAGAGAGCGCGGGAGAGGGAGGGGGAGACAGAAACAGAGAGGGACGAGACTTCGAACACTGGAATAATAAGGTGGAACACCGTTGGCGAAGATTAGATTATGAATGAATTAGGGCGTTCTCGTTTGTAAATTTGTGATTGTTCCCAGATGAACTTCCGAGGAGAACTACATAGAGAAAAGAATCGTGGTCCTATGAGAGAACACATGGGGTTCATTGTCTTAGCGTCTTCCTGGATCAAATATTCCCGACCTTTCGCTGGAGAACGCGAACGCTTATTTACGACGGTAGTTGATTTTAGAAGAGACTTTTGGGCCCGTCGTCATGGTCGTAAAACTCTGTCCTGCAATGCAAATTGTGTGACATGAGATTTTTTTTTTCGTTTCGCATCTGGAACGGAAACATTCAATCTGCGTTTCGTGTGCAAAATTCTGGTTGCTACTATGGTAACAGCGATATATCCGATTTAGGACGACTTTCCAAAGCCACATTTGGTTCCTCCCAGAGCTCGAGAGGCCGCCCGGGGGGCCCACTTCCATTGAAGAGTGGATACCAGGCGCGACCACGCGTAAAAAGTGAAAGAGTGGGCAAGTACGTTACGTAAAGGCCTATGAAACGTTATACGGGTGTCAAAAACGATGTTTAAAATACTGAAGAGGAATATGTTTTCAATACTTGTAGGGTTTCACAAGCTAAATACTTGTTAAGAGATGCATTTTCATAATCTGGAAAAGCCTTGCTTCCCTTGTTTAGGGTGCTTTTCGAAACCGCATGGTCGTGCCTGGTATCCACTCATCAATGGAAGTGGTCCCCCGGGAATTCGAATCTAATCCCCCATTTATGGGGAAACTAAAACATAATGCCCATTATATTTATATAGGAGTAAACAAAAGACGTGTTCAGACGTATACATGCTGTGTACGTAATCAACGCATGCGAAATGGTTTCGGCTGGAGAGGTGTTTTGACCTATGGAATCAATTGCCAGAGATCCACCAATAATCCACATTAAATGCAATATCGATTCGATGGACTGTAATGATCTATATCTAAGCCTTAATTTAGTAACTTTTTCCTCACTCAATATGTACTCGATATGTACTGCTAGACATGGCTCAATAAGCAGCTTACAAATCGGGAGAGAAATTTCGTAATAGCGGGTCGAAAATAAAGAAATCCTATCAAATAACCCCTTATCGGCATGCGTGGATTCTCTACCGCACTATGACTAAATGATTTCCATGACATTATTGATATGAACAGTAATAGTCTTTAAACATATTTCCTTGAATATCTGTCGCTTTAATTTGTTGTTTACCAAACCTTAGAAAGGTATTGGAAGTTCTCGAATTGTCCACATCCCACTTCTTAATAGAGTTAGAAAAGATGTAGAAACCGAAAACGTGGTATAATAGACGATCCTTTATTACATATCGTTTCACAAAATAATGATTATGGGTGGCAATAAATACGGGTTTATCAATTACACTGCGTATTCATGAAAACACATATTTATGTGAGGATGCAGGAAGGATACTCCCGATGAGTTATATGGGTTTTTCGGGGGAGGAGGTCATAATCTTTCTCCATCTTAAATTCCTGCATGGCCAAATAAAGTACAATGGAAACGGTACTTTAGAAATAATTATTCTACCAAATGAAAAGAAAAAAAAAAAAAGTAACTATAAAATCCTGATGGTAGATTAGGTTGAAACAAGAAAAGTCGTTGATTTTTTTATATTCAGAGTAAGCTCGGATTTTTTTATTTATAAACTTCCATTTGTTGACCTCCGATCGAATAAATGATAATCTTCATCGCTTAACAACCCAGCTCAGCTTATGGTATGATAACAATTACCCAACAGGCCAAATGTTTTGTTACCCTTTTCCTTTTGATATACCGAGCATCAGGATATAAAGTAAAATGCCCCAATACCAATTCTTTATTACGATTGGTCCGAGATCATACCCACCACCCTCCATTTTGACAAGGCAGGCAACTTTGCCAAATTGTATATAAAATTTTCTCGAGTCTCCAGTTTTCCCCCACTCAAAAAGTAGGCATTGTTCTCGGTTCGATTGTGTGACATTGGAAAATATGGGAAGCAATCATGATCAAGTAGAGTATGCGAAAGATGAGTAACCAAACTTGTACCACAAAATCAATGTCATGAATGTGGTGATAACTGATAAATGCCTTCCCACCCACGACCTACCCACGCACTTACAATATCTACACCACACTTGAAAATCGATCCGAATTCCTCAGTAGACTTAGGGCCTTTTCACACGTGAATCTTGAATCATCATTGTAATGATGATTGCAATTCGTCTTTAGAATCATCGGACCTTTCACACAGAAAATTCTTACCGTAATTTGATTGAAACTTAACTGGTATTCACCTCTGGAGTAAAATTTGAATTCGTGATTGTGATTAGCGTTCGCGATTTTAGTTTGGTTTCACACGTGCTAAAATTCGTCATAAGCCTTATTTTTCACTGGAATCATCATTCATATTATGATTTTTTTCTTAACCGTGTGAAGGGCGGTTATTCAAAGTAATATGGTTTGTTTGTAGTCCGAGCATTTAAATTACCAAATACCTCTTATCCCAATGAATTTAGGGATCATGTGAAGGATAAAGAAGTAACTCCCTAGACAAGTCCAGCAACGATCGAGATGATAATCGTAAAAGTCCCCAAATGGGACGACATTTTAATTGTAAACAGAACAATTTTGCAGAGGACGTCGCAATTTTATGATTGGTATTTGATAGTGATGACATTTGGGGATTCATGCGATGTATCAACGAAACCAGAATGTAGACAATCGACAACAAGTTTAAAATTTCATGGCTTCATAATGGTTAAATGCCAACGACAAAACTTGTAGAAAGCGTTTGGGAAATGTTCATCATTTCTTATAGGTATTTCGTTACCAGTTTGGATATTTGATTAATAACCAATTTTTTTCTTACAAGAAGGTATTGGATCTCATTCACTCCCCGTGTGTATATAGTAGTGGTTTCAAGTAAATATAGAGGCCTTCTGCATATAACTTAAAAAACAGACATTTTCAGGTTTATATCAACGTGTTATTATATAATGATTTTAACTTTTATCATTATTATAATCATTAAATGTGTATATAACGGCTTGGAGATTGAATGCATAGGCATATGTAAGACAAAAAGAATAGTTTAAGGTGGTTTTCATTCTTTATCTAAATCTTATTATTTGCACTGTTCATGTTTGCAGCATAATAGAGTGATTCGTAACTCTTCAAATTGGTCATCACGGCAGCATTTCATGAAATAACCTGTCAGTCGTGTTATCCGACGGATCCTGGTTTATCCAACAGTTGCCATAGCAACAATGCTTCTCAGCCAATCAAAATGAAGGACGTTGTCAGATCTCACAACTTTAGGACGAAAATGTCGATGAATGCTCCCCAGATTCCAAGCTGGAATGCTACATACATGAAAAAGTTACACACTTGTGTTTTCCTGTGACGTCAGGCATCATTTTGAGTTGGGCCCCTATACATTGCTAAACAAACCTTTGTTAAAGTCACACGTATTGCTAGTTTAAGAACTCACGTAAATTGGCGATCCGGGCTGAAACCATTACCATCTCCAGCTTTTACCCCAATGAGAGAATAAAATCCATAAGCAAGGTTGGGGCCAATTATACCTGTATTCTGTATACCACGTATTTCAACATAATTCTACGGGCCTTTTCACACGTGAATCTTCAATCATTGTAATGATGATTGCTATTGTAATCGTGACTGTGATTAGCGTTCTAAACATGTTCTAGTTTGGTTTCACACGTGCTAAATATTCGTCATTAGCCTTATTTCTCACGGGAATCATCATTCAAATTACGATTTTTTTTTAACCGTGTGAAAGGGTGGTAATTTACAAGGAAACTGACAATATGAAGGTTTGTGTTAAAGAGCACGGATTCTGCCTATTACACTCTTTGATGCTGAAGAAGTTGACATGAAAAAGGTCATGATATTAAATCATGAATTAAGTAAGCTTATTGTTAATTAACTGAATGTAATTAAAAGTAATTGACAGTAATTGAAGTCAATTAAAATTACAATTACTTTCTCTTTCAAAATTTCAAATACAGTTGCAATCACAATTACTCGAAAAATGTAATTAATTACGTAATTGATCAATTACCTTGTAATTGAGCCCACCCTGTCAGTAGGTCATCCTGTTGATTTTGCATTCATGCTATCATGGTCATCGCAGTCGAGAGCCAATAATCATTCCCCCTCTTCCTTTTGCCCTTTTCCACCGCCTCCCCCTTTTCATCATTCTTCTTCTTTATCTTTTTTCTCTTCTCACTCATTCTTCTTCTTACTCTTTTCTAATTCTAATTCATTCGTTTCTTTTTTCTTTCTTTTATTCATCTTTGCTTTTGTAGTATCGTCATGATCGTAGAAAAACGAAATTATTTTTCAAAATTGCACGCATTCTTCCTCTTACTTTTTTCTAATTCTATGTCATTTTTTTCTTTCTTTTATTCATCTTTGCTTTTGTAGTATCGCTATGGTCGTAGAAAAACAAAGAAAGACATTTCATCTTTAACATGATAATGATGATTCTTCCCAGGTCATAATGCGATATTCTCTTGACCTAGTTGTCTTGGCCTCGAAGGCAGATTATCCATAATATCTCTGAAAATCGGATCTGTCCATGCTTGAGTAATGTCATTAGCCCCGGAGCTAATCAGGAACAGTTGTTTGAAAAGCCTAGATTTTTTCCCTGTCTCGGCCTAACAGCATTTCCATATTGAACAATTCATACAGAACTGGTCATGGATACGTTAATGTTGAAAAATCTTGATAGTTAGTTGGTATCTTTTATAATGCGTATGCTTCGATTGGCCTTTTTAAAAAACTTAAACAATGAAGAAATTATTGGACAAATTGAGTTAATGAAATATTATATTAGGAAATATGTTAATGGAGTAATTATTAATCTTAATGAAATATTATATTTGGCTCTATTCGGCCAAAAAAATATTTGTGTTGATTAAATTTATTTGTGTTTGTAAATATCTCTTGATTGGATTTTACTACATGGTGTTAATCAATATCAGACCGTAAGGTAGGTTGTTAGCGCTTGCCAGCCCGACAAAGCAAGCGATGAAACAACAGAAAGAGATAAAGAGTGGAGAAGGAATCCCAGGTAAAGGTAAGAAAGGTACAGAGAACGTGAACAGAGGTAAGATTTTTAACGGAAATTCCGGGGAGATAGAGAAAGAGGTGATGGGTAGAGAGATGAAGATGGGTATACTAGTAGATGGGGAGAAGAGGGATTGGGAATGGGAAGATAAAGAAGTGAATAAAGAGAGAGAGAGAGAGAGATGAGAGGAAAGGGCGGATGAGAAGCGAGTGATGACGAGAATGAGTTGTTATATCTACAGACGATAAACGAGTTCAACAAAGAGAGAGATGAAGGTAGAGGAGAAAAGAAAGACAAATAAATAGAACAAGGGTTTGAGAGAGGTAAAGACGAGAGAGAAGGCAAAGTAGGATAATGAGTCCATATCTACGGAAGATAATGCACATTCTAAATAGGCCGATACGCCTATATAGACAAAAATAAGAAGAAGCCACTTCACCTTAAGCATCCTACATCCATTATCTATCCCAAATTATTTTTAAATTTAAATGTTTGCTGATCTGACAGTATATTTTGTCAGATATCAAACAAAACAAAATAAAGATAACCAAATATTCATCAAAATTCTCCCTCCATCCCTCTTTCTATCTCTCTCTCTCTCTGTCTCTCTCTCTCTCTATCAATATCATTGCTCTGCCTACCTCCGCTTCAGTCTTTATACCTCTATACGAATTCTAGAGCTTTGACTGATATTTCTAAGAAGAAAACGCTTATTTCGCAAGGTGCGTTCTTAGTATATTATGAAGAGTTATGTCAGTGGTGGCGTTTTGAAAATTTGGAATAAGGTTTAGATAAGACTAGGATGAGACTAGGAATTGAGAAAAACAGGAATGCATTTCATGAAGGAATTACCGTTTTACCCGACAGTTACCACAGTACCGATGCTTCTCAGCCAATCAGAATCAAGGAAAGTTATCAGATCTGACAACTTGTCGGACATAAATGTTGATGAAATGCTCCCTGATAAGTTGTTCCTTGTGTTTCTTTCTTTATTTTTAGGTTTATATAAATATCCAAATTAGATATGATTACATATCCCTACGTCTTGATCAACCTTCATATAACAGGGCAATGTACCATAACCGGAAATCACATTTTGAAATTCAAGTCAATGCCTGTAATAGACCAGAGACTACGCCATTGTTTTGTCCCCTTCTTGCTTTGGGGAATAATATTTCGCTTGGTAGGTGAAGGTCGGTTTTATCTTCGAAATAAAGGCTTAGACAACTCGAGAGAGACATCACCAGGTGCTTCTAAAAATTTACATTTCTTTGTTATTCTGTCAAGCCCTGGAATCCGATATCCGATGTACGTCATAAAGTGTTCATCAAATTGATAAATGGCATGTTGGGATACGTTATATGATTGAAGAATGGAATTCTGTCATGTTTCATTGTCCCTGTCTATCATCAAGAGTGCTAGTTTTATTGCCATTCTTATTATATTGGTCTATTCAGGTGCAAATCGAGCGCCTCTAAATATGTCTTCCCCGTATACATGTATAATATTATTTGAACAAGCCTTATTATTTAGATATTATTAATTTTGGTCTCACATTCAAAAACATAATTATAAGAAACCAAAAAACAAAAGTATAAACGTGAGAGAGTCATCCATATAGGCTTCAAGTTATAGATGATTTTACGTACGACTGTTCTTCATGTTCTTACTCGGTGCTGAGTAAGCGATACAGGGATATATCATTAGGCACAAAACTGTCTCCAATTTTGTGTAATAGAAAGACATTCACAATTTACGTGCAGCTTTGTAAAAAGAGCTAAGTAATTGTAAGTATGAGTGACTAGGTCGCTTATCTATCTCACTAACTCTCTCTCTTGAGAGTTTAGCTTCCTTTGAAATAATCATTAAATTTCTCTAATGTCCGAAATGGCCTGCAAAACTAGGTTAAAGCAAATATCATTCGCAGATTTACATAATTGTTTATCATGGTGGTAGGTCAATAGGTCCTCAGGCTGATTTCTCTTTCGTTGACAGCAAAACAGTCAAACGAACATACATAGTTGAAATTGTCAGAACTCGGGTTTGTGGCAGTGCGATTGCAGTATAGTTTTCACAGTTCCTTTGGACATATTGATTTTGAAAAATAGAAAACGTGGATTTTCAATTAAACTCGGAACTAACCTAAACTAAATCAACTCAGCGGTTGATTAAGTTTATGTTATTTGCATGACTTGTAGCCCTGCACTCTAAAATCATTACGGTCAACTCGAAAGCATTCAAATCATAGCTTTCTTTGCCTTACTATATTATTATTGCAAATCGTCATCCCTTCGGAATAAAAAAATTAAGAAAATGAAAGCAAAATATAAGAGAGAAAGGCATTTATTGCATATTGAAATTGTGGCGCTCTTCTTCGAATTTCAGTGTACCTTATCATAGAGGGCTATCATCAAGAGCCGTCATCTGATATTGAAAATATCGAGGTCGCAATAAATTTTGGCTCCTTTGTTTTTATATTTTGCATACATTCTGAACTTGATTAATTTGAGAGATCTCCACTTTAACCTGAAATCTGTAAGCAATGTCTGGTTAAAATTTATTGACTAAATCGTTAAGTGAGGCAGAGTGCCATCGGCAAAAAATATCAAACTCTTGAATGTTCACATCAATCATTTAGAGATAATGCGCGCTAATGGTGGTTTTGCCTACTATAGTATCTCATTATTCATCCATCCTTCTCTTCATTCATCTTCTTCATATCAGCCCCTTCTCTTCCCCCCCCCCCCTCTCTCTCTCTCTATCACAGTCCCTTTCTATCCCTCACTGTCTACCTATACCTACCTACCTATTTATCTATCAATCAATTAATTTATCTATCCATATGTATATATCAATTTACCCACGTATTTTTCACATTTATCTTACTAATCTCCATCCTAAATTACTACATGTGTCGATCTATTTTCATCGAGAAGAAAATCTTAATAAATCGTGGGAGAGGAGAAGCAAGCGAAGCGACTTAAAAGACTCGAACATTTTAATAATTAAATCTAAATTTGTGATAGATTTTTACAGAAGTTTTAGAAAATAACTTCATATTTCACAACTTCCTTTACTTTTCTTCCTTTGTCTACTTCTTCATCATCATCATCTTCTTCTTCTTTTTCGTGAAACAATTGGTCTCTCCATTCTATACGCCTGTAGGTCCTGATTGGCTACCCTGTGCCTCTCCTCCTCATCCTTCCCCTGGTTATTGCAGTGTTTAGACTACAGTATGTCTTCGTCAACAACTTATTAGAGAATTGCTCGATTCATTGTTAACGGCAAAGCAACCCTATCCCATGTAGACCCTTTTTTTTAATAAATACCTTCTCGCGTAAATTTCTTTGGCATTTTCTTGTTATGGGTATCCCTATTGATATATACATGTAATATACCATCAGAGGAGTTTTAATTTACTTTCACTCAAGAAACATTTCCTTGGGGTAGATTTGATAATGTATCGCCACCATGTTTAAATATGCCTCCCGCTTCCGGGCCCGCTTTCCGGTCTCCTTTTGTCTGTTCTTATCGATAAGTCACAATATACAAGTCAAGAAGAAGGAGAAGGAGGCGGAGGAGAAGAAAGAAGATGAAGAAGAAGGAGGCGGAGGAGAAGAAGAAAGAAAGAAAAAAAATAAAGAAAGAAAAGAAAAGAAAACTAAGGAGAAGAAGAAGGAAAAAGGGAAGAAAAAGCAGAAAGCAGTTCAACCAATAACTTTGTAGAGAGACGAAGAGGAGAGTATGTCCAACCGAAACGAGGCCATATCATGTGCAAGTTCACGTGACATGACTATCACTTGGAGGAATCGAATGTAAATCATACGTCATCAATCATGGTCATGTCTATTAAAATGCAATGATCGCTATTCTCAAGGCAATACACGCTGTTCATATTCATCAGGTCATGGATCTTATATATCTTTTCCATGGGTTCTCCTTGAGCTTAGCAAGACATGGAAACACAATTTGTAAAGCTGTTTTACATGTAGGTTACCTATTTCATTGACTTTATTGCAATAATATGGAACGTTTTAATCCCTGTATTCATTATTTTCACCAACATCATCATCGTCACTATCACCGTCATCAACATCCTCTTTATCACAATCACCGTAATTATCGTCAACATCATCGTAAATAAAACACGAGGGAAACATTTCATGAAATTTAAGGTAGGAGATTTCACTGAATGTTACATGATGCAAAGATTTACAGTCGCGTAACTACCATCTGTGAAAGTTACTCTCAACCTGGGCTAACAACATTTTTCATGAAACGCTCCCCATGAGAGTATTTCATGTATATCAATTTGTCCATTATGATGAGCCTACATGTATTTTTTTTCATGACGAGGAAGTTTTAGGTTTATTAATCATACGGATTGACCCCAACCCACCCGCACACACATAAATCACACATTGATGAACTATAAGATAAACTTTACCATGATAGACTTGAATGCTTAATACCAATTTTGGGTTTACATTGATTGGAATATCTGGTGAGATTAAGGTCAGGGCACAGCAGAGGAAAGGGGGGGGGGCAAAGAACGAGAATGACCCCAAAGCAAGATGGATATTCCCCTTGTTTATTTCTTAAGACATTTAGTTTGGGAAATTAATGATGTGTCATCCCAAGATTTCTTTCCCTTTCTCTTTCATCATAATCTCCACTTTACTTTGGTATAAAGTGAGAGAGCCTTAAAAATAACAACTATTCAGAACTTCTTAAGAAATTTGATAAATAATAAACAAATTATTTTTTACAATATTTACTCAATGTTATACAAAAGAGGACATTTTTCAACTGGATACATGCATTGCTTTCAATAATTAAGTAACCTACAGGAAAAACAGAATTTTGGGCTTATTTATTTTTGTAGGGGTAGGAATATATTCAGATCAACTTAATCTATGGAAAGCCAACAACTTCATAATTTGCTATAAAAATGCTTGATCACCAATCAACGCTTTGTGCAATCACAGAGGGTACAGCTCTAGATAAAGAATTATATATTGGTCATTCTATTAAAGAAATGTCACAATGAAAAAAAAAAACATATTAGGGCCTATACATGTAGCTTCACACCCATGCACAATTTCAATGATATTTTATCAAGTAATAAAATACTGTAAATAAATTAACAAATTAACTGTGTTTAAGAGGTTAAATTTAACATCCATAACATTTTGGCTAGCAACCTGCAATCATATTCAAGTCAAAGCATCACTGACAATTGAGTATTTTATCTGTTATTGTCTATGTCATATGAATAATGCAATGGTGCCAGTCTATGTGCAGAAAGCTAACTGGGACAAAGATATGCGACTTTTTGTAGATTGACCTGTAAATACAAAGTGCTCATTATATTTCATGAAAAGTCATGAAAGCTATTTTTTCATTCTGAGTTCAAGCAATGACAACATAAGAATCAGTTATTCAAACTTACTGTGAGAATTGATGCTGCACATTGGGATGGGATACACGTTTGCCAATTCAAATTTTTAGATTACTGATTCTAAATTATCATAAATTGTTATACTTTACTACAAGGGAATGTTTCACAAAGTGTTGAGTGTGACCGAATTTATCTTATATAAATTCCCAGTTGCATTTGATATACAAGAGATAGATAACCTCATTAGATAAGTTCAGAGGACTAGTGCATCAACGAGATTTGCATGTTAAGAACAAGGTGCCTACTTGAGCTTAAGCATAACTTTATTTCATACTCTTTGCGCAACAACCTAAACAACCCATAAATGTACATGTTGGTGTTTGAAGTCCTTAGGATACACCCGTTTTAGCAGATTACATGCTGCAATTTTAGGATGGGTTGATTTCCTGATGATACACATCATGAAGTTAATACTCCTACAAATAACAATAGGCCTAATGTTAGAACTTTCACAATATAGCAACAACAACAAAATAAGTGTTGACAAAAACAATGACACTGCCTCAGATGGTCATAAATAAGAGAAGGAATGAAGCCCTGTTGTTTCATTTGGAAAATTGCTCTCATATCATGTTATTGTTAAACATATATAGCTGAAAAAATCCCTTTTCTTCTTGAAGAAATTGGCTTATATGAAAGGAAGAGAGGAATTAATTTCTGTCATTGCAATATGGCAATGGCAAATCAAATTGCTTGTTGCATAAACACATATTATTCAATGCACTCCATGTCAGCCAATGACACTCATTGTTTTAAGTTTTGACATTGATCACAATTACTTGTATTACATGGTCCAGGAGCAAGATGATGTGTTAGGAAAAAGCTGAAACATTTCATATTTTAGAGACTAAAGTGCTTTTTCTTCTGTATTACAGTATAGGTATGAGCATGATTATGGTGCATGCCATAAGGAGACAAAACCAAAAATTTGATAAACTAACGCTGTCCTTTAGTATATGTATGAATATCGAGATCCTTCATTTCTCAAGCCATCTCAAATCATATCTACAGTTCAATGATAGTAATCTAAACATATTAACCTGAGCTAAAGGTTGAATTAGCTAAGAAAGCAACCATCATCTTTAACACATCCTCATTAAAATCCACCACCTGACCCTCTTCAATAGCCGAGAACAGAGGAACATCACGGACCTGCCAGCAGACGTTGCAAAGGTCGTTGTCCTCCCCTGTTAGGTCATCCAGTCTGAGAGTGTTAAGCTGATAGCAGTAGAAGGAGAAGTACTTGCCATCAGTGACAATGGTCTGGCAGGTCATCGGGTGTGGGATGTCATTGTAACAACAGTGCTCTATAAGAGAGAGAAAAAAAATGAATGATAATAATATTTAAGGATCTCTTTAAATCTAAAGGCTAAAGAATGGTACATGATAGTTTTACTCAGTGTCAGTGGAACTACAGATGAGACAATGAGAAGCATACCAGTATATCAAGACAGACGCAGCTAACAATAATCAAAGTGATGAGTACACCAAAATAAGTCAATGGAATCAAAAAGCAAACTAAGAAATAGTGTAGCTTTTGTAATTTGTCAGTCTTTTATAACTTCTTTTCAAGAGAGCAAGTGGCAAATGAAAAAGAAATTCACCTAATGAATGCATTTTCTCTATCCCTTTGATAAAATGGGTATAAGCACCTTGTATCCTTCATCTCGTCAGATTTTATTTCATAGTAAATTTCTGGTCAGTCAATAGAATTTAAAAAAAAAATTCTGGTCACGCCCAGGAAAGAAATATTCACATCTGATTGATTCACGCCTGCCAAAATCTAATTAAACACACACAAACATCCCCAACATGTTGGAAATATAAGACAAGTTCACTCATGACAGTGCATCCCTAGGCTACATGTATCCATCATAGTTAGATTACATGCTTGAAATATATCACAGGTATCTTACGTTGATAGAGAGCAAGAGCATTCAGCCATGCAAAGGAAGTGCTGATTCCTTGACCTTCCAGGACATCTTGCAGGATATGGTTTGACTCTATTTTACTCCTCCGGTCATCAGTAAGATAGAGCTGGGTGTGAGCATTCAGGTGACCACCACCATGCTTGAAGCCTGTGAATGGGAAAAGAAGAAAACAATTGACCACATAACAGCCATAGAACAAGACTACTGTCGTTGTACCTTAGCATTCAATCTGATTTGAGCATATCACTGTTCGAAAATTGCCATTTGTCCTGCTCTGAAACAGAGGAAAACTGCTAAGATATGCATCTACTGTATACAATCAGCAAAAGATAAGATTTTAAATTCAAAGACATATTGCCGAAATCCATTGGCTCTATTCTGAAGTCAATTTAATCTTAAAGGAGAATGAAACCCTTGAAACCAGCTGAATCCAAATTAAAGAGAAAAATCAAAGAAACATATTGTTGAAAGTTTGAGGAAGATTGAATGAATAATAAGAAAGTTATGAGCATTTGAATATTGAGATCACTAATGCCATGTAGATTCTCCCATTGGCAATGCGACCAAGATCTGTGATGTCACACACATACAACTCCCTCATTACTATAGTACTTATTTCACTTATATTCTCATTTTTATAGAGTCTATCACAAGGTGAGGTGTTCTCTTTATGAGAGGACAAGTACAGAGGTTTCACAACATTATATCATTGATGAATCGTTTGTCATATGATTAGAATGAGCAAAAAGAGATGTCTTGGGGTATATTTTCAGTGTCCAAAAGGGGAGAGTTGTTCATCTGTGACATCATAGATCTTGGTCGCATTGCCAATGGGAGGATCTCCATAGCATTAGTGATCTCGACATTCAAATGCTCATAAATCTTCTATTGCTAGTCCTATTTTACTCAAAATTTTGTTGATCTTATTCTTTGATTTTTCTGCTTTCACAAAAGCTAACTTGCTCCAAGAGTTTCATTCTCCTTTAAGCTGTTGTCTAACTCTGCACTTATATTATGGGAAGCTAGAAATGTTAAGTCTGTTAACATTGTTTTTTTTTATGTTCACTGTCCTTTTTCATCATGCTATCATACTAATGGTGAAAGAAACTAACTGTAATTTTCCCAGACAATCATGGATAGTGTGAGTAAAAAATGAGCTGATAAATTGAACCTGTACTGTCAGAGTTTGTGTCACATTTGGCTAGCCATAGGAAAAAAAACAACTTTAGACCAGAGTCCAAATTAAACCCAAGTTCATAATATTAATTACAAACCATTGTGTATTAAATTATTGCAAACTTGTTACTGTACCTTGATACAAATTGAGTTTGGCTTCTCAAACATTTTCATATTTCAGCCTAAGTTGGAAGAAGTTTAAAGTAGCAATAATGAGGCAATCAGTTATAATTGTGCAGTGTGCTAAAATTTCACAGATTAAACATGTTTATTATGAAGGAATCATTTCCATAGACTAGCCTATACCAAGACCTAAATGTGTGTAATATATGTGTCTGTGATAGCTGCATCATGATTACCTGGGAAGCATACTGCATTTCCACACTGTTTGAAAATACTGATGGCGTTTGGATGATAAGGCCAGTCTGGTATGGGCCCTTGGCACACATCTGCATCTTTCTCAATAAACTGAGGGGGAAAAAAGAAAACACACAATATCAATCAATAAAACACATGATGATCATGATCAGACAGTCACACAACAATGTTTGAATTCAGTTTTGTTGATCAAGTACTGAAGGGGATCTATATATCCAAAAGACAGTCTGCAGTTGATTCCATCGGAGCAAACAAACCTACTGGAAATGCAGGGGTGAGGCTGTTTATAATACGACCATCATAAAGTTTCCTTTTGTGACAGCCACCCTAACCTTACTCATACTAGTGCGAAATTAGTATACTAACCTCGCACCAAGAACCACGTTTGGCAGTGGATTTCTAAGTTATTGGGTCACACGTGCTGCGATCCCACTTCTGGCATCCACAAAACACTTCTATGGCTTGATTTTTCTGCGCGCGGCGGCATGTGATGAACCCTTGAGTGCCCTAACCCTAACCCCAAGTCCCTAAGAATAAGTTACCATAACCCTAATATATATTTTCTTTTTTACTTTGGTTGGCTGTTGCAAAAGAAACTCTTCCCCATTGGTCAAACAATGCCCATGGGATGGACAGTATTGTACATGCACCACATATTCATCAAAAAGATTACACATTAAAAATCATGTGCAAGGGGACATTTAAACTACACTGTTACACACAACTTTAAATAAAACTGAACATTTTGTGAAACAGAAAATCTTTCTTAGATTACCCTCAGGCTCACGATATGATGATGTTGTTCATAATTTCAAAAAAGGAATTAGATAACAATACTATTGATTTACTTAACCATTTACAAAAATAACCTTAATAACACTGCAAATATAAAGTGGAAGAAAAGTTATCAAATAGGCCTACAAACAGGATACATTGCGGCATCATTTAGATTTGTTTTTACCAGTTAAGGACGTTCGAATTCATAAATCTGATAAACCATGGGTAACAGGAAAAGTTAAATCTATTATTCATCAAAGACAACTGGCATTTCACAGGAATAATCAAGCTCTATGGCGTTTACTTAGAAACAAAGCTAAGCGTTTGATTAAGAAGCAAAAAATTAGATATTATAACACTAGAGTAAAAAACTTAAAAACAACAAATCCTGCTGCTTGGTACAGTATAAGCAAATCAAGATTCTTACGAACAATAGGAAACAATATTTACCAGTTGAAATTCAAAACATCGATAACAACCCTTCTAACTTTAAGATTATTGCTGATTGTATAAACGATCACTTTTCTCTCGTAGCAGCAGATCTCCCTTGTTTGGATAGAAGAAAATTGCCTGCATTTCTACCATCACAATATACATGTCCAACTGTTCAACCTTATGAAGTTTATAAACAACTGCAGTCTCTTAATCAACGCAAAGCTGGAATATCTGGTGATCTGCCAGTACGAATAATAAAGGAATTTGCATATGAGTTGTGTTTTCCTTTAGCCCATATTTTAAATGTTTCATTTCAGAACTCTGTTGTACCCTCAATTTGGAAAACAGCCGAAATAGTACCTATTCCAAAATCTAAACCAAATACATTACAGAACTTGCGTCCCATTTCGTTAACTTCTTACTTTGCCAAACTTGCTGAATATTTTATATGTAAATGGCTACTTCAAGATATTGTAGAGTGTATTGATCCAAACCAGTACGGAAATCGACCTGGATTAAGTACGAATCACTATTTGATACAATTTCTTCATCAGATATTTGCCAATGCTGATGAACCCAAGACTCTATCCACTGTTATACTCACCGATTTTTCAAAAGCGTTTGATCGCATCGACCACAACATTGTTATTAATAAATTGATTAACATTCATGTGAGACCCTGTGTTATATCGTAAATTGTGAGTTTCCTTGAGTGTCGTCAGCAAAAGGTTAAATATTTTGGCCAAATCTCAAACACTAAAGTTGTCAATGCAGGGGTCCCTCAAGGGACCAGACTTGGCCCGATCCTTATTGTTGTCATGATTAACGATGCTTGCAATAATTTTGAATTACCTTATTATTAATATGTTGATGATTTGACTATTGTTGAAAGCCGTAAAGTCTCATCTCAGTCTAATATACAAAATGCAATCAACGACGTGAATCAATGGTCTTTGAGAAATAACATGACTTTAAACCCATCTAAATGTTTTTCTATGGTTATAACATTTATGAAAAATTATGTTGAAGAAAGTCAATTTTTCATTGGAAATAATAATTTAAATTTTGTTCATGAAGCAAAAATACTAGGTGTTCTTATACAATCTAACCTTAAGTGGGATAGCCTGGTATCAGATGTTATAAAAAGATGTAATAGAAAATTGTACATGCTTCGTTGCCTTAAAAAGTATAGACTTCCATTGGATGACCTGATTTTAATATATAAAGGATACATTCGCCCAATTTTAGACTACGGAGTACCAGTTTACAATGGTAACCTATCCAAAAGCCATGTACTTGCCTTGGAAAATATTCAGAAACGTGCTTGTAAGATTATGCTTGGATTCCAGTATGAAGACTATGCTAACGCATTGGAAACGTGCAATATTTCTTCGTTAGAGGCAAGACGAAAACAGTTATGTATTGACTTTGCCAGTTCTCTTGCCAAGCATCCACAATTTACAAATAGTTAACCTCTAAGGCAGCAATGTAATTATGTTTTAAGATCACAATTGAAATATCAACAATATAAATGCAAACTAAACGTTTCCAATGTAGCTCTCTTCCATACTTTGTTAATCTTTTAAATAACATGTAATCAATCTAATTTTGTTTGTTGACGATTCCACATTTTAATTACATCGTTTGTTATCATTTTACCTTTTTACTAATACTATGCTAATATATTGAACGTTTTTATTGTTTTTTTTTTAATCTCACTGCAATTTTCTTGCTACCATCTGTAATAGGATATGGTGTGTACATGTCAAGATGTGATGAACGTGATCTGTTCTTTTCTCCTCTTTTCCTCCCTTTCTCTCCTCTCTTTTCCATTCTTTCCATTCATTCCCTGACACCTTCACAACTTCCCTTTACATTTTTCTAGTTTCCTTCTTTATTTTCGCTCACCTATCACTGCATTCTTCTTTTTCCCCACAGACTCTTTTTCTAAGATCACATAGTATACATAATAGGTTCGTGTATCATTTTAAGAAACTGTTACGATACTTTGTATGAGAACTTTATATGTAACTTGCATGTTTGTAAAATTGATCACAATTCAGCCTTTGGCTGCGATGATCTTTTAATAAACCATTTTATCTATCTATCTATCTACATACTCCAGAAACTTTAGACACAGAAATAGGAAAAATTAAAGAGACAATCATGTAAATAAATTAATTTTCTTGAAAAACATGACCAAATTTGGGCGATGGTTCACCTCTCTGAGTGGCTGCTTCGTTCGAACAGTTAGTAGAGGCTTGCCAAGAAACTGATAAAATCTGTGTGATCCTCGTTGCCAAAAGGACTGCATTTCCACATCAAAATCTACATCTGCCTCCATTAGATGTTGATTAGATGAAGCCAGGTAAGGAATAATACAATTTATAAGGTTCTTGCATACTTGGGTTCCCACATCTCTGTCCCTTAATACAATATTCTGTTTGTGTCTGTATGTCAAGTTGTGATCATTCACGAGAACATTCTGTGCAATATCCACCACACTTTTTGTTAGATTTTGCACCTCTTCGCTTTTAATCCATGATTCAATTGCATTGGGAAACCCATCTACGATTTCAGTCTTTGTAATGTGCTTATAAAAGTTAACGAATCCCGGGTGATAAGCGTAAGGATGAATATTGTAATTCCACGTGTACTTCTTCGTCAGAGCGTAGATCGACTCCGCCGGAGTTTCGGCGGCGAGAACGGGCTCCGATGCGATGCGAATCAACTCTCCTTTACTGTCTTTGGGAGGTGCTATTGGTGGATATTGTGGCTCAACTGACTTAGCTACGGCATTTTCTGAAGAAGAATAGTTGATTTTTGTCACTAATTGTGGCAAAATCCGTTGAAATCTTGACAAATTTGAAGCACACTTTAAAGCGGAGAGTCGCAAGGGCGCTGCCATCTTGAAAATGTTGCCAAGCTTTGCACTCAATTTCATTTTGTCGTGAATAAAAAAATGTTTAAATCCATTATTACATTAACAAAATTGTATTAAAAACTTAAATTAAAAGATTCATAATATTTTTGAATGGAAGAATTATATACTTAAAATAAAAAAAGTGAAAATATTTTCATTTTTATCTTTATCAATGGAAAGTTGCAGCTGGTACCAGACGACGTCAATGAGCTGAGCTGACCACCATGAAGGGGAGTGTCGCGGAGCTGGAACCTCGGTCTCGGAGTCGGAGCTAATCATTGAACTTGAAGCTGGCGTGATTGAGATTGAGAACTAGTGAAATACTCTTAAGATTTGTTTAGTTGGCCAGTACAGGTCTAGAATCTAGTCTACTCGATCGGAGTAGTCAGGACAGTAGAGTCTACAATTACAACAAGTTTGAAAATGGAGGGGATTAATCATGGAGACAAGCCACCTATTATTGCTGAAATCCCTCTGTTTCAAAGGAAAAGGTCAGCTCAGATTGAGTGTGAATAAATTGTTAAAATGTAGTCTTGTATTTGTAACCAGGTAACAGATGACGTTCATAGTAAGGCAATCTCTGCGGGGGGGGGGGACTCAACCACAAATGTGGCAGGTGTGTCATTGTGTGCCACGGTAGACCAAAAGCTTCGGTCTCTGTTATGTTGGTTGTTCAGCTGAACTCCGTTGGCTTCACTCACCAAATACAGAGACCGAAGTTCTAGCGCGATCTGTACAGGGGACTCAATGGCCATATGTTTATGTACTTAAGATCGGATAAAACGGGGAAGTGAATTTGCGCGACAGCCGAGGTAAGTCACTGTTTTTGTTCCTTTTAACTTGATTTTTCTCCGTTTTTTGGCAATTAATGCCAAGAGGGAATATTAATTTGCATTTTGGTCGCGTTAATTTTCAAAATTTTTATTCATTAAAGACAAAAATTGAAGAGCCCCGACGGGGGGATTTTGCATTGCAAGTCCCCTAATGGTGGCTGCACGCTAGCGAGCCGTCTGTGTACGAGGAGAAATTTAAAAAAAAAAAAAAAAGTTAAAAAACTCCTCGAAACAGACGGCTGCCAGCTGTCTAGTGCCACGGGTGAGACAAAAACGGGCCCATCGCCTGGCTCTGTGCTCGTTCAGACTCGCCAGAGGCGATGGATGGACAGAGCTCTGCGGGCCGCTTTTCACCAAACAGGCAGCACATTGTAGCGGATCAATGCGGCTGGAACTGCCTAACGAAAAATATGAGAAGCATTGGAACAGATTTCTTTCTTTTTTCTCGATAAGAAAAATGCTATGCTTTGGAACAGCTTTCGCTGTTCTTTTTCTCAAGATAGAAATGCTATGCTATTTGAGCGAAGTGTGGGAGGTGGGCCAGTACTAAACCCAATGTAAGTAAAGCCTAAAGGTAATGCCGATGTCCATGACATAATTAAAATATAGCTGTTCTTGTTAAGGGGGTCAATCCGGGGGGGGAGGGGGCCACTTCCATTGACGAGTGGATACCATGCGCGACCATGGGGTCTCAAAAAGCACCCTGAACAAGTAATTTTCCATATTCAGAAAATGCACCCCTTAACAAGTATTTTCGTGTGAAACCCTACCCTTAACAAGTATTTGATACAAAACAATACTTTTGGCAAGTATTCCCTGAATTTAACCCCTAAACAAGTTCAGCGATATTTTGATTATGTTACGGTCGTCGGTTTTTACCTACATCATTGGGTTTAGTACGGCCGCACCTCGAGCAAATCGTACTCTAAATTAGTCTAAACACGTAGTGTTGACTGTTGGGGCAAAAAGTACATCCTTTATAAAACATTTTAGTCTTTTTATACCCTCGCAAATTTGACCCTAAACTAGTAAACACGTAGTTTTCCTAGTGAAATAGATACCCTTTTTTCATTATGTTAGTGTTTTTGACACCCTTATTACGTTACATGCCCTATCTTGAAAAAGGCATCCTTTTTTGGTTTTTTGGTCGTGCATGGTATCCACTAGTCAATGTAAGTGCCCCCCCCCCCCCCCCCGGGGGTCAATTCAGGGAATATTTGTCAAGCCCAAGGGAATTGTTTTATTTCCAATACATGTAGGGTAGGATTTCACACGCCAATAGGCCTACTTGTTAAAGGGGTGCATTTTCAGAAATCTGGAAAATACTTGTTAAAGGTGCTTTTCGAAATCCCATGGTCACGCCTGGCATCCATTCGTCAATGGAAGTGCCCCACCCCCCAGGTGATGATGAATGCCATAAAAAAATTATCCCATATTCATTAATGGACAAGTCCAAGAAAAGGTCACCCTAGAAGACAAAATTTCATCTTTATTTTTGGTGGGGTAAGAAAGCCCAAATGTTGAACTTTAGAATTTCATTTTTTTTTAATTTAATAACATGCGAATCTATGCTAATTTTGGGCACCTAATTTGCATAATTGGGTAAAATGGGCGTTACGTATGGGACAATTGTAAAAACTCATAGAAGATCAAAACAAAAATTGTGAGATTTAGTCATAGGTGGGACATGGACCCCTAACATCTTATTACTTTTGGGGGAAAAAAGTGGTGTCATCTAATTAAATATGCAAATAAGGTCTTGTCCAAGGATGAAATGTCCCATCATACCATAACATTTTGATGATGTTTTTTAAGCTATCCCTCAGAATACAATACTTGTATTGTTGCATATCTGGGAAGTTCTAATTTATTGAGTATGGAAATGTTATACCACAAAAAGTTTCAAAAATATAGTTTACTTTTTAATTATAAATTAATTAAAAAATTGTTAGGTATGGGACAACATGTTATGTAGGGGACATTTACACACAATGTCAATGGGGAGATTGGTGTGCAAAGTGAATTCATGGAGAAAAACAAATTTCAAGAGTGCTCTTGAAAGTGATTTATTTACCTTTTCTTTATTTTCTTAGGACTGATTTGTTATAAATACTGATAAATGAAAACAATTGAGCCAAAAAATTTGTGAAAATAGAAAAATATTTAAAAAATAATAAACAATAGAAATACATCAGAAATTCATGAAACCATGAAAAACAAGAATGAAAATTGTTGAAATGGCTAATTTCCTTTTCAGTCATATGAAATATATCTCAATAGAGCAGTTTAAAAGAAAAAAAACCTCTTATTTCCATATTTAAAATTATTTTCATTTTTCAAATTATGGGGGAAATTGTGTACGTTCTCTATAGGGACAAAATGTGCCATATGTAACTGTCCCATACATACCATGTCATTAATTTGTTTAATTAGCGTCCGTAATTAGAGGGTTTTTGGCTTATGACATGAAACTTGCCTTAGATATACTAGAGTGTTGTGACTTTTATCACACTAAGTTACAAGTTGTGAAATGAAATACTTTCAGAGAATTCTCAACTTGAAAAAAATGTTTGAAAAATTGTCTTTTGTCTGTGTCCCATACGTAATGGCCCGTCTTTTCTCTCTAAAAGGTCAAGGTCATATGTCACCATTCTTTGCATGATTATTCTTCTAAATATCCACCATCATGAGGGTATTCAATCTAATCAAAGTCATTTAACACTATTTTTCAGGCCATTAAAGCCTTTGAAATGTCCCTTACGTAGCGCGCACAAATTCTTGGACTTGCCCTAATGTGATTCTTTAATTGATGGATATGTAAAACATAATAATTATAATAATCCGCATTTTATATAGCGCTTTACACGTCGGAACGACACCTCTAAGCGCTTTTACAGATATATTATTACCCCGGTCATCGGATCCTTGCATGCCCACTTACAATGTATGCACCTTCTCCACTCCCTGGGGAGCATTCCAACAAGAGTTCCAAGACTCAATCTAGTGGAACTACATGTAAGACGAGTTTCTAAATTAATCCACACCAAACACATTGTCTTGTGGAAAAGTAACCGAGGACTTGTCCGTGTAATATTAGGCAGAGGGTACTCTCCAAAATGGGGTAGAATGGGGTCGCAATAGCACCCCAAACAAAAGGGGGAAAATAAATTATGCATTTACCACGATTATATGGATGAAGGTCTATTATGACACAGAATCCTGACATCAAGGCACAAACTGGACCCTCAAAAAAGGAAAAGTTCTGTCTCTTTCGTTCTTCTTCTTTCAAAATTGAAAACAAAATGGTCGATCGATGATAACGTGAACAAATGCGACATAGAGGTCTAACTTTTCCTTTTTTCGAGCGTCCAGTTTGTGCCTCAATGTCAGGATTCTGTGTCACAATAGACCTTCGTCCATATAATCGAGGTAAGTGCATAATTTATTTTTCTCTCTTATTAGGAGTGCTAATGTGACCCCATTCTACCCCATTTTGGAGAGTTCCCATGTCTGCCTAATATAATTACTCGGACGAGTCCTGAGCCCGTTTCTCGGGTCGGAGCTCCCTGGGTTAGTGGAAAAGGTGCTCTAACATTAATTATTTATATCAACTATTTTCATCATTATTATCTGCCAATCCATATTTTATAGATGAATTAGATTCTTGATGTAGATTTTTTTTTGATGGGTTTTTTTTAAATTGATTTTAAAAAGGGAATTGGTGAAGGGGTGTCATTGTCAAACTCTTTGTGTGTTTATTCAATCATCATTAATTATTTATATCAACTATTTTCATCATTATTATCTGCCAATCCATATTTTATAGATGAATTAGATTCTTGATGTAGATTTTTTTTTGATGGGTTTTTTTAAATTGATTTTAAAAAGGGAATTGGTGAAGGGGTGTCATTGTCAAACTCTTTGTGTGTTTTTTCAATCATCAGTGCAAACTTGTCATGTTTTGTTCACATTTTTGCACAACCTTTCACATTTTTCCTGTTCCAATGCTTTTTCTCAAATGTGTTTAAAGTTCTGCACACATGGCATATGACATAGTTTATTAACTTTATTGACCAATAGGCTTATATGATACAATATCCTGGTTCTTGTAGGAGCAAGACGCCTTCTAGTACTATTCTCTTTTTTCAAAGACATGGGGGTCAGGTCAAAATTTACACCCTAAAGAAATGGTTTCATGAAAATCTAAACATGAGCACAGTTTATATTCAAATTGAATTACATCATACATGTATTATGCATGATTACAAAGTTAAAGGTCAAATCCACCTCAGAAAAGTGTTGATTTGTATCAATAGAGAAAATTCAGACAAGCGTGATGCTGAAAATTTCATAAAAAACGAATGTAAAATAAGAAAGTTATGACATTTTAAAGGGGAATCCAACCCAAATAAAAACTTGTTTTTACAAGGAAAAGAAAAATCAGACAAGTTGACAGGTGAAAGTTTGAACAATATTGGACAAACAACAAGAAAGTTATGAATTTTTTAAAGTTGTAAATATTGGTAATCACTATACCCATGGAGACTTCAAATTGGCCACATATGGGATGTCATAGTGATGTAAGGCAAGGACTACTCTTCCATGTACTCCAATACATATTATGGCTAAAATGTCATTTTTCCCAAAAGTTTTATTTCAAATTACATTTTTCTTTCATGAGGACTTAAAACAATATGCTACCAGGGTTAGATTTAGATAACTGCCCCAGGGGAATGGGTACTTAGGAGAAAACCACAAATCCCTGATAATAAAGTAAATCTACATAGTATTAGTGATCTCAATTTCAAAGCAGCTATAACTTTCTTATTGCTTGTCCGATTTCTTTCAAACTTTCACCATTCCTTTTAATTTATTTTTCTCCTTCCCAACACAACATTTAATGGCCAAGGCTGGATTCCCCTTTAAAGTTTCGCTTATTTTTCACAAAATAGTTATATGCACAATTCAGTCACATGCAAATGAGAGTACCGATGATGTTCCTCACTATGTCTTTTGTTTTTTATTGTTTGAATTATACAATATTTTAATTTTTACAGATTTGACAATAAGGACCAACTTTACCGAACCATAAAATGTTAAACAATGGTAATTCCACATATTCAGGGCAAAATAAAACTTTGTTTCACAGGACGATGAGGAGAAAAATAGAATATTCCATATAATATAATACAAGAGAAATAAGGAGTGAGTGATGTCATCAGTTCCCCCATTTGCATACCGATCTGGATGTACATTTAATTATTTTGTGAACTTAGCGAAACCTAAAAATGTCATAACTTTCTTATTTTACATCTGGTTTTGGTGAAATTTTCAGTATTGTGCTTGTTGGATTTTTTGGATTTTTATTCAAATCAAGTTTTTGTTGGGGTGGACTTGTCCTTTAAATATTTATGTATCATTGTAAAGCACATTGGAAATTTTGATGTAATGTGCTATACATGTATGTGCATTTTTATTGTACTTTTTAAAAGAAAACAACATACAACATTACAAGTTTGCTTTATAATACCATTTTGTTCCAAACAAGCAGGGGAAAAAAAGTTATATCCTCATGTGTTTAAAACCTGTTCACTGCTGAAAAAAAGACAAATGAATCTCACTGAGGAGGGGATTACTTGTGAACACAGTGACTGCACAAAGAGCCTTGGATTATTTTTAATATTTTTTTTTTAAATTTCATTATTTACAGGTAGGCCTACAGTTTTATTGTGTACACACATATTTTTATTGTCCATTATTGTTAATTGCTTTTATTTTCAGAACGGATGATTTATTTGCAAGTTTTGAGAACAAGTACAAGAAGAAACCATTATTTCTAGCAAGAGCTTCTGGGAGAGTAAACTTGATTGGTAAGATCAGACTTTCCTTCTCTCTCTGTGTCTCTCTCTTGCCACCTTTTTATTTATTCCATGATGGAACCAACAGGAAATGGTGGTGCTTTCTGTAGATTCATCATTTCATTATGTACAAATTTGCTTGATCCATTAATTCTGAGAGGGATCCATTTCGAGTGAATGGTTTAGATGAAAAATAGTGAATTGAATTGATTGATGGACAAATAAATTAAACAAAATTAGAAAGTGAATTAGCTGATGAAGAATGAATCGTAAGATTAAATAATGAATTCATGAAGTCAATGACTGATAAATTAAAGGACAAGTCCACCCCAACAAAAAGTTAATTTGAATAAAAAGAGAAAAATCCAACAATCATAACACTGAAAATTTCATCAAAATCGGATATTAAATAAGAAAGTTATGACATTCTAAATGTTTCGCTTAATTTCACAAAACAGTTATATGTACATCCTGATCGGTATGCAAATGAGGAGACTGATGACATCATCCACTCACTATTTCATTTGTATTTTATTATATGAAATATTCTAATTTTCTCCTCATTGTCAAGTGAACAACAATTCCTTTCTGAACATGTGGAATTAGCATTGTTTAATACTAAATGGTTCAGTCAAGTTGGTCGTTATTGTCAAATCTGTAAAAATGAAATATTGTATATAATTCAAACAAAAAACAAAAGAAATAGTGAGTGAGGGATATCATCGACTGTCTCATTTGCATATCACTGTTATGTGAAAAATAAGCGAAACTTTAAAATGTCATAACTTTCTTATCTTCCGATTTCAATGAAATTTTCAGCATGATACTAGTTTGATTTTTCTCTATTCATTCAAATCAACATTTTGATGGGTTTGACTTGACCTTTAATGAATAGAATAACTTTGGAGCAAAGAAAATTGATAAATTTGAAGAGTTGCAAATGAATTGATATGTACTTGTTTACATATTTTTGTCATATAGGGGAACATATTGACTACTGTGGTTATTCTGTGCTACCAATGGCGATAGAACAGGACATCCTCATGGCTGTAGCAACAAATACTAATACAGAGCTTCATTTGAGCAATGCAAATTCAAAGTTCAGGTAAGAATAACTAGTATGGAAATAAATATGTCCTTGTCTGCCTGTCACACCGAAAATTATTTGTGATTTGTCATTATGATGACAGTGTATGTGCTATATACGTAAAGATAAAATAAAGTTTATTGGGGGAATGCTTGCACATGCAACTAGACAATTCCTAGGAAAGTTGAAATCATGTTCACATCAATTTTGGAACTGGTTTTGATAAAATATGCTAATATAATTCTTCAGGGATTTTTTTTATATGGGCATTTGATATTAACAAAATAGGAAAAGAGGGTATGTAAAATATGTATTCTGCTTGTACGTAGGGTGTAGGGGAGTTTGATAAATTATTTTCCATTTTGTGCTTTTTTTTAGAAATTCAACTCCTTTTTATGAAGCATGTAAAGTTTTATATTTACTGCAAATTTATTTAATTGTTCATTTGACCACCTGACAAATCAGCTCATTTACAAATTACAGTCAAACCTGTGTTAGTGGTTACCTCTCTATAATGTACTTAGCCACCTTGCCTATAGTGACCATTTAAACTGATTCCACTGGAGGAAGATTGTGTATATTATAAGACCCTGTCTATAAAGACCACAATTTGTGTTTCCCTTTAAATGGTCACTATAGACCGGTTTCACTATACCTGTTTCTCTTCATTGCTGTTTTGCAATAGACCAGTTTGTAGTTACCTCATGAGCAAGTGTGTTCAGATGACCTTTCCTTTCTTTCATAAGGATAGGCAAATTTTCAAAGCAAAATATTACATACCGTAATGTTGTAATTGTGGCATAGCATAGTAGAAATTGGTGATTAGATATTTTATATCAACAGCTGCTTACTAGCTATTGACATCTAGGGTTTGTTGCAGCTTTGCTCCAGGAATGAAGTGGTCAGTGTATAAGGCCTACAGGAATTAAAATAAGCAGTTAACAGGTGAAATACATGGCTGTTTTCATAAAGCTGTTAAGAAATTATAGCTGGGCACAACTTTACAAATGACTGAAACTGAAAATTGAGAATCTGCATAAAATAAAGAAAAGCTCATCATTGTACAGTTTTTAGGCAGGTATTTATTGCACTTCTACTTTGAATGCATTTAATTGTTGCTATTACAATGTACTTGACCAACTATTAAATACCTGTCACAAGTTGGTGCATTGTTGCTTTCTGGTGGATCTATTCAAAATAATTAAATCAAAAGATCAAAGTTGGTGCTTATATCATTGAAAATTAGACCACCGTTCCAATTGAGTTGAAATGACCTTCTGATCATGCGCAGAATGGAACCTCAAGTGGCTTATTGAGAGCATAAAAAGAAAACCATCGAAAAATAACAATTCAGTTAAGATGCTGTTTTTAATGTGTAAACGGGTGGCCCTAGCCACAAAAAGTGATACTGACATAGCAACACACCTGGTTCATTGCATAACCCATTGATAGTACTTTTGTTCTTTTGCCACCCCCCCCCCTCCCTTCTGGTTTTGGATCTCCTGTATATTTGTGAAGACCACCTGCTTTTATAAAATACTTATTTTCTTGTCTCCCTTGAGTGATCTTAGGACACTTGTGTCATTGTATTTTGTTTGGAATAATGTACTTGGACATTGCAATATGGCACAGGAAATAAAAATAGCGTGACATATTAGAGTAATCAAGTATTACTGAACACCCTGCCTGAGTTTTAAGTCACATGACCAAGGTCAAAGGTCATTTAGGGTCAATGAACTTTGGCCATGTAGGGGGTATTTGTTGATTTCCATCATACCTTTGAAAGTTTATGGATCTGATTCATGAAACTTGGACATAAGAGTAATCGAGTATCACTGAACGTCCTCTGTGAATTTCAGGTCACATGACCACAGTCAATGAACTAAGATTATATTGGAGGTATTTGTTAAATTGCCATCATTACTTTGAAAGTTTATAGATCTAGTTAATGAAATATAAGAGCAATCAAGTATCAGCAAACATCCTGTGCAAGTTTCAGGTCACATGACCAAGGTCAAAGGTCATTTAGGGTCAACAAACTTCGGTCATGTTGGGGGTATTTGTTTATTTCCATCATAACTTTAAAAGTTTAAGGATCTGGTTCATGAAACTTGGACAGAGTAATCAAGTATCACTGAATATCCTTTTGTGAGTTTCAGGTCACATGACCAAGGTCAAAGGTCATTTAGGGTCAATGAACTTAAATTACTCTGTATGTTGGGGATATTTGTTGAATTGCCATCATAACTGAATGTTTATAGATCTAGTTAATGAATCTTGGATATAAAAACAATCAAGTATCAGCAAACATCCTATGCAAGTTTCAGGTCACATGACCAAGGTCAAAGGTAATTTAGGATTAACAGACTTTGGCCATGCGTGTTGGAGGTATTTGCCAAATTGCCATCATACATGTAACTTTAATATACATGTAGATCTAGTTCATGAAACTTAGAAATTAGAGTAATCTAGTATCATTGAACATCCTGCTTGAGATTCAGGTCACATGACCGATGTCAAAGGTCATCTAGGGTCAATGAACTTAGTATTTTATTATCATATGAATTTTGTTTTTTTTTAATACTATTTATAGTTGTTTTTCAAAGTCAGCACTGCTGCTCTATTGAATGGCGTAATGCAGGCAAGACTGCCGGAGGTGCTCCACTTGTTTCTAACTTCTTCCCCCTTTTTTTTTTCGCTTTATTCTTTTTAATCTTTTTATTTTCTTTTTTTTCTTGTTTCTTTTTTTATTTATTTTTCCTTTTTTGTAATTTTTTTCCTTCCTTTTCTTTCTTTATTTCTTCCTCCTTTTTCTTCCTTTCTTTATCATTTGTAATCTTTTTATTTCTTCCTCCTTTTTTCTTTTTCTTTTTATTTAAAAAAATTCTTTTTACTATTTTAGGTTCTTTTGCTTGCTTTCTTTTTTTTTCTTTCTTTCTTTATATATTTTGCTCTTTCTTTATTTTATTCTTTTATTTCTGTTTTGTTCCTTTCATTTTTTTATTTCTCCTTTCATGCAGAGCCTTTTCTGTCTTCTTACTTACTTACTTTCTCCTTGTTTTATTCATTTTTCGTTTGTATTTTATTGACTGTCTTTCTTTCTTTACTTTCTTTATTTTGTGCACGTGCCAAGTCAAGAAATAAAAGCAGTCATTGCATATAACTTTATGAAATGCCTATTTCGCCCAATGTGTCAGAAACTTGTGCACCCGCAGTGCGCATGATAATCTCTTGACATAAAGAACGCTCCTATTGGTTAAACTGTAAATATGAAGTGCAGTCTGATATCTAAAAAAGGGGCGTGTTGAAGATAAAAAAGGAGCTGTCCTTACAGAGATAAGAACGTGTTAAGAAGATTTTCAGAATACTGATTTTAATGTCTTTGTATCTCTATGAAATAAGATAAAAGATAAGATTGTTTTCAGAATACCACCCCTGTTTACTAGAGTGATTCACATTCACCTGGTATAGTAATAACTAAACAATCATACTTGGAATCCATTTTGCAAATATTGTTTCTATGTCTGGCAAACCTTTGGCAATTGTTCAAAGGTATGCATAAAATGTCCTGATTTAATGCTGGATGATAGTAATCAGCTAGTTACCTTCCAACTCTTTTGCCTTCTCAGTGACTTTGTGACCGACATGACATCATTCACCATCGACCAATCACGGCCAGAGTGGCACAACTACATCCTGTGTGGAATCAAAGGAATCCTTGAGAGAGCAGGAATGGTCGACACCCCTCAGGGTATGAGCATCATGGTGGATGGTAATGTACCCAAGAGTGCTGGCCTGTCTAGTTCCAGTGCACTGGTGTGCTGTGCAGGGCTAGCTACCAAGCATGCACATAGCTTAGCCTTTACAAAGGTGAGAAGATTGTCATCAGGCTTGCAAAATATTGCATACATGTATTTGGTTCTTCAATTATAAAGTTTCAACTCAGGATAAGGGGCTATATTCATAGGTATTTTTTGTCTGTAAAACAATGTTTCTTTCGAATCTTTGTTTGTTTTTCACCAGGAGTGACAAAATTCAAACTACAGGTATTGGGTGAAGTTCATATTTTGTAATGTTTTCCTGCCAGTGAATCAAGGATGTTTGGGACTGTTGCTTTTGCTTAACTCACTCAAAACAGTGGAGGTATTTCTGTAGTTTGAACTGTATCAAAACTTTGTATTTCTTTGCATTTTCATGACATGATCATCATAAAACTGTTATTACTATGAGAAACGTTGCATTAGTACACAGCCTGTATTTATTCATTGTAGTTTCAGTGTCATGATTTTGATATTGTGCTCCTATAGTGTACTATGATAGTGATTGAGCCTGAGTCATAACTTTTTTTTTGTCTGAAAGTATTTTTTTACAGGAGACCTGTATACTAGTGAAATAAATAAATACCTAAGACATCCAGTGTCACTGAAGACTGAAAAAAATCAATCTTTTTTTAATTTCTGTATCTGTACTGAAACTTTCAGATGATATTACATTTTAAATCTCTAATCACCCAAGTGCAATTAATAAGGAAATAATAATACTGAGCAGAATTTCTAAATTTTCTTTCTTAAATTTACGTTATGAATTTGTTGCATTTTGTATGGGAGCAGCCATATTTGTTCGGTTTCTTTGCAACTCATGATTACTCTGCTGAAGTTTTCATGCCATCTTGAGGCTAGGAGCGAAAATTTGTTGTAAACAAGTAATACCTTGAAAGCAACGATACATCAACTTAATATTTCTTTTCATTCCATACCATTGCAGACAGAACTTGCAGACATTTGTATGAGATGTGAGCATTACATTGGAACTCAAGGTGGAGGTATGGACCAATCCATCTGCTTCCTTGCCAAAGCTGGAACGGTATGTTGCAAATTTTAAACTTTTAGTTGTCTCATAAAATGGTCATCACAAAAATGTGCAGAACAGGGCTCAGCATGCTCTGCAACCCAGTGAGCTTTTCAATAAATAAGTTAACAGGCCCCCCCTCAATGATTCACGCAATATTTTTCACCGTGCGAAATTTTTTAACCGCGCTGCTCGCTGACTTTTTACTTTCAAGTCTTGCGCAACTTTTGAGACCAATTTTGCGTCACCCGGGTACGTGGTTCCGAAATTACGCAACATTATGTAAGTGCATGTCAGACCAAAAATTGCTCAAAAACGTGATTTTGTGTACAAAGTCAATGCAAATTGTGTTTTCAACCAAAAATCATAAATGCATGATTATTTTTAGTTTTGCTGGTCTAAATGTATTTATTTTATGCTTTTTATGATCTCAGAAGAGTCCCCAACAAATTTCAGTGAAAAAACAATGAAAAACAAAAGGTAAAAAACAAGGAAATACATAAGAAATTGCAAAAAGCAATATAATACATAAGAAAATGATTTGATATTGCAATTTTGTTAATGTACGCTTGCTAAGAATACCACAAAGAGTTTCTATACCAAAAATTAGAACATTTGGAGCTTTATTTAGGGACTTAGAGGAAAAAGTATGATTTCGCATACTAATTACGCATAAATTAGCATAATCACTTAATAGCAATTCGTATGAAATAAATTACTATACAATTTTGTAGATTATGTCCCAGACAACCCGCGTGCCAATTTTCGGCGCGGTCGACAGCCGAGATCTCAAGGTGGGGGCCTGGGAGGACCCCCCCCCCCCTTCCGGCCATATGAACTCCCAAAATACCCCTGCCTAGATAGGGTTAAACTTTTGGTGATAGGAAAATTGAGAATCTGCATAAAATAAAGAAAAAAAGTTTCAGTCATTTGTAAAGTTGTGCCCAGCTATAATTTCTCAACAGCTTTATGAGAACAGCCATGTATTTCACCTGTTAACTGCTTATTTTAATTCCTGTAGGCTTTATACACTGACCACTTTATTCCTGGAGCAAAGCTGCAACAAACCCTAGATGTCAATAGCTAGTAAGCAGCTGTTGATATAAAATATCAAATTTGATTGGTTGAAAGCAACTTTGTTGTAGAATATGCAGTTGAAAAGAAATTTTTATAAAAGTCCATGCCATGTTGTTCAGTGGGAATCATGCTCTGCTTTTTGTCTCACCTGCATAGCAGAGTGAGACTATAGGCGCCGCTTTTCCGACGGCGGCGGCGGCGGCGGCGTCAACACCAAATCTTAACCTGAGGTTAAGTTTTTGAAATGACAGCATAACTTAGAAAGTATATGGACCTAGTTCATGAAACTTGGCCATAAGGTTAATCAAGTATTACTGAACATCCTGCCTGAGTTTCATGTCACATGACCAAGGTCAAAGGTCATTTAGGGTCAATGAACTTAGACCATGTTGGGGGAATCAACATCAAAATCTTAACCTAAGGTTAAGTTTTTGAAATGTCATCATAACTTAGAAAATATATGGACCTAGTTCATGAAACTTATACATAAGGTTAATCAAGTATCACTGAACATCCTGCATGAGTTTCACGTCACATGACCAAGGTCAAAGGTCATTTAGGGTCAATGAACTTTGGCCGAATTGGGGGTATCTGTTGAATTACCATCATAACTTTGAAAGTTTATGGATCTGATTCATGAAACTTGGACATAATAGTAATCAAGTATTACTGAACATCCTGTGCAAGTTTCAGGTCACATGATCAAGGTCAAAGGTCATTTAGGGTCAATGAACTTTGGCCAAATTGGGGTATTTGTTGAATTACAGCCATAAATTTGAAAGTGTGTTGGTCTAGTTCATAAAACTTGGACATAATAGTAATCAAGTATCACTGAACATCCTGTGCGAGTTTCAGGTCACATGATCAAGGTCAAAGGTCATGTAAGGTCAAAGAACTTTGGCCACGTTGGGGGTATTTGTTGAATTGCCATCATATCTCTATAAGTGTATTGGTCTAGTTCATAAAACGTGGAAATAAACTTAACCAAGTATCACTGAACATCTTGTGCGAGTTATAGTAGTTTTCAAAATCAGCACTGCTGCTATATTGAATCGCGTGATGCAGGTGAGACGGCCAGAGGCATTCCACTTGTTTATTCTACTGCTACCTTTTAGCATGTACATGTATATAAAAACAAATGGCACAGAGGGAATGCTGTTTTTGAAAATGCTGAATATGCATTCCTGTGCAGAGAAAAATGGCACCCTGTAATTATCATCAATCAAGCACCCTTGAGGATGAGGTGAATGCATGGTCCACAACTGCAGTTATCTCAAGACATGAATCAAATTTAGCTTTTTAACAAATATCTTGTCTTTCATAATTTTTTGCTTATACAATGTACCACCTGTGGGATATCACTGCAACTCTCTTAGTCCTGTCGATCTCCCAATGTTTTCTCTTTACCAGAAATCTGATGATTAGAATGGAGCTGTTATATTGAAAAATTTAATAGAACATCCAAAACTAAAAACAATATTTCAGAAGATGAATCAGAATGTAAATTACAGTATTTACAATAGGATCTATCCCACATGTGAGGTTATCAGCAGTCTACTGCATGTCGTACTAGACAAATCTACTAAGATGGGCAAGTCACCATGCAAACAGTCCCAATAGTCAGCCCCCCTAGGCTTGATAAGATCATGTCGGATAGCCCTTTTGCTATGCTAATCCATCAATTTACATATCTTCTCCCATGTGATTGACATCCGACACCAATTGGCTTTGCTTGTATACCCTAACTCCAGGCAAAGCACATCGAGTTTAACCCCATCAGAGCCCATGACGTCAGTCTCCCAGAAGGTGTGGTGTTTGTGGTAGCCAATAGCTGCGTGGAGTTGCAGAAGGCTTCAACATCCCACTTTAATATCAGAGTAGTGGAATGTAGGCTGGCTTCACAGGTTTGTATCCTTGTGTAAAGGTCATGTAGATGGTGTAGAGAAATAGTCATATTGAATTCCTTATTCTTTACCTGTATCGAGAGAAACTAGTTTCCCTCTTTTGATAGGATAAACTGTGCTTGGATATTTGTTGATTTCATGATATGGGTTATGAGTAGGGTATTAAGGTTAAGCCCTTATCAGACATGGGGCCTGTTGCAGCAAGAGTTATGATCCAAGGCGTCTGGAAAAAAAAATCAATGCAACATGATTTGGAGCAAATGAAACATGCATATTAGGGACTTGTGCTTGATTTTTTTAAAGTTTAATGTCTAACGCAACTCTTTCTGCAATAGGCGACTGGTGTGACAAGCCCAGCAACAAACTTTGTAGTTCAGACATTGTATGGCAAATCACTTCGACTGTTTGCATTACTCATGGAAAGTCTCAAAAAATTGTCCAGAGTTATTCATGACATATAATGATTCCTTTGTGATGTCACAATAATGCTATGACTTTGCACATCTTTGTACAAAATTTCCTATGAATAAACGTGGAAAAGCATATTTTTGGCAAGTCAACCCCAAAAAAGGTCTCCTGCTTGTCCACCATGCTTCATTGCCTCATTATCCCATCTACATTGTTCACATAATGTTGGTGAGATAAATTCTGAGCTTTTTCACATTGTGTCTGAACAATGTTTTAGGGTCAGTCTAATAAAAAAAAAATCCATTCTAAAAAAAAGCATGCTTCATGCACAACTTGGAAAACTTTATTGGATTTTATCTGACTTTGTTAGATTCATATATTTTTAAATCTCTGTACAAACTCTAAACCTTAGTTTTCTGTTGCCAGAATGTGATTTCTTATAACACAAGATATATATTTATTTCCTCTGTGATTGCAGACCTGCCAACCAGTACGTTTTTTTTTTTTTTTTTTTTACAAAATCGTAATTAATTGAGAAAAATCATCTCTATATGTCTCTATTTCATAAAACTTACACAAATATGGTTATTAGATCAATGTAATTTCAGGTAACTTGTTTTTTTTCAATCATTTCGCTAAATCCCAGGGTGAGATATACACATGTTTAAATGGTGGTTTTTTTTTCCATCTGCAAGAGCAGTGCGCATTTTAGCTTGCATGCAGCTTGAGCGCCGCGATGAGCGAGTGCGCCACATATTTTATCATGAAATACACTTTTTGGGGGAAAAATACACTTTTTTTATCACAGAATACAATTTTTCATTCCCAGAGGTTGGCAGGTCTGTGATTTGGGAAAAGGGCATTTTGAAAAATATATAATTTGTAATATGTAAAGGGGTGACCAATCAGCTTTTTCAAATTTCAAGGTTGACATACATGTGATTTTTTTTTTATGAACATCCTTTTTTCTACTGTCAGATTCTAGCTAAGTCCAAAGGTCTTGAGTGGAGGAAGATGAGACGTCTTGCGGATGTTGAGAAAGCTCTTGGTGTCTCCCTCTCAGACATGGAGGAGATGGTAGATCAAGTCTTGCATCCAGAGCCTTACACCAAGGATGAGGTGTGTGGTATTCTAAGTTTGTCTACTGATGAACTCAACAGTGAGAGTCTGAGTCAAAACACTCTTCATGGTAAAGAAGCATTATTTATAAAGAATTCTAACTTTATTTCCTTTTATTATTTTCCTTTATGGTATGTGGTTTTGTTTCTCGCTCTTCTTGTTTTCCTTTTTGTCTTTATGTACATGTACTTTTTTCCCTTGCTGTCTTGTCCCTTCCTTCACTCTCTTCTCTCTGTTTTCCATTTATTTGTCTTTTACTCTCTTACCCCCTCTCCCTTTTCTCTCATTCTCCCTCCCTTTCTCTCTCCCTCTCTCTTCTCTCTATCTCTGTTCTGATGTTTCTCTTTACTTATTTCTTCTTCTTGCTTTTCCCTTTGTTTTCAATATCAATAAATTTTTACTTGTGTGCACTCATTAAAATATTGATTTAGATACATTTTTATTCTTTCCATATTTACAGTGCAATCTTTCAAGCTCCACAACCGAGCCATGCACGTCTTTAGCGAGGCAAATCGTGTATTGAAGTTCAAAGCCTTGTGCAATGACTCCAGTGTGAAAGACCCTGCTCAGTTGCTAGGCAACCTGATGAATGACAGTCACGCTAGTTGCAGAGACCTCTATGAATGCAGTTGTCCAGAGCTGGATGAACTGGTAGAAATTTGCAAGTAATAACATTTTCCCTTTTTGATTGTTTTTACTGATTTGTAAAGATTTTTTATGACTGTATATAAATAGGGAAAATCTGTCAAGAAATGTGTTTTGAAAAATGGTGTAAGATGGGTAAATGATCTACAATATATCTCATAGTCTCTAAACAATTTAACAATGTGTAACAATGATGAAAACATTGACAACACAATAACAGTTAAAATTATAGTGATAATGGTCAATAATACCTTGACAACACAATAACAGTTAAAATTATAATGATAATGGTTAATAATACCTTGACAACACAATAACAGTTAAAATTATAGTGATAATGGTTAATAATACCTATTCTTTCCCCTGTATCTCCCCCTCCCTTTCTCTCTTTCTCTGTCTCTTTTATTCTCTCTCTTACACCCCCCGCCCCGTTCAAACCATATATCCCGGTCTCACTATTCACACAATCAATTCCTCTCTCTTTTATCCCTTGATACTCATCAGGAAGGCAGGGGCACTGGGTTCCAGGCTGACTGGAGCAGGTTGGGCAGGATGCACCGTTTCCATGGTACCCAATGATACTCTCCAAGCATTTCTCAAGCAGGTGGAGGACGAGTTCTACGCCAAGGACCCAAACAGAAGGTCAAAGGTTGCAGAAAGTTTATTCGCAACACAGCCAGGCCAGGGTGCAGTAATATATCAGATACATGTATAGTCTCTGTATTTGAGTATTGATGAAAATGGTTCTTTGAATGACTCCTCGGTATGTGTTGGCATTATGATCATCTGTGAAGTGTTATTTAAAATGCTTTCCAGGGAGTAGAAAATAAATGGTTAAATTTCATTATTTGTAGGCACTCCTGATAGATTTATATCATTGGGGCCAATGACTAATGAGCAATTGTAGTTTGTTTTAATAGATTTTTTAAAACAAGTAAATACAGAGAATTATTAAGCAAATGCACTGTTACTGTTTCCAATCTTGTCAAGTGCCTTAGTTTAGAAAATGATAGCATCATTCATCAAAACCTGTCTTAAAGTAGAACTATATTGAAAATCGTAAAAATGGAGAATCATATATCAAATTAAAGGAGAAAATAAGGAGAACACGATGGTGTAAATCATTTATCATGGAGACCGATGGAACTCAGTTAATTGATAGTTAAAAGTTCTCTCTCTGAATGCTTCAAACACGCAGAATTACGTCCGCGAAATTGGGGATTTTTTTATGACGTCACTTTCTGTACGAGAGGCATGATTGGCTCTCCAACGTGAAGCTCCACTTGCATGCAAAACCGATTGCGAGGGTACGTTTTCTCCACATTGTCACTGAATACTTCGATCCCGAAATGAAAGAAAACCCAGAATTTTATCTAGTCTTTCTAGATTTTGATTTTCAAATTGATGATTATGAAGATGAAGAGAATGATGATGAAGTTTCTAGCTCTAGAAAAACAAAGTGACGTGGATAGAGGACGAGGTATACATTAGGGGAATTACGCCGGTGATTATTAGTCGGACAATTCAACTTGCATGCCGATTCGCTACCAACACATGCAGCTGCTAGCTGCTCCGCGGGTCAAATCCATGCATGAAAATGAATTCCATCACGACCACATCCAGACAGAGTCTCTTTCTTCTATCAACAACATAATGAGAATGAAAATAATGATATAACTGTACTTACAAACAAGTGAATATATCCGAACCTAGGCTGAAGGTAAATCAACTCAAGGAATAACAGCAGACGATATGCACCGACGATGAATTTCACGTGGCTGGGAGATTGTCACTCGTTCTGTTAGATAAAATTTCTATCTCATTATTTTGACTAAATTACGAAACTCGGAGAATTAGTATTCTACATAAAAATTAAGTAACACCTGGTACTATTTTTTGAATTACGATAAAACCTTTTTGAAGCAAAGAAAATGAGGTAAATTAAAATTAGATATAAAAGATCATCCGCCTAGCTCGCATTCGATTGTAAACAATCAGCAAGGCGAGCACATAGAGTTGGATAAAGCTACGCTCCAACTCTATGGGCGAGCAAGCCACTGAAGTGGAGCAAGCTGGCCATGTGCTTTTTGATTGTTTGTTTACAATCGCATGCGGCTAAGTGGATGATCCTTTATATCTTATTTTAATTTACCTCAATTTCTTTGCTTCAAAAATATTTTATCGTAATTCAAAAAATAGTACCAGGTGTTACTTAATTTTTATGTAGAATACTAATTCTCCGAGTTTCGTAATTTAGTCAAAATAATGAGATATAAATTTTATCTAACAGAACGAGTGACAATCTATTCCAGCCACGTGAAATTCATCGTTGGTGCATATCGTCTGCTGCCATTCCTTGAGTTGATCTACCTTCAGCCTAGGTTCGGATATATTCACTTATTTGTAAGTACAGTTATTTTATAATTTTCCTTCTCATTATGTTGTTGATAGAGGAAAGAGACTCTGTCTGGATGTGGTCATGCTGCATGGAATTCATTTTCATGGATTTGACCCGCGGTGCAGCTAGCAGCTGCATGCGTTGGTAGCGAATCGGCTTGCAAGTTGAATTGTCTTACTCATCATCACCGGCGTAATTCCCTTAATTTACCACCATCCACGTCACTTTGTTTTTCTAGAGTTAGAAACTCTATCATCATTCTCTTCATCTTCATAATCATCAATTTGAAAATCCAAATCTAGATAAATTTCTGGGTTTTCTTTCATTTCATGATCGAAGTATTCAGTGTCAGTGTGGAGAAAACGTACCCTCGCAACAGGTTTTGCATGCAAGTGGAGCTTGACGTGGGAGAGCCAATCACGCCTCTCGTACAGACAGTGACGTCATCAAATTCGAGTCAATTCAGAGACCGATGCGAGGCATATTTCGGAGAGGCATTTTAGCGCTTTTTAATTGGCGATTTCCACCTTATGTATTATTTTCGTTATTTTTGAATGACCTAATGGTAATCCTCACATCATTACCTTTCCACTGATATATAATAAGGCCATATTCATAATCAATATATTTCTCCTTTAAGCTTTCATTTAGGTCCAATAACATGACTTTATATTATATCATCCAATATTCCAATCTTACAAAAATGTAGTGGTCATGAAACATTATTTCTTTGATTCTTTGTGAAAAAGTTTTATATGTGAGAATATTGACTGCCCTCTATTGGTAATGTTTTGTTCGTACAGGACACAAATGAATCCACCCACCTGACACCTGAAGTTGCAACCTTTCTCTCACACACGTACATGTACACACACTTCATCACAATCCTTCAGGGATGGCGGCAGTGTTGTTTTTTTTTTCTTTCCTTTTTTCTAATTCATTAAAAGATCACTTATCCTACCTTGCATTTTTCATCATTTGCAAATAATGCATAAATGTGCAAAGACAACATACATTTATGTAGAATAATGGACAATGATTAGTTACTACTAAAATGCCTGCAAGCCTTTTCCCCATTCTCTTTTGAACATGGCCACAGCATTCAAGTTTTGTTATTGTAGCATTTTTTGTAGATGTTCACTTTAGCTGCAATTGAATATGACTTACAGTCCCCATCATCAAGGTCTCAACTTGTTGGGTTTTTTTCTGATCTCCTGAAAATGTTTTCAATAGCTGTTACCTCTATATCCCGGATAATCTATCAGAATTCTTATTACAGTCACTTTTGTGCATTTCATACCTTTCGGTTAAAGTGGCATCATCCATATTCTTCCTGCTTTTCTGACACATGATTTGACAGGACATCAATGTCATCCACTTTGGATTTTGAGCCTGCAACGATCAGAATAGTCACGATTCCATTTTTGCTTTGGAAGCCTCTGCGTTGCCAGGTGCCGTCACGAGACACAGTTACACCTCATCTTTGTCAGCACCTCCTCGCATTCCAAAGGTCATCAGGGGAGGAAGCAATTTATTGCTTGGTCATGGCCAGTTGGGGAATTTTTCTCAAATTTAACCAAAAGGGTGCATGAAATCTTTGAATTTCCCTGAAGAAAATCAAAAAACACCCCAATGACAAGCCCAGTCACCTCACTCCCTTTCATTTTTCTTGGAGAAGACATTCTTAGGGAACTTAAGATTCAAAGGACAATTTGCCCCCAAATGACCCGTCTGGTTACATCTGAAGCACCTAGGGTTTGGGCTGGTGACTAAGGGGCTGCTGTGGTAGATATCTCTTCAGCTCCCTTTACCACAAGTGTAGACAAAGCACTCGGTACACTAATCAACTTATTAATTGGCGTACACATTTCCATTTAAATAACTTTCCTGTACATGTAAGTCATCGTTTGTTCTTGCCCACCTGGGGTGACCTAACAAAGGTTGGGGTCTAGGAGTAGACCAAGTCCTATTTACCGATGATTGAGATTTTCGTTCCCCCTCACAAATGGACGCCTCCCTCCATCCCTCATTCTCTGAAACCTTTTGAATGCTTTGCTTCTTCTCGCCACTTCCATGTACTAAATGGGAAGTATGAATAAACCATTTTACTATGCCTCATGCTTCTTCTAAAGTGCAAATTACACACGAAAGAGCATCCTGAATGTGATGTACACGACTCACTCTGCACTGCCAAAGCAGCAGTTTGGACTAACTGTAGCAGTGTTAGCAACACTTAACCCTAACTAGGCCGGGCTTTTTTGGCTGTTCTGTGGCCGGGGGGGGGGGGGGGTTGATTCAACCCCCCCCCTGAGATCTCGGCCGCCGATCGCGCGAGCGCCGCAAAAAATTTGCACGCTGGTAGTGTGCGATGTAATCTACAAGGCTGTATGGTAAAATTTTCCAAAATAATGAGATTTTATTTTATATTAATTAATTATGCTAATTTATGCATAAATCATACTTTTTGCTCTAATTCACTAAATAAAGCTCCCAGAATGCTAATTTTTGGTAAAAATATTCTTTGTAGCATTCTTAACAATGGCAATTGAAAAAGACTTCGGTTTGGAAATCAATTTCTTATGTATTTTATTGTTTTATGAATTTCTTATGTATTTCTTTGTTTTTCAACCTTTTGTTTTTCTTTGTTTTTTTTCACCAGATTTATTGCACAACCTTTTTGAAGCATAATTATGCTAAAATCAATTGCTTTCAGCTGTTTAAAGTAAAAATAATCATATCTTTATGAATAAGATGAGAAAACTCAATTTGCATTGACTTTGTACACAAAATCACGTTTTGGAACAATTTTTGGTCTGACATGCACTTACAAAATGTTGCGTAATTTTGGAACCACGTACCTGGGCGTCGTAAATTTGGTCTCAAAAGATGCGCGATACTTGAAAGTATAAACTCTGTGAGTGGCGCAGTAAAAAAATTTCGCGCGGCGAAGTGATCGCAGAAAATGTTGAGGGGGGGTTGATTCAACCCCCCCCCCGGCCATTTTAGGGTTAAATTAGTCACAGACTCCAAAGTTGGTTGAATCCGCTCCTAACTAATATACTTGAAACTCCCGCCAAAACAGTTCTATTCAATAACATGACAGCTCATATATCTTTTTTATTCAGAGTAAATGAGCTATATACAGTATATAGGCTGAACTGGTGGCAAGCGAGATTAAGAATTTCATTTGCATTGTGACATACATAAAGAATATATACATAATAACAATAATATTTAATCAGTTATAAATCATGTACTGGATTTGATTGAAAATTTCTATGAAGAACCTGTCGAGTCATGACGTGTCAACAACCACTGTTGGCTTCATTAGGCGAGTGAACACCAATCACATTTATCCAAGTAACCTTGCATCCAAGTCAGTAGACTGTAGTGAAGCATCACTTGAGTCCCCAGGGGCGGAAAATTAATCATATGAGAGACGGCTCTGATTTTTCCGTAGAATCCTGTCCCAGGCGTGTGAAAGTTGAAACCGTAAACCACCCCTCTGATTCAATGAGGGCTGAATCTCCACCCTCTCCCAAATAGCTTCCCTTACACACCTTTCTCGAACCACATGGTTTCTCTGTCACCACGTCCTTGTTATTGAAAGAGTGTCCCGTATAGGGTTATAAAGGAAGATGTACATTGCAGATTCTGGAATGGCCGCAAAACCACTGGATTTTTAGTGATGGTACATGTGAGCTTTCAGCGACTGTTGTTTTTCACCGATGTAAGAATCCTGACACCAACTCTGTTCACACCTAAAACCATACCAGAGCTGTCTCTCACAGCCAAAGCTCACAACAAAAAATTTTGTAATTGCATTGTCCTACTTAATTTATATTCGCTGGTGTATAAATATTTAAGTTGGCTTCCTTTATTATCTTCAGACTTACGTCAAATTGTTGTCTTAGGGCATGCTTTGTGACAATCCAAGCCCCCTTCCTTGGCAAATCTGAAGGACATTCCCCCCCCCCCCCCCCCCACCCTCTCTGTTTCAGCTCTCAGTTCTGCAATCAGAAGTAATGTAGGGAGGAAGCTCATAAATTCATCTGATTTACATAAATCATTATATGTTAATCTCTAATTATGGCACCTTTCATCATGGATGAATCACGATATTCGTGGATAATATTACTGACACTTCCTGTAGGAGTCGGGTGTGACATTCTTCTGCTCAGTGTTTAGTGTAAAAGAGGCAGAGTATTACTTCGATTATATTCTAGGACGGGCATCTTAAGGCCACTGCACACCTTACGACTGTTCGCGATCCGATTTTGGAACAAATCGCATTCTACTCATTTTCTGAAAATGTGAATGGAACATATCATTTTATTTGAGGTTAAAATTAATTGAAAAAATACTAATATAATCATTATGAAAGATTGCAAGCTTTTATTTTAGAGTAATGGCCAAATTAGTTTCAAATCATAGCCAATTGTACGACTGCTATGACGTCATTACGACTAGATATTAAATTTGCTTTTATTCGAAGAAGGATGATAGCATAGTCACAGATTTGAACATAGGTATTCGTACGATGATTTAGAACATTACACAGCAAGATATTCCAAGTCTCAATATTCAATCAAATTCTAATTTTATTCTGAAATCGGGTCGCAGACCAATCGTAAGGTGTGCGGTCGCCTTTAAGCCTGGCTCATACCTTTGCGTTTTTGGGTTTGCGTTCAACTGCAGATTGTCTGAACATAGACAAATGCAGTCAAAACCAACACAACGCAATGTTATGAGCTAATGCCAGGTCATTACCCAGACTAACGCAGAAATCTTGCATTCTAGCTGATCGCAACCAACATCGCAAACCAAAATACAAAACCCAAATTTAGAATCTTGAATATTCCTTTGTAAATAATCATGGATACACATTCTTCGCATTCCAAAATGTTAACACAAACTCTGATATTCAGTAGTCAAAAGGATATATTTTGGAGAAAAAAAAACTTGTCTATGAAAGAACATCTGTTTTTGCAGAAAAAAAGAACAGAAGTTGTCATAGTTATTAATTATACATTACACTTTTTTAAGATTGGAATGTTAGATGATAGTATAATTCCATGTTATTTTCCTTTGACCAAAGCTTTAGACGGGATTTAATGTTAACTGTATGAGTGTACATGTATTATGTAATCTTGAACGTGTCTTTGTAAAATCAATAATGAATGATATATCTCATGGGTATAATGGGAGAATTTCATGAAGTCTTTAGATGGTGATCATCACTAACCTTGTTCATATACACGAATACCATGATATTTAGATATTACCAATGTACCTCAATTTAGAATTTCTAAAACCCAATTCATATATGCCCCCCAAATGTTACTGTAATTTTGCTGTATTTTACCAGAGGCGTGCATAAATGGGGGTATCAGTCACATGATGTTGTCCACCTAGCCAAGGTACATCATTGATCTAAAATAGAGCATCATCCACTTGAGCTATAAAAGGCTACAAGATGAATATTTTGATATTTATTGATGAACGTCACTGACAAGCCATTTTGATGATTTTCTCCCAGAGTTTGTTGTGAAACCACACTTTTAATGCATTCCTCTAGGAAAACAAGTGTTTGTGATTGTCTGTAAAAGGCTCTGGGAAATTTCTTTTTCATTATTGTATGTGATCTCAGTACCTCAATATGTGTTTTGTATGTAAAGAAAATGTTTTTATAAAGTTGGAAGAGTATTGTAAACTGGAGCTCTTGAAATGACAACTCATGACTGATTTTGAGCTAAACCTACTTGTATTTTCTCTTTTCTTTTTTTGCAATCAGAAAATGGTATGATTCTCCTGCATGGTGTTTTTTATGATATTCTTGTACTCTGAAAGTGGATTAAAAATAAAGCATATTTTAATATAGATGTAGACTTAGAGAGATAAAGTAGAATATTTTAAACTCTACCATAATCATATTGATTTAAAACCATCAACTGAAATAAATAGAAAGTTTCTTTTGGATAGTACTTGTATGTGTAAAACTAAGAATTTTGGAAAATTGGTTAAGGCATTTTTTTTCATGTCATTGCCCTATGTCTCAAAACAAATATTTTGTATCAGTAAAATGTTTTCAATCATCCCTGCAATAGAAGAAATGGAAGAGGAATTTATACCTTAGAATCAAAGATATATATGCGTGTTGGATTGATGCTTGTTTTTGTCCTTGTATCGGTGGCTCATTTTTGGCCTTCATCTCGGCCTCAAAATGGATTAGCACGTGATTCACTGCACTGGCGACACTGTTTATACCGTCCTAATCACTATTCTCTCATTACTTAGCTCTGAGTTCTCTACTCAATATGGAAACAAGAACGATAATTCTGAGATAAAAAATACACTTTTGAGCAACATATACGGAAAATTAAAAAATTATCACAAAGCATAAATTTAAACATTAGTTTTCTTTAGCATATGCTATATAAAAAAAAACATGTATACTTACTGTGGTACATACACTTCCACCTGCTCTGCCTGCTCTTGCTTTTGCCTGTATCAGCAAGTGGGGGTTGAAGATGAAGCATTGCCCCCTGTATCTCTGCCTTGTATTGGGTGTTCTGTTGCCTTTTCATCCGTCCCCCGTCTTTACCATTGTGGTTCTTAGGGGTAACTTGGAGCCATAACATGGAGAAATAGTACATGCGTTTTCTCATTAATTAAAAATACACTGATTGAGCAGGGATGGTCAGAGAAAACCGTTGAATTACTCTATAGCTAAATGATATTTATTAAATATTAAGAAATATTTGCATCTCTCCAGAAATAACAACAACTCTTTACAAGTGTTGAAAAGTATCTGTTAGTTTACTTGAGTCAAAAGAACAATGATTCAAATTATGAATATTATCCCCAATGGATGCTATTTTCTGCATTTGGTTGTACCTACATGTATCAGCATTTCCTTCATCTTTACCTGTTTGGGTTTTGAGGCGACTGGATCAAAGGATCGCGGGAGTCTGCAGAAATTTTATTTTTTATTCTGCACTGGAACACAGCATTTTCACTATGATGTGGCATGATCCTTATAAGTAGGATGTAATTCCAAAGGGAATCAAATAATATTTTGAATATGATATCAAGCATGCTTTGATTAATACTGAGACATAATAAATGAATGTAAGATCTGCAAGTGTAACATAAAAAGATAGGCTTGACATTTACCATCAATTGTAACTTTTTGTACGAGGTTTGTCATAGATGTACAGTTACACTTACTTGTACAATTGATTATATCATTTGTGTCACAGGGCCAAGCTGTTCTCACCATATTGCTTCCTAATTATTCTACTGATTCTCTACCAGTGCCTTAAATATGTTTTTCAATTGAAAGAAAATAATATTATGAACAATTCGATTGTTATGTGTTTTAATATATTGTTATATATGCTTGTAATAAAATCTGATCTATCATTCTGGTAAAATATATGTGTATTCTGGTTTCTTTGTTGTTTTCATGATATTTTATGATAACGGAGATACATCAGAAAACAAGAAATGTTTGCCCTGGTCAAAGGTATCCCTATCGCAATTCTTTTTAATCATTTGAGATTATTACACTATACACTCTGAAAATTATTATTAACCAACCCCAAAGTTGTTTAGAATATTAACTGTCCATTTGTTGGCTTAAAAAAATGGTTTTAAACAACAGTTGATAGATTCACATTTGAACCAACTTATGAAGGTTGGTTTAAAAATATCAGTGTATATAAAAAGGGGGCATTACAAAGAACTTGCAATTGATTACATGTCAAATGTGGTCTCCAAAATTAAAATTGCCCATCATTAGTATTTAATACTGTGAATACTATTGGACTATTATTCTTTGTTAATAATTTAAGACGTTATCTTTAGATATACCCAAATTTGGGCGTTTAGTCTTGCAATTAATTGCTAAAATGTTACCAAATGCTGATCTACTTTGTGCAACCGAAAGTGTGAATTAATACGCTACAGAGCTATATCAACAATTGATATTATTTTGCATTCAATTGTAAATCGTTTTCTTGCAATATCCTTTATGTGGATCTAATTATTCCCAGCATAAATTGTAGCAGATATGAATTTGACTTGATACGAAGTATGGTCAGATTTAAAAGTTGATTTTCATTAAAGACATGAAAAAGTTCATTGAGCAGGTAATCCCCCTCAGGTCAGAAAGACTGACAGAATATTCTGATCCTTTCTTTCCCCTAAAGTGAATTGTTTTACTTGTATCAGTGTGATTGGATGACAGTCCCATGTGCATATCAATAGCCAATTACTCCTGGCAAGAAATCAAAACAATGTTATTTATAAACTAATGGGCAACAATCTGTTTTGAGATGGATTGCTGTTAGGTCTGTGCCGACCGCACAGAAACGTTGTTAGCGCTAACAGTGCACAAACAGAGGCTCTGTTACAACCGACAATTTGGCGGCGATGCCTAATGTTACAACAATGCATTGCTTAACATTGAAATAAATGTTTTGACTTAACAATCCGAAAGATGTGACTGAGCTTACTGTTGGCGCTCTCTTAGGCTAACTACGTTTTTGTGCGGTCGGCACAGACCTAAAAGCAATCCATCTCAAAATCCATGACTCAAAGCATGTCAAAGAATACATTCAATGAAATTGAAATTAAAAAAAAAGCACTTCCCAAAAAGAAAGATATTTCTCGAATGTCTTAAAAATTATAGAGGAAATACAGTGAAAGGCAATGAGTTGTGACGAGATGTGTGCTCCACGGGGTGGAGATAATCTGTTACCCAATGGAGCAATTAGAATACTTCATGTCCTTTACTCGGCACAAAAAAAAAAGATATAACGATAACTTTGATAGTTGTAGCTGAATCAAAACAAAACCAATTTTTTAATCATTATTTTATAATTGATTAGTATATATCTTTAATCATTTATTATTTCCCTTGATCATTTATCAAATGTGTTTTTCTTCTTGTATTTTTTCGTTTATTATGACTTGTTTCTTTTGTATGTATTATCACAAAATTAATACAACTATAAATAAATGCAATGAGGTCACGCGGCGGGTTATTCTGAAGGTTGTGGGAGAACCTGATCGTTTTCGTTTTAACTCAGTCTTAATTTTTTTTAATTGAATTTATTTCCACATTCTCATTAAAAACGTACATGTAAATGTATAAAGCATAACATTATAAAAAATAGAAATAATTTTACGAAGGAGATTACAATGGAGATTACCGTGACATTTTTTGGGGAAAAAACTCGTACACATGATCCCAATTAACATAAACATAAGACTTACATAATAGATACATTGAGAGAATTTCTTAAAATTCAAAAGAGGGAAATAAGGGAAGCACAAAATATCTATCTATATTTCATTTAGCAATAAATACTCCTTAAACTTACGTTTAAAAGAGTTTAACGAGTTCAATTTTTTATATTTAATATTAAAAAGATTGAACTCATTTAACTCTTTCTGGTATGTTGTTAAAGAAAAGAGGGCCCTTTTTGAGATATTTCTGATGTGCAACTGAAAGATTGGATTCCCAGTGAATTCCCCTTGGCAATTTTTATTTTGAAGGATTAAAACCATGCATGGAGAATAAAAGAAAAAGGAGAACAAATTAGTATGGTAAAATCGAAAGTACGTACCGAAATGTAAAATGAGAAGATTGCATGTTTGGTAATATTCAAATACACAAAAAAAATTTAGTACTTAATTACACATTACAGAACCAGATTTCATTGAAGTGAGATAGCTGATTCACTTCAACTTGACTCGAGTGATAAAAGTAATTTTTTATTTAGTTTTGACAGCAACTTTTGTATTTTTTATGCAATTTATTAAATAAATATCATTAAATTGAAAGACCAGATATGATGTAAAAAAGTAAGTCACTCGAAAGGTAAAGGGATCTAACATAAACACTGTCTTTTGCAATGGAAATGTGAACAGAGTTGCCTCCATTTCAGTCCATTCGTTTTTTCAATCTCTGAAAAAAATCATATAACATGATATTTACACATTTCATTGAAAATAACAATATAATTGATGGTTGGTCTTGATAAAGAGTTGTTTTCAAGCAGGAATCCGGTCTGTATTATCTAAATATTGATAGCTATTGAGTGTAACATATTTACATATTAATCATCACATTACAGTGACCAATAGACACCAACATAGACGTACAATTTCAATTTTTTTTCAATTCATCAACAGATAAATTAATAAAACGTGAATTTTTTGGAAAAAATTGTAAATATAACCATGTAATATTATAACAAAAGTTAATGAAATTATAACAACAAGAAAATGGTTATGAAGGAAACTTTAGAGGCACATTTTCTTTGCAATCAATGAGCATGAATCAACTCTCTTTGACACAGAAAGAATGACTTTGACACAGAAGTATGACTTTTCCAAAGTTATTTTCTCTTTTATTTACCAGTCCTACATACTCAAATGTTTAAAGACAAGAAAACTGATTTTTTTTTCATGAACTAATATATCTCACAATGATTTCTTCTCTGTAACTCACAAATGAACTAAAATGTTTGATACTTAAATAATTCAGAGTTATTTTACATCACAACAACAAAAATAAGTCTATTGTGTTTCTTCGTCCTTTAGCACAAGTCAACGAAACCACCCTTGTAGGCATCATGGAATCATAAATTGAAGAGAGTAGGAATACCACAGAATTTAGAAGAGAATCCAATACCAGAATGAGAGATGGATAGTGAAAAGATATTGTAAAGTCGCCCAATTTAGACAGAAAATACCAGGTTATCGTAAAGTATATAGATTGTGACAAGAAAGTTTGCTAGAATAGTTTCTGGTGAATTAATCTAAAATTAAATAGTCTGATACCATGGAAGTTTCTTTTGAAATCTTTTGATGTGATTATAACCAAGTCGAAAAGAACACAATAAAATTCTGCGCACCACTTTCCCAACACAATCATGGCATCATGAAATTATTTTATTCATGCATAACCAAACACTGATCATGAGTTTTTTTTTTTTTTTTTTTTTTTTAAGGATATAAGAAATGGCTTGCGGGAAAGTGAATGAAATGGACACAATTCAAAAAGCAGTCTGAATGAGTTCTCGCAATGAAATGATTGCTCGTTGTATTCATTTGTGACTAATTTTGATATATTATTTATGGATTTATCCAAGAATTTAATTTCTTGTTTGTTTTATGGATGATTAAGAATAAGTAATATGTATAATAGCTGAAGAATTTTAAGTGAGAACTTGACCTTGAACTTGAAATTACACAAATGAAATAGTCAGACACGCAAAGCACTTCAGGAACAATAAAATTCAATCATTTTGTGAACGATTGTCCAATAAACAATATCTTCGTTCGTCGCTGTGCAAAAAACTAGGGCATTTTAGCAACCATTTTGCAAACGGTTTTTATTAATTACGCTGATATTTTTTTGTCCAAAGCTCTTCATAACAAAGCAGCCTTTGCCGAAAATTGGTGAATCAAAACAGCAATGTCGTCCTGGACTCTGGACAAACGACATATTTGCAATTTTTCACCCGGTCAGAATCTTAACATGCTTTAAGGCGACCGCACACCTTACGACTGGTCTGCGACCCGATTTTGGAACAAATCACATTTTGCTCATTTTTTGAAGATGTGAATGGAACATATCATTTTATTTGAGGTTAAAATTAATTGAAATAATAATATCATAACAATTTTGAAAATTGCAAGCCCTTATTTTGGAGTAAAGTCCAAATTAGTTTCAAATCGTAGCCAATCGTAAGACTGCTATGACGTCATTACGACTAGATATTAAATTTGCTTTTATTCTAAGGATGATAGCATAGTCACAAATTTGATCATAGGTATTCGTACGATGATTTCGAACATTACACAGTAACTTATTCCAAGTCCCAATATTAGCTTCAAATTCTATTACATTTTATTCTGAAATCGGGTCGCAGACCAGTCGTAAGGTGTGCGGTGGCCTTAAGACGATGTGCTGTCCGGTCCTCAACTTTCGACAATGACCTCAAATCTGTCCATTGTGATTTGACATGCATTTGCAATAGATTGTCAATGTTCCAAAAATCGTCAGCGAAGTGATGTTAAAATACGCTACTCTCTAATCGCACAACCCGTGACAGTATAGATAACGAAAACTATGCACTGCATCGTTAACTTGAAGCTTGCATTGGTCTTCAGTTTGCACATCATAACAGTGCTCATGATACTGACTGTACAGAAACTGTGTTCAGTAAAACCCTTTCTCTACAATTTGGAAGACACCACGTCAATCACCTAATTTTTTCTACATTCCACTTAAATAATGAATAATGAATCAAGAAAAGAAAGAATATCACCAATCATTGTGAAAAAGATTTCTTACAAACTTTTAACAAAACCCTCAACCTTCAGTATTACCTTTTTATCTTTTTAAAGAAGTCTCGGAGACATTATTAATTACAAATAGTTAAAAAGACAACACGAATTATGATAAAGAGGAGAAAGAAAGGATTACACAGTGTACATTAGTTCTCATTTGAATGTCACATAACGTCATTTCATAAAAGGTATTGATAAAAGATATACAGATCTACAGAATTACAGTTATCATAATTTTGAAATCTTTAGGTCAATAAAATTACATCAATGTTCACTTTGGCGTACTGTAAAACTATTGGTTGACTTATGAATGGATGAACGAACAAATTATTGAACAAATTAATGAATCCACCAACAAACCAAGTAGCAGTCAAATCGACCAGCCAATCAGCACAAAACAACTTGAAAGCAACCACAAAAACCTATGTATTTATATACCAGCAAACACGATTCATAACATACGAAGCCGGGAATAGTTATTGTACCAATTTCCTACACGAAGCAATAAAACAACCATCTACCAAGATACCAAGAAATATAAAATACCAACCAAATATCCGAACTTTACTTTACCAATTAACCAACGTATTGATCAAACCAACCAATCTAAAGACCAACCATCCAACCATAGTTGGCATTTGAATAGCGCCATTTATCTAGGAACAATATATTCCGAGGCGCATTGTTATTATCATTATTACCCCGGATTTAGCTCGAGCTACCTTTCAGCGCTCGTGCATTCAAGGAATCAATCCTGCCGGGTACCCATTCACCTCGCCTTGCTGAAGGAAAACGCGCTATACGCGAGGATTCGAACCCACGATCCTCTGTTTGAAAGGCGACAGTCAGAACCACTAGACCATGACGCGCCCATGCAACCATTAAAACATCAAAGCAGCCATGCTTTCTAGGCCCACTATGTACCAACAAGCTAAAGCCAAACAATCTACCTACGTACCTACCATGCATCCAAAATAACCAATTACCAACAAAGAAACCATGCAAACAACCAAACGATAAACCAACATACCTCCCTTCCACCTACAACCAACATGACCAACGTATACCTACCAACCAACTTCCCCACTAACCCACCCATCAACCTATCTAATCAATCAACTGACCTTCCAACCAGCCAACTAAAATACTAACAGCCATACGTCTTCAAGTACCATCAGGCAACCAACCAATTGATAAAGCTACCTTCCAAAAAATACAACTATACCAAGCACCAGTCGGTATCAACAACCAACCAATTTTCCAACTAACCTACACTGTTAAAAATTGCCGTAATTTTACGGAGAAATTTTAACAGAAATCGTCCGTAAACGATAAAATACGGAAAAAAATTGTAAATTTACGGATTTCTACAGAAAACCCGTAAAAATTACATAATAATTAGGTAAATGATCAATTTTACGGACGTTTTCTGTAATTGTACAGAAGATCATTATTGAAAGGAGGCGTTTACGATACATCTTGTAAATTTACTGTCAGTAGATGTAAGTTTACGGATAAGATTTAACATATTAATTTGTAACATGTGTAAAGTGCATTTTCTACGGAAAATTTTGTAAAATTTACAGAAAAATCAGGTTAATGATACATTTTCTGACGTTGTCCGTAATTGTAGTGAAGATCATTCTTGAAAGGAGACGTTTGGTGGTTTACGGTACAAATCTTTGTAAATTTACTAGAAAGTAGCTGTAAGTTTACGGACAAGATTTAACAGATTAATTTGTACTATACAAACTACGGAAAATTTGTAAAAATTACATAAAAATCAGGTAAATGATCAATTTTACAAACGTTTTGATCCGTAATTGTACAGAAGATCATTATTGAAAGGAGACGTTTACGGTACATCTTGTAAATTTACTGTAAAGTAGATGTAAGTTTACGGACAACGTCAGAAAATTTATCATATAACCTGATTTTTCTGTAAAGTTTACAAATTTTCCGTAGAAATTCCACTTTACATATATATATTAAAAATTAATCTCAGAAATGAGACGTTTAGTGGTTTACGGTACAAATCTTTGTAAATTTACTAGAAAGGTAGCTGTAAATTTACGGACAAGATTTAACAGAAATGGCAATTTCTACGGAAACTTTGTAGAATTTACAGAAAAATCAGGTTAATGATAAATTTACTGACATTGTCCGTAATTGTAGTGAAGATCATTATTGAAAGGAGACGTTTACGATACATCTTGTAAATTTACTGTAAAGTAGATGTAAGTTTATGGACAAGATTTAACAGATTAATTTGTAATATGTGTAAAGTGCAATTTCTTCAGAAAATTTGTAAAATTTACAGAAAAATCAGGTTATAATGGTAAATTTACTGACGTAAGGATCGAGACGTTTACGATACATCTTTGTAAATTTACTGTAAAGTAGATGTAAGTTTACAGACACGATTTAACAGATTAATTTGTAATATGTGTAAAGTGCAATTTCTTCAGAAAATTTGTAAAATTTACAGAAAAATCAGGTTATAATGGTAAATTTACTGACGTAAGGATCGAGACGTTTACGATACATCTTTGTAAATTTACTGTAAAGTAGATGTAAGTTTACAGACACGATTTAACAGATTAATTCGTAATATGTGGAAAGTGCAATTTCTACGGAAACTTTGTAAAATTTACAGAAAAATCAAGTTAATGATAAGTTTTCTTTTTCGAGCATGCGCACTTGAGAAGTTTGTGAAAAGCCCGCGAAGCAAAGAGAATTTTCCTTCCGGTCTTGGATGTGTCAAGTGATCTTCTTGATCAGAAATTCGTAAGTATTTTGCTTTGAATTCGTAAAAGAAATTTCTGCTGTGCCTCTCTGGAATATATTGATACGTTTTATGCAGTTATATGAAATTAATAGTGTTGGTTTTCATGATTACGAACAAGGTTTTGGCATTGACGAGTCCAGACGATGCAATGTATCGTCGCGTACGCGCTGCTACAGTCCCATTGGTGCATTTGAGTGTTGGATATTTTGACACTGTGGTTGAACGAATTGAATCGAAGGTGCGAAGCCGTGGGCCAAGCTTGTTTTATGAGCTTCACAAGGATATTTTATATTATGATGCCATTTATATATTCATTTGTATCTTCATTTGTAAATGTCAAGATGAAAATATAAACCTCAAAATATTAAATTTGTGCAATTAAACTTATTTAAACTTGGGGTAGGCCTAGATTAGATTAGGGCCTAGCCGGTAGCCTAGATGATCTAATTCTAAATCAAATCAATGACAATGTCAATGACAATGGCATTGAATGGGTGATTTCAACTCAAGTACAGTGTTGAAATCTGGTGTTGGTGTTGTGACAACACCAGCCACAACACCGTACTTGAAATCAGGCTGGTGTTAATTGGGATTGACCTCGGAAAATATGACGTATTTCCGGCAGTTCGTGTTGAATGTCGTCTGCTGAACCCAGCACTGCGGCTGGTGTTGACGATCTACGTGCAATTTCCCCATTCACCAACACCAACCCCCAGGGATTGGGAAAATCATGGTTTCAAGTTCGGTGTTGGTGTTGGCAATCTCAAGCTCGTGAACAGGCGGCAAACACGATGAAACATCCCCGTAAAATTAGCTTTTACAGTTAAGATGAGCTAGTAGTAGTATAGTAGTAGAACAAATCATTTGAGCTGTATATATTTTGATAAAGAATAATGTTCACTCTTTTGAATTCTGAACATTGGTACATGTATTCTGTACGATGAGAATTTAATGCATTTCTTTCCGATTTCATTTTCGTCGTCGAGACTTCTCGCGCAGTGGCGTAGCTAGGATTTTTTTCACGGGGGGGCACTGGGGGGCCCTTGCTTTTTCAGGGGGGGCACCGGCCATTTTTCCGGTGTGTGTGTGTGTATGTGTCACAAGGGCGGATCCGACTTTCGCCATTAGGGGATGGGGCCCGAAATTATCTTCACCTATATCAGTCACTTCTTAGTTTTATTCTTATAAAACAACATAAACATGAAATAATCTCATAAGCCTTATAAAAAGCGCGAGCGCGAAGCGCGAGCGATTTTTTTTTTTTTTTACTTTCATGTATTTTTTCCTGAAAATTTAATTTTCTGGGCAATGTTATGTGTGATCCTGAACAAGATTCGTATGTAACTAGATGGTTACTGCGAACGCCAAGCGTGAACAGAAATTTTTATCAACTGTTCTAGCATTATCGAAAAGGACTGCTTACAGTTACCCACGAAGACGGTATATATTTCAATAATGCGAGCGCGAAGCGCGAGCAAATTTTTTGACATTCCGACCTAAAAAATTGTCTTTCTAAGCACTTTTTGTATTAATAAATGGAGTAGATATGTAACTAAATAATTGATGCGAGCGCGAAGCGCGAGAGGAAGAAATTTTAAAATTGAGATTTTAGACCTAAAAGCAGGACACTCTATTCATATTTTGTAAATCATAAATAGAATATAGTCAATTGGGTATAATTAATAATGCGATTGTGAAGCGTGAGTAGACGATTATTGATATTCTGATGTGAAACTGGATAATTTAAGTACATTTTAAATAAAGAACATGCAGGCTATCGCGCATGTTTTAGATTTAGACCTAGAATCTGGGCATTCTGAATACATTTGTTTAATGGAACATTATGGAATACAATATGAACTTGGCAAATCAAACAATGTGACCGCGAAGCGTGAGCTTAAAATGCTGATATGTAGACCATAAAACGGACCGATTTCACAGAGCACTTAAATTTGTAAATGAAAAAAAAATAATGAAAGCTCGATGTTCGAGCTAAAATATGTTTTGCATATCGACTTCAAAACTTGCTCCATATCAGCCTATTGAGCAAGATATGAATCTCATCGAACAGGCAATTCTGGCGCGAAGCGCCAGCAAAAATTTTATATAGTAACATGAAAAGATTTGTTTTTTAATTGCAAGTCTTCCCCTCACATTATTTCATTCACTCGTCTTCCTCCTCTTATTTTCCTCTTCTTTTTTTTTCTTCTGTCTTTCTTCTTCTTTTCCTTTTTCTTTTCTTCTTTCTCCCTTTTTTTTTTTTTTTTTTTGCTCTGCCAATTTTTTCTGGGGGGGCACCTGGGGGGGCACACCAAATCTCAGGGGGGGCACGTGCCCCCCCAGGCCCCCCCGTAGCTACGCCACTGTAATCTCGCGTGAAGTTGAGATGATTTAGCAGCGCAGCGCAGAGGCGTGACGTCATGTGCTATCGATAACGCCATTGGTATCATTCCTCTGAACCCAGTCCCAGCTCGGTGTTGGAGCTCGGTTCAGCGGCCTTTTTACGCTCTCAACACCAACACCGAACTTGAAATCACCCAATGTCAACTACAGTTAGTTAGATCTAGTAATACCTCAAGCGAAGTTCGCGCAGGCTCCACTCCACTTCACTACCGCTACACTACACTCCACCTACCCAAACTTCGGGACGGTGAACTCGATCGGATATTCCGAGTGACAAAGGTGGGGTGGCCGATGGAAATGTTATTTATTGTAAAAATCGTAACAAAAAATATAAAGAGAAAGAAAAATAGCTTAATTTCTTACTCTTCACCCGTATTTCACTCCGTGTCCATCCTCTGGTTATCCTCTAAATTGTTGATTTTGAGCCAGTATCTATTTCCTCACACGTCACTATTCATGGCCGATTTAAAAACATCGCATGCGATCGGTCGCAGGTCAAACAGCATAAATATTTATATTATTATTGGATGGTTCAGAAAATACCAAAAATATTCTACGAGTATGGGAAAAAAAAAATTTCCTCGTTTTATTTTTTTCTATAATTTTTACAATAAATAACATTTCCATCCCACCTTTGTCACTAGCGGTAGTGAAGTGGAGTGGAGCCTGCATGAACTTCGCTCGAGGTAGATCTAGTAATGACTTAGTGCTGGCTAGCGACCGACGGGTTTCCATTCTCAGCCATTCACTGATAATTCAGTTAAGACAGTGTGTTCCATGTGTGTATGTGTGATGCGAAGCTACCTCAGCTCAAGCGATGTAGACGACCTTGTTGGAGCGTACAGTGTAGCGGTAGTGAAGTGGAGTGGAGCCTGCACGAACATCGCTTTAGGTAATGCGAAGCGTGCTGTACATGTGTCCTCTGGAGGTGTGGGCATGGGTTTAGTGACAGTGTGCATGTGATTGTGAAGGGTTGAAGCCCGGGTTGAAGTTTCTTACAGCTCTGTGGGTTTATCTATAATTAAATGATTCTCTTTTCAAGCTTAAATTTTTATAATGATGATTGCTACATTCCAATTATTTGATTAAATTGTTTGTTTTAGAACAGGTCTTTTATTTTGTCCTCAGTCTATTTCTCCCATTACATATCAAATAAAGAGAGTCTTCACTTGTGTTTCATTAAATTATTATACAATGTCCACTGTAATGAAAATGGAAACATGCCGGTCAAATGAAAGTGCAATATAAGTGAAAACATGCTGGTCTATTGACTATATGTTGACCATATAGTAGAAAGCAAAATTTGTTCTCAGCTGTAATTATTCTTCTATGGGAACTTGCTTCTCATAGATAAAATAAAATTTCCGAAGACCCCATATAATTTTGTACTATTTGGTGCATTTAAAGAGGAGAAAGAAATGCTCAATTTGCCTAAATTGCATTTAAAAATATACCTTTCTTTTGCTTTCGGCACAGGCCAATTTTTAGAGGCTGAAATATTAAAGAGTTGATTACTTAAATTTCGTTCTAAAATCTTTTTCATATCACTTGCAAATAGAGAAAATATAGCGCCCCCCCAAAAAAAAAAAACTTTAATTTTTAAAGGCATCTCGCACAAATGATTACAATGTTTTTGTTTTATTTATCATTCACTATGAGATCTGTATAAAGTGATAAACCAATGAATTATTTTTATATGTATATGTTTCCAATTATTTGCCTACCGGTATTTATTAAAAAATAATGTTTGTGTTGTTATTTGACAATTGTTTCACAGAATTACGTCGTCGGTTGACATCTACATATACCCATGGATTATCTCCATCACCTTCACAACCTTGAATTGCTAAGAGAGGTATGATTGATAAATTTGGTTTACATTGTTTTAATTTGTTTAAAAGTATTATTGAAATGATTTGATGAGATAACAAATGAAAACTTGAAATAACATTTTGAATGTAATTTTTGTTAATCTTGGGAAGACAATTAAGATTGCAGTTATTATGTTGGTAGATGTGTAATCAAATCTACATGCACATGTTCACTGTTTGGAACGTTTATAAAGATCACAAAATAAAAGAATTAAAAATAATATTCAACTCTTCTGCATACATGTACAGCTACCTTTGCCAAGACCACGTCGTGGGCTACGGGATGCTAGAAATCCATCGGAATCGTATGAGGATGGGCCATTTCGAGATCGGTATCGACTGTCAAAAGAAACCGTCATTTACATCATCAACATGCTGGAAGCCGAATTGAAGAGGGACACACAGAGGAATGATCCACTTCCCGTTTATTTGCAGGTGTTGACGGCTCTCCGTTTTCATGCAGTGGGTGAGTAATTGAATTAAATGATTATTGAATGTTTCTGGGCACTGTTAAATCTATTTGACTGAGGTTGTTTCTATTAATTTTAGGACTCCAGACAAAGTTGATGATGATGACAATATCTAGAAATCAGAGAGGGATCACATAAGTAAGAGTATCATTTAAGCAAACAGTCAAGTACCTATGAATTGCATGCTTAAAAATTCCAAAACTACCACAGCAGGAGTGAAGCTCTGCTGTTTCTGCTGTTAGAACTATTATGTCAGGTTAGAGTTATAAATTCGTCATTAACTCTAAATTGGCAGATCACCCCCACCCCCCCCCCCCCGAAACTTGGCTGTGTTGCGATGAAAAGCTATGAAATTTGGCACATAGATAACAACTCGAGATGAACATACACACAAAAAACTAGAGCTGCAATTGTATCAGAACAATGTGCATGCATTGACGCCTGTGATTTTATGGAGGGCAAGAAACAGAAGGAGATAAAGAGAAAACTCCTGAGGATATACATTTTCAAAATATTAAGAGGGCGCTATTTTTATAGGCAATGGTCACTGATGCGTAAAAAAAACATTTTGCATATGAGGGATGATGCCATTAGCAAACCCTAAAAAAGTGATACCAAGATAAATGGAAACAAGGAAGTGATGGCCATTTTACTGTTTTCCAACTTTTTAATAGAGAGCGCTATTTCTTAAAGGTAATGGTCACTGATGTGCGTAAAAAAACATGGATTATGAGGGATGATGCCATAAGCATACCCTGAAAATATGAGACCGAAATAAATGAAAACTAGGAACTCATCGTCATGGCCATTATAATATTTCTTTAGTTTGCAATAGAGGGCGCTATTTTTTAAGATAATGGTCATTGATGTGTAAAATGAAAAAAAAAAACAATTGAATTTGGACTATCGTAAGTCAACCCTGAAAATATGAAACTGAAATAAATGAAAACAAGTAAGTGATGGCCATTTTACTATTATTCCACTTTGCAATAGAGGGCGCTATTTCTAAAGGTAATGGTCACTGATGCGTAAAAACAGATGAATAAGGAAGCATGTTCCCAAATCAGACCAAAATAAATAAAAACAAGGAAGTTACGGCCATTTTATGATTTTCCTACTTTACATTTCAATAAATATGAATTTTTTTTAATGTAGACTATTTCGGATTTGAATTTAGGGCATGAAGACGGCATTTTCAAGGGCAAGTCATATTTTCATATGAAGAGCAACTCTTAAACAATCTACAGCAATTTGTTAGAAGTGTGTAGCATGCAGGATAAGAGAGTAAGGATGGGATTAGGAATAGTATGCAAATGGACTAGAAATTTTACAAAATGGCGCCTGGATGGTCATGCATTGCCCCTGTCCGTCCGCCCCCCACTTGGTTTCCGCGCAATAAGTAAAAAAATATGTAATGGATAAAAAAAGTTTGGTGTGTAGGTATAGGACACCAAAATACAGGCTCAGTTCGAATTCGGAGTCCGCAGGTCAAAGGTCACAGCTCATTAGATATGCGAGTTGGTTTCCACATGATTATCATAAGTTCCAAATGAATATTTAGAAATGTTTTTTTATTTGAATTATAATCATGTGAATGATCACACATAGACATCTACTATGTATGGGAAATACCATGTATGTTGCGCGCCATGTTATATAGTGGTACACTTTGGGGGTACTGACCAATTTTTTTGATTTTTTATCAATAGATGTGCAAAAACATCAAGGTAAAAAGTCAAAAGCACGGGGCAGAAAATAAACATTATCAGTACTGCTGCTATATCGAATCGCGTATGATGGCGACACTGCAAGAGGCCTTCCACTTGTTAAAATGAATTGCAGAAAATTGTCTGATATTTGTAAAAGATGAATATTCTTATGAAATATGTGCTTAATTTTTTTTGTCATCAGAAGTATCATCTGTATGTGTAATGAAATGTTTTAAAATTACCTCGAAACAATGACCTATCAACCATATGGTTTGTTTGATTTTACAGGATCATTTCAAAAGATGCATGGTGATGAGGCAGCAATATCACAGTCATCAATGTGTCGAATCATCAAAGATGTGTCAGAAGCTATAGCAAGAAGGAAAAGGCAATACATGAAGTTTCCTTCGACAAGAGAAGAAGTTGAAGCAACTCAGCGACAGTTCTTCCAGTACTGCAGATTTCCAGGAGTGATAGGTGCAATTGATGGGACACATGTCTACATCAGGAGCCCTGGTGGGGATCAGGCAATATACTTCCTCAACAGGAAGAATAGATACTCGATCAATGTTCAGGTTAGATTAATTATACCCTTTCTTAGGCCCTTTTCACAATTAGTGCTGAGACTGCTTGCAACCTTTGTGATTGTGTGCGACATATATTGTGATCAAATGATTGCAATTGCTAATACAAGCAAATGTGAAAGCCACTTAAATTACTATAACTAGAACAATGTACTATTTTGTATAAAGTTTGGCAAAAAAAAAGAATGTGACATTAATTTTCTTTCCTAGGATTTCCTATCACTTCAGTTTCATTTATAGTAATTATTCGATTCGTATTTGATTGGGCAATTTTTAAAATGAGTAGTTAATTCTGTAGCATATATATTTTTTTTTTTGTGTGTGCAAGTACTGAGCAATTGAAGCAGTGGAAGGGTGGGGTGATTGTTGGATAAATCAACCTAACATGGAAAGCACACCAATAATTTTTATGTGCATGCATGTTAAAATTGCATTCCAAATATGTGATAAACTTGCAAAACTCAATTGTTGTGTGCTCCCATTGGATGTCCCAAAGAAAATTGAAAATTAAGTGCCCAGAACGATATAGAGACAGTTATGAATGTAAGATTTGATATTCCTCTTTTGTCTTCTGCTAGGTTGTTTGTGATCAGGCTGGGAAAATAACAAGCATTGTTGCCAGATGGCCTGGCAGCACACCTAACTCCGCAACCGTAAGTCACTTTTCAACCAAACTTGGATGGTAGATGTACTTAGGCGACCTGCATATTATGCTGCAGTCGGAGGTCACATGGTAAGGTCAAAGTGTTCAAAGTTTTTGTAGAAATGTACCAAACCCGACGGTGCTCTCACTCCATGATGTGTCACTGCATCGTAGCAATCCAGTCGGATTTGAAATGGTCTACACATGTTGAATATATGGTCAAGCGCGCAAATAGTCGTTTATATGTTCTTCGCACTTTGAAATATCATAGTCTGTAATTTCAGGACCTTATAGTTGTATATACTAGTTTCGTGAGACCAGTTGTTGAATATGCTGTACCTGTATGGTCAGGAGCACTAACAAAACAACAAGTACAAGTCATCGAACGTATTCAGAAACGTGCCCTTAGAATCATTTTTGGAGCAGCATATTCTTCATATGAGCATGCTTTACTCCAGTCAGAACTGATGTCTCTTGAAGATAGATGGATCAAACTCTTTGTCTTGCGTTTGCGAAGTCTATGCAAATCCCCACGTCTAAACTGTATCACCTTCTACCTCAAAATAGGACTTGTCAATATCAGACTAGAAGCTTGGCCGGAACAGTAGAGATGCGATGTCGAACTTCACGATATAGAAATAGCCCCTTGCCCTCGTTGATTCGGCACCTTAAAGAGAAATTCCAGTAGTTGCAGTAAACACTGATTTCATGAGAAAGTCTGTAAAACAAGGCTTAATTGTCATTAATCATCGAGGATCTAGATCTGGTACAGTTACATAAACTGAACTTTGTGAAATCTTGAAATCTACGCTGAAAAATGTTCAGGCTGAAGATCCCCAACACAGATAAGCGCACGTGGGACAGTGTATAATTATTGCTTCGAATGTCGGGCCCGACGCTCTACCCGAATCCTGTGCTTATTTGCTGATTTCTCAGCAATTACACAATTTCTTCCAGAATCCTTTGGCACATATGTTTTATTTATACAAACAGACACTTTGGTGGTCATTTCATTGGATTCTGTACGAACTCATTTTGATATCGTTACCAAAACTAGCATTTACCTTTAACTCTAAAAGAATTGATTACAAGGAGTAGTTTTTTTTGTATATATCTTCCCCTATCGTTACATGTATAATAATATCAAACTACGAATGGCTGAGAATTAAAGAACTCATCATTCATTGGACTCTTAAAATGTGATATCATTAAAAGATTGTTTTTTATAAAATGCAGATTACATACTAATTCTAATGTTGAGTTCTCTTTATGTTGGCGAACCCAAGTTTCATTTCATTTCATTTTACTTTGTTAATCAAAATATTTTTCTTTCATATGAGCAATTATTCACTGATATCTAGTCGTAAACTTAATATTTGAATAGAAGTCATAAAAATTGCCAAAATATGTATTATTGCAGCATATTAGATTATCGTTTTTTCCCAAAGTAATGTAATTCAGAACTTAATATGTAAATGTGTTTATTAATTTCTCTTTGTATATATGTTTAATCGTTTTATGATTTCTGTATACAGTGTATACTGAATCATTTATTTTTATTATTATTTATTTATTTTTATTTTTATTTGTTTATTTTTTATTCATTTGATATATATTGTTTATTTCTTAATTTTATCTTATTTTTTATTCATAAAATTTACTTATAAAAGGGGGCCTTCCCCCTGCAAGCTCTGCTTTTTAGTTGGTCTCCTTCCCTTTCGATTTCATGGTATTATTGTATTATAAAAAAATGATTTAAATGTTATATTTTGTAAATATGTATATTGAACTATCATTGTAAATGTAAAAAGATTGAAAGAGAAAATAAATGAATTGAATTGAATTGAATTGAATTGCTTCTTCGCCCTTTTCTCTCTGTTTCCCTTCCACCATCAATTTCTTTTCTTCTCTCTCTCTTTCTCTGCCTCTCTTCTCTCTTCCACTATTTCTATTCCTTTCTGCTTTCCAATTCATTTCCTCTATCCACTCATATTTACATGTATTTTGAATATTTTTCAATTTTTTTTATTGATCAGTGAGTATCAATTTAAATTTATTTATGATATACTTTGTTACATATGTCTATATTGAAATTTGTTCGTAGTACTATAAGTTTTTTTTACCTTGTTATTGATGATTTTGTTTGAAATGTAAATTTTCGCAATTCGGCTTTTGCCGCAAAGAAAGGATTTTTAATAAACCATTTTGAATTGAATTGAATTTACAGGTCAACATTAAAGTTTATGTGCAAGGCTCTTATGACAAGTGTTATTCCATCCCAGTCATTTCACAATGAAGTTTCAATACAATTATGTTGTGTGCCCTCGTAAATCACGATATTTCTGGTTATTTTCATGAGTGGGCGAGACACAATCACTGTTGCCATGTTTTATTCTAGAAATAGTAAGCTTAGTATGAAAAAAATAATTGAAAAAAGCTGGCCCGATTTGTCCAGGTCAGAAAAGGGCAACACAATGTTTGTTCAGGCCTTAAGTGAATGCATTCATACAATCTACCATGTGTTTGGCGGTACATGTTTAAATAGCAAATCAGCGTTCCTATTGTAAGGTATCTACTGATTAAAAAATATCTGTAAAAAATTTAAGAATTCTGTAAACTTGTTTTTTTACGGAAATGTGTAAATTTACATGGGAATTTTGTAAAAGTACGGTAATTTTACGGAAAAGGAATCCGTAAAATTACGGATTAAAAAAAAAAATTCCGGCAGCAAAATTTCCGGACAAATTTTTTTTTCCCGTTAATTATTTATACGGAATCATGTTAATTCACGTAAATTTTCTGTAAAATTTCCGTAAATAATATCCATATTTTACATGGGAATTTGTAAAAGTACGGTAATTTTACGGAAAAGGAATCCGTAAAATTACGGACAAAAAAAAAAAATTCCGGCAGCAAAATTTCCGGACAAATTTTTTTTTTCCGTTAATTATTTATACGGAATCATGTTAATTCACGTAAATTTTCTGTAAAATTTCCGTACATAAAATCCGTATTTTTCATGGGAATCTGTAAAAGTACGGTAATTTTACGGAAAAGGAATCCGTAAAATTACGGACAAAAAAAAAAAATTCCGGCAGCAAAATTTCCGGACAAATTTTTTTTTTCCGTTAATTATTTATACGGAATCATGTTAATTTATGTAAATTTTCTGTAAAGTTTCCGTAAATAAAGTCCGTATTTTCAAGAATTGTAATTTACGGAATCTTGTATATTTTACAGAACTTTTCCATAAATTACCACTTTCTGTAAATTTACGGAAAAAAAAAAAAAGTCCGGAAATTCTGCTGCCGGACTTTTTCCGTTAAAAAACGGAAATTTTTCTAACAGTGTACCCACTATCAACTTTAGTATGTATCTATAGGCCTACCGATGATTTAGAACATTACATAGTAAGATATTCCAAGTCTCAATATTAGCATCAAATTCTACTACATTTTATTCTGAAATCGGGTCGCAGACCAATCGTAAGGTGTGCGGTCGCCTTTAAGGGTATCAAAAACACCGATTTTAAAAAGGATGGTTTTGAAAGGTTGGTCAATGATCAATCGTGGGGTCAAACGTATATAGGGTAAGTTTTTTTCCAAAGCTATTTTTTAAGACTAGCCAAACGTGTTTAGGGTATGTTTTTCCACCCAAGCTTTTTTCCTGGGGCTTTTTCCTCCTCGTTTCTGAAAAGTGTTCGGGTTCTCCCTGATTGTACAAAACTTGTTTAGGGGTCATATTCTGGCGAAAACTTGTTTAGGGGCCAAAATGTGTAAATGAAGCTTGCGAAAAACTTGTTTAGGTTATTTTGCACAGAGAAAAACTCGTTTAGGGGGTGTTTGGAAATAATTTGGTCACGCATGTGTACAGCATTACATTTGACTGCCCCTGGCTGTCAAACCCCTTCCCTGATACACAAGACTTCCCGGCGATATTGATCAGGGATGGTGACTGAATTCTCATTGGCATCTTCTTCCGATATGATGAACGTCCTTCTTTGCAGTCTCTCCTTGATGTTAGGTCCTAGTCTTACTGCTGGTAACTCCAGACGGTACACAGCTCTATGGTAAATTAGGGAGGGTAAGAAGAAGATTAAAAAGAAGGATTGAAAGAAGAACAAAGTTAAGAACATCAATAGGAAGGACGACAACGAGAACACAAACAAGAGCGATGGGTGGAGGAAAAAAGGAGAAGAAAATGGATAAATCAAATGAAATCAAATATCAAAATCTGGTTGTATTCATCTCTCTAATTAAGAAATACAGAGCCATTACATTTTAATGTCACAAAGTGCAAAAAAGGCAATGACTGTCATTGTAATTGTTGTAAGCAACTAACCTAGCGTGACCAGTCGATGTCTATGGGTGACACAACTAATTCATTTTGGGGGCGGTGGATGTTTTTTTTTTCATTACAATGCTCATTTTCTCATCGCCTTTCTTTGGAAAATTTGAAATGTATATTTTATTTGATTTGCCAACTACCTTCTATCCCACCCCCATCTTTTGCGTACGACCCTGGATGGGGAGAAGAAAACCCGATGAAAATATAAACCTACCTAGGATTGTCTTTTGTGATCAATCTTTTGATATCCGAGAGATATTTTCTAAACTTCTTTCGACACATCCTTGGATCCCAGAAACCCTAAATCGAGTAGAAATAGTCAAATTCATTGCATGAGTTAATTAAAATCGGAATACATCATCAATCGCATATAAAGATATTCATTGAAGGTCGTTGGCAAAGTTGGAAATCCTAGAATAATCTGGAACAAAGTTGATACATATAGTTAAAATGTACACGAACTTATTTAAAGTTCTCATAGCCCTGGGGACGCCAAAAAGAGGTGTTCGGGCTGCCGTAGTACGTGTTTACACTTAATCGGCATTTGAATCGGCTCGCGGTTCTGAACCGCGAGCCGATGCAGCATCGGCTTTTTCATAGCGTGTAAACGCGAGTAACTTGAATCGGCTCGCGGTTCAGAACCGGCAATTTGCACCACCAAAGTAGTAGGTTCTGAACCGCGAGCCGATGCAGAATCGGCTTTTTTACTACGTGTAAACAGAAAGCCGATTCTGCACCGGCAATTTGTGCGCATTTCAATTACTTTACCATTGTGACGTAATTGTTAGCGCACTGATCCAGCGTTGTCTTTATTATGACGTATATTGTAGGTATGCGTATCATTTCAAGTTTTTGCATCGGCTCGCGGTTCTGAACCGTGAGCTGTAACAACGTGTAAACGCAATCCAAATGCCGATTCTGCATCGGCAATTGGTTCAGAACCAATTGCCGATTAAGTGTAAACACGGTAATTTTATTTTTTTCTTCAAAGTAACTTGGGCGCAAGCACATCACCCGCGTTGCAATGGCCAGATACGCGATGGGTATGTCTACGCAGCCACTGCTCTGTTGCGTATCATCATAGATACGCAAGATAAAATTTATACTCAAGATAAAATTTTAAATTTTATCTGAGAGATAAAATGTCATCTCAGAATACCAATTTCATTTTAAGAGATAAAATAAAATATTTTAAAGATAAAATGACCTCAGAATACCGCCCCTGGTATTTATATTTGATCCCTCCTGTTAAATTGATTTGTATATCTCTGTATCACTATTTAATATAAGAGATAAGACAAAATGAAAATGAAATTGGAAATGAAATCGAAGAATTAAAACCTACACCAGACATTCCAGGGGCCCGTTGCAGAAAGAGTTCCAATCAATTGCAACTCTAAAAATCATGCGCAACTTGATTTTCAACCAATCAACAGCGCGGATTTGGGACTTGCGATTGTTTTTTTTACTTGCGTTCATACGCAACTCTTTCTGCAACGGACCCCAGGAAGGTCTTCAACCTTCATCGTTTTGACCGATTTGATCTGATGTGCTGTATCATCTCTCATACCACACAATATCTCGGGAACACCTGCTATGTAGGCCTGGGACCACCATTTCATAGTTTTGTACCTGCATGAGAAAAATGGTGGGGTGGAGAAGAGGGGGTTGTTGAAGGAGAGGAGAGTTTCATCATGACACATTTAACCCAATCGCGATCAAATTTTGATCGCAATTGGGTTAAATGCATATCGATTGGTTGCCTTGGTAGACTTTCTGTTCTAAATATGATCACATGCGGAGAAAGCTTTTGCCATCCAACTTCATGGGATAGAAGTGACCATGGGCGGAAATCCCAGGGGGGGGACGTGTCCCCCCTACTCAAATTAGTAGGGGGGACACAATATCAAATGTCCCCTACTATTTTTGGTCTTTTATGATGGTAAGAAATACATTATTCTAAATCGAAATAAAACATGCATTTTGGGACGAGATGACCTTACTTTGGCGATGATAACCTTTTCTTTTGCTTGTCAAATTTCCCCGCCCCTTGTCCCCATAGGCAGATCCAGGCCCCCCCCCCCCCCCCTCTTGGCGGAGCAAAAAAAGAAAAAAAGGGAAAGAAAGAAGGAAAAAGGAGGGAAAAGAGAGGAGAAAAAGAAGAGGACGACGAGTGCATAAAATGAGGGGAAGACTTGGACAATAAATATAATCTTTCGTGCCACTATATAGATGATTTACATATCTTGTTCAATATGGAGTTCGAATATCAAGTTTGGAAGTCAAAATAAAAAACATATTTCACCTCGGAAATCGAACTTTCATTATTTTGTGTAATTTACAAATTAGTTTTTAAAAAGTGCTCTGTAAAAATGTCAGTTTTATGGTCTGAATGTTAACATTTGCTGCTTGCGCTGCGCGCTCTCAAATTTTGATTTATCAGGTACCTATTATTTTCGTGTATTCCATAAAGTTTTCAAAATATCCCTTTTCAGGTCTGATTGTCAAGACGTATCAGCTAGCGCGCTGCACGTTCGCATTTTGATTGACGAGTTCAACGAGTTATATAAATGTTTCAATCAGTGGCGTACCGTGGGTCACGACATTGGGGGGGGCACCAGCAAAAACTTTTGAGTCACTTAGTCGGCGCGCGAAGCGCGCCCAGTTGCCAGGTATACTGACCTAATATAGACATTTCAAGGACAGTGCCATTAAACGGATACGTCTCTCAATGGTCAAATAATGCGAGCGCGAAGCGTGAGCTTAAAATTTTTGATATTCAGACCTAAAAAGGGACATTGTAATCAATCTTTTTTAATCATGAAAAGTACCACTGGCGTAAATCCGTGTTGATGGGAGGGGGGGATGACTGAAATATTTTGACATTTTTTTTGCAATCATGTTTTTAGATATGCAAGTAATTGTCATTGATATGTCCGCAGTGACGTACCGTGGGTCACGGCATTTTAAGGACAATGTCATTAAACAGATATTTATTTCACTTATCAAATAATGCGAGCGCGAGCTGAAATTTTTTATATTGAGACCTAAAAAGGGACATCATAATCAAATTTGTGTAATCATGATAGGTATCTGTCTTGCTAAACAATGCGAGCGCGAAGCGCGAGCTGAAAATTTCGTATATTTTGACCCCAAACAGCGAGATTTTAAGGAATATATTTTAGAAATCCATTAAGAATATGCATATCTCACCATAGTCATCTGATGCGAGTGCCAAGCGCTTGCTGATTTTATTAGAATTACATCTGAACACATGAAACATTGTTTGTAGTCATTGCAATCATGATTATCATGCGCATCTCACTAATCAAATATTGCGAGCGCGAAGCGCGAGCTGAAAATTTAGATAATTCAGACATGAAGTGGGGCATTCTAAGGTTTCTTTGTAGGAATTCACGAATACCATGCGTAGTTTACTAACCAAATGATGCGAGCGCGTAGCGCGAGCTGAAATTTTTTGATATTCAGATTAGAAAAAGGGACATTCTAAGGACTGATTCTAGGAATTCATGGAGAGCAGACATATTTCACCAATCCACTACTGCGAACGTAAGCACGGACAGGAAATGTTTTATATATTTAAAATGGGGCAATCACTTTTAGTAGTCATGATAAAGAAGCATACTATTGTACATAAAACAATAATAACTCGAAGTGCGAGGAAATATATTTGGCAGTTTGGTGTATATTGACTTGAAAACGGGAGGTTTTAGTATAACAGGATTATATATCTCGGTAAACAGACAATGCGAGCACCAGGAACAATGAAGACATAGGCCCTGATCAAATTATGTTTCATAAAGTTTTGAAGAAAAAAAAAATTCTTATGTAATATAACATAACATAATTATGATATAATATAACAGTTTAATGAACAATAATGTCTTCTTTCCCACTACGTTTCTCTTCCTTTCTCCCTCTTTTTCTCCTTTTCCCCGTTTTTTTTTTTTTTTTTTTTTTTTTGTCAGCCGATTGGGGGGCACGTGCCCCCCCCCATGCCCCCCCCCCACTGGTTTCAATATTGATTATACAACAAACTACTTAAAATCCCCTTTTCATGACAGTTTATCAAAAAATTTAGCTCGCGATTTGCGCTCGCATTAATGGTTAAAAATATATTAACTGATGCATCATATTTATAATCACAAAAGTGAAATGTCCAGTTTTTATGCCATGATATCATCAGATTTCGCGCCCTCATTAGGCATTAATAAATATGATATTAATTTGATAATTAAATTTTCCCTTTTGTTTCATCTCGCGCTTAGCACGAGGAATAGGAAGATAGTCATCATTTTCATATGATGACATGTCGTAAGGATGTCCCGGTCCTATGTCAAAACTCAAAGTAAAAATAATATCAGCTCTTTTAAGTGTGATCCATATCCACCTTACAATTTTTCTACAAAGTGCTTGAAATATAAAGCTGAAATTTACTCTTTTTTTCAGATCGGAATATCAAAGTTTCATGATTTTCATGATGAAAGTTGTATTTAGAATGCCTAGATTCTAGGTCTAAATATGAAACACGCTCGCGCATGTTTATTCAGATACTCAACTTGTTCTCTAATTTAAATCATTATCCAGTTTCAGATCACAATATCAAAATCATAATGTGCTCGCATTATTAACGTAGGAAGACCCCATATTACTCATCCTTTTGATGATTTATAAAACATGAACAGAATGGCCCATTCTTAGGTCTAAATCTCGAAAAGAAATCTGCTCGCGCTTCGCGCTCGCATCAATCGTTGAATGATATAGCTATCCTGTTCACGATTACAAAAACTGATTAAAATTTTCCATTCTTTCTTTAGAAAGTTCAAAAATTTTCAGCTCGCGCTTCGCGCTCGCATATTTTGATTGTTGAAATATGTAACGCCTTCATGGCTAAGTGCAAAGAAGTCCTTAACAGGTAGCTTTTCAACAGGTACCAGTTTAAAACGTATATAAAAAATTTCTGCTCGCGCTTTGCGCTCGCATTATTAATACTCATCCTTTTCAGGATTTACAAAACATGAATAGAGCGTTTCTTTCAGTAAATATTATAGGACTAAATCTCGAAATTTTCGGCTCGCGCTCGCATTAATTGTTTAATAATTATATACCTATTCTGCTTGTGTTACCAAAAAGGGCTTAGAATTTCCATTCTTTAGGTGAAAATGTAAAAAAAAATCAGCTCGCGCTTCGCGCTCGCATTATTTGATTGTTAAATGCTACTTTAACAGGTAGCCTATCTATTCCATCAGTTCATTTCTGCTCGCGCTTTGCGTTTGTAGTAATTATTAAGTTGCATACACATCTTTTTCAGGAAAACAAACATTGCCCAGAATCAGTTCAAATTTTAGGAAAAAATACATAAAATTTCCAAAAAGAATAGCTCGCGCTTCGCGCTCGCATCATATAAATAAGGATTATGATATTATATATCAATTTATAAGAATAAAGCTAAGAAGTGACTAATTAGGACTACCCCTTCAAAGAAACAAACAAAAATCATCTTCGAGCTACCGATCGGGGAAAATATGGGTGAAACAAATTCCCGCCCCCCCCCCCTATTGGCGAAGGCTGGATCCGCCCCTGTGTCCCCCCCCCTACCTTTTGGGAGAGATTTCCGCCCCTGGAAGTGACTGAGACACCCCTATTGACGGCAACAAAGAGAATAGTCCATGGAAAAGAAGATAATAAGAAGAAGAAGGAAAAAGGAAGAAGGAATAGGAGAAATGGAAAGAGAAGAGGAGAGGAGGAAGAGGATGAAGAAGAAAAAAAGAAGAAGCAGAGGCAGAAGAAGAAGAAGAAAGAGAAGAAGGAAAATAACTGCAGGAGGAAGATGAAAGAAGCAAAAATATACGAGGGAGAAAGTTGAAGAATCTACAAGACAACATAAATACGGGGCCTATAGCAATTTCAATTGCTCTTCTCGCTCACATTTTGTTTAATGGGATGTCCTGTTTATGATCATTACCTGACCCTGAAGGTGTGCTTTTTTCAAGTCAATTTATCAAAACAAATCGTTATTTTGTTCATTCTTATCATGTTGAAAATTACAAAAGTGCTGAAACATCCCTATTCAGATCTGGGGTCGTGTGGTCCAGTGGTTAGAGCATTGGACTCATAATCGCAAGGTTGTGAGTTCGAATCCTAACTCTGCCATTGTCTCCACTTTGATAAAAAGGCCCAAGAGTAATATCTGTCGTCTATAACGTCAGCCATTATGACTGATTAACCTAGACGTAAAATGTTTTCTAGGTAATTGGTTATATACCAGCTTGGCGTTTACCAGCAAAATGCTGTCCTGCCGAGTTCCTACGGGAGTTACCATATACAGAATAAAGGCAAATACAGCTCGCGCTTAATTCGCGCTTGAATTTGTTTGTAAGAAATGTATCATGATTATGAACTCCTATAACAGTCTTTAAAATGTATTTTTTTCGATAAAACTTATGTATTAAAAGCAACTGGATATGAATCCGGTTGTTTTTTAAGACTCAAAACTTTGTCAGACGAGGTCCCCCTTAGAATATTTGAATCAAATCCGATAGAAATATTGACCTATTGAAGTTACTCAAAGCTTTGCCATCAAGATGGGCCTTCTTGGTTCTGAACAACACGCAGTTTCCTAGTGATGTCATAACAGAGTCGCTCCCGTGGCTACGTTCGGCATGAACTTCGTTACTTTGGAGAATGATGTGTTCACCAATCTTCATCTTCGTCACGGTCATGTACTTTACGTACCCATTTAACGGTTTGTCACCGCTAGGCACTCCGCCATCATCACCTTGTAAAAATCAAGAACACAAATCAGAAACCGTTGTGGGAAGAACCAAATCAATCAATTAGTCAATGAATAATATACTATTATATATTAAAAAACCAAAAATACACATTATTTTATATAGCAAAATGAAAATTTCAGTTCATGATAGAAAATTGCAAGAATACAAAATACTGTACATTCGGCAAACAAAATATATAGCAAGTTGTCGCTAAAAATCGGCAAAATACCCCCATGTCATCTGATTGTTTCAAATAGGTCTATTCCTGGATATAGCGTAAAATCAAGTGGAACCGTATTGGGCAAAATTCTTTTTTTTTAAGTTACGAGCGAGCAAGACTTCGACATGTTAGTATTAAAAAAAATCAAATTTTGAGATAATTGTATTTTGACATAAATTTCCGAAAATAATGTATTTCGCTCTTTTCTCTTCCCTTTTCTTTCCTTTTCTCTCTTTTTTTCTTGGTCGTGGCAATTTTTTTTGCGGGGCAGGCACCCCCTCCCAACGGTGACCCGACAATTGCTCCGCTGACATCTGCTCCGCCGACAATTGCTACGCAAAATAAGACAGTTGCTCCGCCGACAATTGCTCCGGACATAAAATAACGTAAATTAATCTTTCTTGATGACTCACTGGTCGTTACGCAAGTTGAAAATTTCTTCCCAGCGAACTCTATTTTTCTTCTCTCATTTGGCTCTGGTACCGTAAGAATGGATGTTCTTCGGCTCTCCCCTGATCTGCGTTGACCCCTCGTTGACCGTGGTGTTGGTGCTCTTGTTCTTGCTACCGGACGTCTTCCACTGCACCTCAATCGTGGATATTGCGACTGAACATTCTACATAATCATCATCAAAATGATAACAGTAATAATAATGATGATTATAATGATATTAATAGCAACAACAACAACATTAATAATAATAATGAAAATAATAATGATAATAATAATAATGATAACAATAATATTAATGATAATAGTAGGCCTTGTAATAATAATAATACAATTAATAATGATTATAACAATAATAGTAATAATTAAGATTATTCATTTTGGTAGTATGCAGGGGCGGATCCAGCTTTTTATAAAGGGGGGGTTGGGGTGGTACGCGAGGGAGCGTAGCGACCGAGTCCAAGCGAGCGGAGCGAGCGAGGGGGGAGGGTGTGGGAGGGGGTGTCCCCCCTCCCACAGTAGGGAAAATTTTTGAAAATCTGTGTGTGAAAATGGCGCTTTCTTGCATAAAATAGAATAAAATAAAATTACAAGTTAAAAAAAAAAGATAAGATTTTAAAAAATGGTCCCCGGATTTTTTTTTTTTGGGGGGTTGCAACCCCCCCAACCCCCCCTCTAGATCCGCTTCTGGTATGAGGAATGATTAGAATTAACACTCAAATAAGAAACTTTTTTCATGTTAATTTATTTTAAAATGTAGTTTGGAAAGTATTGTACTGCAACTCTTGTAGCTTGCTATCATAATAACGATAATAGTTATAATGCTAAGAAGAATAACAGTCATAGTATTAATAGAAATTATAATAAGAATTGACAATAATGTGTGTTTATGAAACATTTTTTTCTTGTTAATTTAATGATAAATGGAGATGATTTTTTGCATTTCTTGTAGGTTTTGACTTTACTGACACCTAGATTCATTCATTGCAGTCATACCTTAGGATTATTTGGCACAAAAAATTTCTGTCACATAAAAACATATATACCTAATTTTTTTTTCTGTCTAATCGTAGAATATATACCACATAAATAGTTATCAAATTTATTATGGGAAAGATACTCTCAGGATATTTATTAAAATGTATATGTATGAAAATGCTTAAAATAATTATATATGTTTTTTTTTTTCATTAAATTAATCATTTTATCGGTATTTTTTTCTTTTCTGATTCAAAGTCCCTAAAGCCCCCCCCCCCCCCCACCCCCGAACCGCGCCTGCACATCCCCTCCTAAGCACCCACTTCCAGGCATGATCACGCATTTACCTAAACATAGTAGGAAAGGTTTTTGACTTACCAATTGCGGTCTAACGTGCAATGGTGGTCGGGGAACCCTGGCCTGTTGGTTTGAACGAGTGCTGGTCTCGATGTAGAACGTGCCATGATCACGCCCATACACGCCTCACAAGAATCTCTACGTGATCAATGGATTCACAAGCCCGGAGAAGAAGGCTGAATACATTTCCACAACCAACGAAATCAACATTCATTCTATATACAGTAGACAAAAAAGAGGAAAGGGGATAAGACTACTTGGATAGGAATATAAGGACTAAGATTTTAAAAAACATGATGTCAGGGTGTCAAATTAACTTCGAGAAAGTTTGTATTAAGCTCTTTGGACACAAAAATCCTTAACAAAAATTTTAATCTACAAAAATAAACAAATATAAGTGCAATGTTATCCCAGATCAGTATATCCACACCCTGCCTTATATGGATGTCTTATCCAATCGAAAACCTGAATTAATGAAATTATCTTTAGGCCTAATTACTTTTTTCCTGATCAGATATATAGAAAAAATATCACACACAATGTCTCAATGAATTTTTTTTTTAATTAACGATTATTCGCATAGATCTTCAATTCATACGCTCAAGAGTGCATTGTGCAAGTTGGCAACTAAATAATGTGCAGTGTCGATTTATTAGGAAGTTTTCGCATCGCTATGCAGAACGTTCCACAGAACAAAGAAAATCTATTGCCAAGTGCCTTTCATGGCAAACCAAAAAGTCTTTGTCGAAACTTGGTGAATCAAAACAGCAGTTTAATTCGTCCTAGACTCTAGAAAAACGATACAATTTAAAATTATTCGTCCTTACCGAAACTTAGGACGACAGACTACTGCTCAGTTTCACCAATATTCGATAAAGACCTCCAAGTTGTTCATTGTGCATAATAATATTGTTCATTGTGCATAATAATGTTGTTCATTGTGCATAATAATGTTGTTTTGTTTTATTTACCTGAGTGCTAAGAAAGCACAAATGCTTGAACGCAAGCAACCAGAGGACTCTCCTAGAGTAGTGACCTGGTAATGAGGATTAATGCCTTACCAAAGGGCACTAGTTAGCGCACCAAGTGGTATGAATATCTTTATTCAAGTATTAAACAGAGTATAGGTGCTTCGGGAGTTCGGGATCATTCAAGTTGGGTTTGGGTTGGGTTCAAAGTACAAACTTACAAAGAAAAATAAATACTATATGACGTCAGGTAAATTCTTCACCAATGCATGGTTGTATCCAGGATTTAATAACAAAAGGCCTGCTCTCAAAATTGTCTTGGCATAATAACCTTTATACCTCCATAAACTATGTCACTCAAACAGTAACCAAAGGTATTCTCCTAGGTCCTCGAGATACTGCCACTTACGGTACCCCCCCCCCCCCAACCAATCCAGTTTTGGACTGCAGATCGCTTCACTCAACATGCTCATCAAAGTTGATTCTTCAGCGATGTCTTTCTTTGGAGACAATAATTTCTAACCCCGCACCCACCCATTCCATTTCCCCATCCCAGTGGCTCTTCAAAGTATGAGTCTAGATCAGTCATATAGTCTGTACCCCCAGGGGCGGATCCAAGATTTTCCAAAAGGGGGGCACATTTTTCAGAGGAAAAATATGACAAGCAAAAAAAAAAGGTTTTTAACAAAAAATTTAGAAAAAAAAAATAACTTCCCCCAAAAAAGGTCTTTACTTTCAAAAGGGGGGCACACTTCTGTTTTAACGGCATTTTTACATTATAAATATTACTTTTGCTTCTCAAAGGGGGGCACGGGCCGGTTGTGCCACCCCCCCCCCTGGATCCGCCAGTGTGCACCCCCAAACAGTGGCGTACCTAGGATTTTCCACAGGGGGGGGGGCAAATTCGTCCGCCAAAAAATTTGACAAGCAAAAAAAAAAAAAAGGTCTTCAACCACAAATAAAGGATTTCGTATACCAGAAACAAAATTTGACAAGGAAAAAAAAAAAAAAAAAAAAAAAAAAAAGTCTTCAAGACTCGTCAGGGGGGCAGGGATATGTCCCTTGCATAGGTTGTGACTCATCAGGGGGCAGTCTGCCCCCTCTGCCCCCCCCCCCGTAGGTACGCTAGTGCCCCCAAATAAGGGAGAAGGTTGGTTTAAAGTCAAGTTTATAAACAAAACAAATTTGAATTTAAATTTAATGCCAACTTACTTTCTGGTTCCTCCTACTTCATTTTCCAGAACTCTCTTCTGAATTAGCTCTTCATTATGATCCTGTATCCATTCTAAGACTGGTGTCAGGGGCGAGGATGTAATATCTTGTCGCTTCCCAGCAATGTAATCATCAATACCTTCAAGAAAGTTGAAATCGAGATGGTCATTAACAGATTCAACAAGAAATCTTCGTTGACTCGTGTCGTTCTTGTAATTGCCTTCTTCGTCGATAGAGAATGCTCCCAGGACCTCCCACTCAGGTTTGCTGCTTGCCATGTTCCACTCCTTTTTCTCAGTACTCGTTTAATTTCTGAGTATAATTATAAAACTGGAAGCTGACAGATAAGTAATGCCAAATGGAATATCATTCAGCTAGTCCATAAGAGGACATTGCAGAAAATGGATTAGTATTATTAATATCGTTGTTACTGTTTTCGTTCTTATTTGATGAGGTATACGTCGACAAGCTCTTGTCTCATACACGAAATGCAACTACTTCAGAAAGTACGAATAGATTTCCTTCAAACGCAACGAAAATTTATATCAGGGATATATTTTGGAGAAATAATGTTTATTGCTCATGTTAGTCAGGTTGTTGTTCACAGCATTTCATAACGTTATGATTACGTCAGGTTGGAATTCCCCATACGCGTAGGCTTTCATTATTTGTTTTCGCCTATTTGTGTCTTCATGAGAAACCCCTCAAATTGTTTGCTCATTGTTGTTTTTGATGTATCAAATCAATGAACACTAACAAAAAGATATTTAACTATACTTGAAATTTAAAACGAATTTGTGTACATTTACAAATATAAGGAAGATAAAGAAGTTTGTGTTCGCTACTGTTGTTTTTATTATTATTATTATTGGAATAGGTTGAAATTAAAAACGGGGTCCACGGAAAGACTCAATTATTTATAAAATTAAAATCCAAATAGCGCTGGAACCATAACTCTGATGTAAATATGTCTCATACAGCTTGCATATGAACAAAAAAGGAGTATGCCTGATTACCGTTGAAAATAATCACCTTTCCTTATGTCATAATTTTCCCTTTTATGGTCACTGCTATTAATCTTGTCACCGTTCGGTGTTTTAATAATAAATTGCACACTTTATATGTATCTTCCATTGATTCATTGATTTTTTTTCTCAATATTGCAAAATTATTGTCTAGATGCTATCCCACTGCCTGTATACGCTATATGAAATAGACTATTACAGACTTAATAAAGGCTGCACAAATATTACCTGTATTGATGCTCATTATCATGATTAGACTAGAGCCATTCTGGAAAAAGAGGCATGTATAAACTTTAAGAAGCATTTTGGGGTAAAAGTTGGGAACTGGACTATTTCACACAATTCGAATATGCTGAATCTGATAGGATCGGTTCCCAAGCTAATTTCTCATGTTTTGACCACCTAATTTGCATAAACAAAATGGCTGCCAAATTGACAATTCAGAATATTATTTCGACAATGTTCTTTAATTATATTCGCTTTCACAGACATGAATACTGCAAAATTCTGCATACATACGTGTACCTTTCGGGAAAATTTGTTATTTTTGTTTCCAGCTAATTAATTATGCAAATTTATGCATATTTTGGATCATTATGCTTTAATTTGATAATTTCAGCTCAAATGTTTATATTTTTGGTACAAATAGCATTTGCATCATTATGAATAATTGTACGGCCCTTAGAATATAATATCACAGTGAATGTTAATGTATTTTATTGTTTTTGAATTTCTTATGTATTTTGTACCTTTTGTTTCGTGCATGTTTTGTTATGGGATCTGTCAAAGTATTGATTATCAATGGCAGACAATAATTAGTTTCAATGATTTTTACAGGTTTGTATTCGTATATATCTATGGGCATTAACAGATGCACCGACTCCCACACTCACTACAAAGGTAAATTCCTGCAGGGAGGGCCTTCGCATTTAAAAGCACACTGGTGGTGATCCAACGAATTTCATGAACCTATTTGTATTCAAGCGAATGTCACTATTAATTGCTTAAATTTTCATTATAAAATGTTTTTTGTTTAATTATGATATCAATAAATTCATTCATATTTACAATTTTAGATGATGGATTATTACATTTGAATCATGACAGTACTGTAAATCTCAACTCCTAATAGTCAATCAGTTGCATTTAATATCCTTTGGAGTAGTTATGTTCCCCGACCAACAGAATCTGATCACACATACATGTATATAATATATATATATATTTAGTGCGTTTTTCTTCAAAATGAAGAGAAAACAGTCTGCTGAAAATGAGATGTCTTGTGTGTTCTCCATTATGCTTGTCAAGTTGTCCCAATTTTGAAAAAAAAAATTCTCAGGACTGAACCCACATATTAATAAACCATCTAATGTCTCATTTTGCCTATCAATTAGACCGTTTTCCATGTTTTAAAAGCCAGACTCTGGTGTTCTAAAGTTCCACAACGAATAAGTCACTGCATGTCCTTTTAATAAAAAAAAATTGATAATTGGACTTCATTAACTGATTACATGTGCATCTCCATAATATATATTTTCCAATGCAGTACTACACCTGTCCTATCAAGGATTGCCGCTTCATCCAACTTAGAGGCATCCAGCTTCCCCCAGCTTGATATACACTTTTACCTTCGGGGTGTTGCATGATCAATGTCAGTTATCATCGTGCTGGTGTTCCATTGGATGGCTTGATTGATAGGGCAGCCTCATATTATAAAAGTGATCTCTAATTGTTGAAATCAAATCAATTTAGTACAAGTATTCTGCGGAGGCAGTTCGGATCGAAGTCATCGTGTTTGTGTTCTTGAGATATGACCGGTTCTCATGTCACAGATCCATAGAGAAAACCTAAATTTTTGTCTTGAGAGAGAATCTGCTGTCTGACCAGATCTTGTTTCAGGTGTTAAAATGCTCGGAGTGCACTTTTCAATACCGCAGTGAACTGTGTAATGTCCCCTTGGCCATTTATCGAACTTCTAATATTCACACATCTTCATATCTTCATAAGATAGACTATTTATAATTGATAACGAAGATATATTTCAGAGGATGGTGGGTTCCTGACATTTTTGGTGTTCCTGTAGGTTATTATTAATCCACTTCTTTTGATCGGTATTAAACCCAACAGCATCCAATAGCTTACCCAGCTCTGATAGGCTGCATGCGAGTCTGAGATATCACCATCAAAGTCTAGGTCGAGAATCTCTTCGATTGTAGAGCCAGGAGATATCTTTCTATGAAGAAAGCAGTTGCCTAAGTTATGTTTGACTTGTCAACCGGTTTTGATACCACTGAACATGTCATTCTTCTTGGGAGACTGACAGTCTGTTTTGGAATTGATGATTCTGCACTCCAATGGCTTTCCCTTTACCTTTCCAACAGAGGACAAGCTGTATTCATCACTGGCATGCAGTCTCCTGTGACTACCCTTGGCTATGGAGTTCATTGGGAGTCTGTCCTTGGTCCCGTGTTTTTCAAACTGTACATCTCTCCTCTTGGCTCTATAATGTGGCAACATGGTCTTGGTATACACTTCTATGCTGATGATATCCGGCTGTATACCTCACTTTTGATCCAAAAGTTAAAGATACAGAGGTTCGTGCAGCTGCTGTTGTTGGTGCTGCCATTGAGGATTCGATGTTGGATGATGGTCAACTTCCTGGAGCTTAACGATTAAAAGCGAAGTATCTTGTTCTGTCATCTCCATATGCGTAAATATTATGACTACAACTCCAGTCTTAATAGGTGAAGAAGCTATATATCTCCAGTATGCAAGGCTAGATAAATTGGCGTAGTCTTTTGATAGAACAATGCGCATGAAGAAACACACATCACATGTCTGCCAATCTGCATATTACCAGCTTCACAGAATTGCTGAGATCAGACATTGCCTTACATGAGGTGGTGCGGAAAATATCATCCATGACCAGATAACCTCTAGACTGGACTTCTGCAAACTGTCTCCATGCTGGATTACCTTCCTCAGGCATCCTTAGTACTTTTCAACCATAGGACGCAGTGTGAAAATTTGTTCTGCATTGGGCAGTGACTGGGCTGGAAACCTTCTTGTTTTGCCCATGTTTTTACCATGGATCTAATCTATTTTTAGCCCCCTATTTTTATCATTTCCTCTTCTGTATTCAGTATCATTCGGCAAAGAATCTTCAATGGCAAGGATTGAATAGAAGCTGTGGTATTTAGTTATTACTTTGATGGTTGACTCAGGGGAAAAAAATAAATCGGTAATGACCAAAAAAATGAGTAAGTGATCCGGTAGTACAGACCCTTTGCCTTTATTACAAATTGTTCTTTTGTTAACTGTCATGATTGCCGTTCTGATGGAGCCGAATCAAAGATATAATTTTGCTACAAGGATGTTAACAATGTACTGATACTTATATCCGATTGATAAACTACACTGCATAAATCATACGTTTAATTGATTATTGGGTCTGTTATCTAATTATAAAGGATATATAAGATATTTTAACATAAATATTTCAAGAAATTTAATTCCAACATGATTACAGATTTTCTAACTTCTAAATCATTCTTTTCTTACGGGTTCATTGAATTTGGTAATTGTCATGATTATAGGATCAGCATCAATTTGTTTTATATTGGGCATGTATAATATACCTTGCAAGTATATTACTTTCTATATACAGGTGTGGGTGTGGGAGCATGTGTGTGTGTTTGTTCCTGAGTACAATTAACAGTTGTGGCAAAATAAGTTTATCAAATGATTCAATGATTAAAGCTTACTATTTGTCTGCCATTGATATTATTTTTTTTAAAGGTCATATCAAACATATACTGTACAAAGAAGATGGTTAAAAATACAAGAACATAAAAAAATATCAAAGAATAATGAAATACATATAAAAATTGACTTAAATATTACATTTAAGGGCCAAACATTTATCATAATGATACAAATGCTATTTGTACCCAGAATAATAATTTTTTAGGAGTAATTATCAAATTATAGCACATTTTTGCAAAATATGCATAAATTTGCATAATTAATTAGCCGCAAACAGAAATAACAAATTTTCCTGAATGGTACATGTTATGTATGCAGGATTTTGCAGTATCCATATCGGTGAAAGCGAATATTATAAAAGAATATGGTAGAAATATGATTATAAATAGTCAATTTGGCAGCCATTTTGTTTATGCAAATTAGGTGGTAAAAACATGAAAAATTGGCTTGGGAACCGATCTTATCAGATTCAGCACATTCAAATTAGGTGGAAAAGACCGGTTCCCTACCTTTACCCCAAAATGCTTCTTGAACTCAAATTTTCCCCATATTGGTCTTGTCTAGATGGCATCAACAGAAATGTCATGGAGCTACTAATGTTATACATACTAGGAAGTTTTAGTCAAGTAAACCCATGAAATAAATATCACATGCTCTCTTTGTAATAAAAAAAAAAGATTTCACATGGTACATTGTATATTCTATGCATTCGCACATTTTTAAAAGGCTAAAATAAAGGATCCAACCTTAGTGGTGCCCTATTGCCAGTAACTTGTCATCCATGACGTTCGCCGTAAATGTTTTGAAAAAAATTCTTAGCATTGGAGAGGAATCCCCATAATTTATTTTTGCTTGGAATTTGAAACACCCCTTAGGTGCTGATCTAAATTTATCTCTAGGGGTATACATGACGTCATAATGTAAGTGGTCCTTAGCCACAAGATGACATGAACAGATACATTATGATTATCCCATGGATATTTTTGCCGCAGTGCTGCAAGAATTATGCCCATAAATGTCTGATACCTTTCTCTGAACATTATGCTATAAATATCAAACATCAAACATGAAATTTCTTAATTGCCAGTTTTTATCTTTCTAGTCAATCGAAATTCTGGAGTGAATAGGCAAATATAATGAAAGGCCTGTGACTTCAACGTTACTTACATTTCAATATCCGTTAATATTTTCGATGTGGGTTTTGATTGTCTTGGTATGGTCGTCGGGTAAATTGGTGACGACATGGAACGAAACGATGGTGAAGGAGTACTTATTCTATCTCCTATACCACGTATACATGATCACTGAAATTTATGTAAATGTTATGCAATACTATAAACATGCGTGTATGTGGTAGTAGCGTAATGAACCAAACATTTAAGGGGACACACATGCCGTATGGGGTTGATTTCTAAAATGATGCGAGCAAGCGAAGCAAACGAAAATTTTAACTTTCTGATACAAAAATATAATTTCGTAAAAGATTTTGGAATACACTCTTAAAAAGTTGATTAAAGTTAGTTGGCAAATTGTTGGTTGCGTAATCATTACTCAAATGGTACATTCCAGTTTTCTATTTACCATTACAGGGATTATTTTTACCCAAATAATCGACGATTTTCACTTACATCGTGAGGTAATGATAGTTGGGAACATTTTGAACTTTAGTTTAGGCAAAGTTCTTTACGCATCTTTATATTTGGGTAAGTTTGCTAAGATCATCTTTACTATTTTTGAATTAGGGCTGGTCATTCATTTTGTCATACCAAAGTTGGGGAAGTTCAGTTGGGAAATTTTTGCATTTACATACATGTATCATTTGCAATTTTTTTATCGTCATAGGCCCATGGTGAATTCAGTAAAATGTCAAATACACATTGATATTTCAAGAAAAGTAAAACTGTAATGAAACAGTTTTCATAAATATTCATTCACAATTGTTTTGACAATGCAAGAAATCATATCTTTCTAACCATAACTTAAAGATTTGTTTGAATGAATCAAACAGCACCAAATGCAACATGTTCTTAGATTGGTTTATTAGACTAAAATTGTAGGTAGAGCGTGGCGATAATACGCTAGAGCGTGGCGATAATACGGTGATTTGGATACTTGTGTGATGAGTATTTCAAATTTCAACTATGGTCAAATGGGTTGAAAGCAAGTTGCATAATGTAACTAGGCTTAGTTTGAACTACCAACTATTGCACAGTAGTTAGAAGTTCCAATTTAATCAATATTGCCTAGTTGGTTTCGATTGTCAGAAAAGATATGTATTTTCGTCCATGTTATCATTGTTGAAGGGCGAGTACGACAACTTCCAATGAATACCCATTGAATATCCAATTTGGCAATTTGTTTCAATTTGAAGTACGAAACCAATTGGTCCCCATAACCAATTGACTATTGGCCCGAATTGGAACCAATTACTGGTTTCAAATGGAAATAATAGCCAATTGGTCTCATTTTGGAACCCAATTGGTTAGGATCCAATTGAAACCAACTACAGTCAATTGGTTTCAATTAGAAGCAATGGGAACTTCTAATTAGCAAAAGCAACATTAGTGGAACAATATTATCCTAGTAGGAAATTGGGAAACTCCACCAATATCTGCTCATGCTAATGCCGAAGCATACTGTCTGCATAAATATCAATGTAAAGGGCAAAGATATTGTGCAAATTAATTATTTCATCTGGTGAAGAACAGCTGCTAGAAGCATGTACATGTACCTTATTTGGTGTGGTTTGGGTACGGTTAGTGTTCTACTAATAAACTTTAATCTATTGCAATTGAGCTATTTATCATTTATGGGTATTTTATTGTTATTAATTCATTCTTTACCTGTATCTTAAACTAATGTATCACTGGAAAATGGTAAATGATTTAGAAATACATTGCAAAACAATAAAATTATATTAATTCATATATTATACAAATTAGCTTATCACATGATCCCAATTGAAAACCAATTGAAAACAATTAGTTATTTGTCCCAATTGAAACCAATTGGCTATATTGGTCCCAACTGAAACAAAATGGGTCCAAGTGGCTCATGCAGTGGGATTGAAACCCATTATAATTCAATTGGGGACCAATTGAAGACCCATTGAAGACATATTGGGACCAAATGTCCCCATTAGACATCGATTGGTCTTCAGTTGGTCTCCCATATTGAATTCTAATGGGGCCAGTTGGCCAAATTGAGACCAATTGACCCTACAATAGGGCCTGAACTGGTATCTAATTTGGACCCATTGGACCTATTGAAACTCAGTGATACCAATTGAATCAAAATTGAAACCAATTGAAAATTCAGTGGGTGTTCAATGGGTTTCAATTAGAATTTTGGTCTGGGTGGTGTCCGTTTCAACTCAGTGTGTTTATAAACTTGTGTAGAGAGCTTATATGGTATTAGAATTGAGAGCTGACTGACAATATGATGTTAGATAAAAATATTTAGTATTCAAGTGGTATCTAAACATTCAATAGGTACGAGAGTTGTATACCAAACGGTGAAGGATAGTTAGGCTAATTTTGATTTGATTTGATTTGATTTCTGCATTTAAGATAAATGTGCAACATAACATCTAGGTGATACAATTAAGTTTTACAAAACAATAAAGCAATAGTCATAATAAAGCAATGAAAAATAAATATCAACAAGAAGCAATATTCAATTAAAAGCAAATAACAGTTTAAACGAATGCGGGAGACCGCCATCGTGAGCGGTTAAGCTTGAAAATGATGGCGGCCTCGTAATTCAGGGCCTAATCCCATCTTCGTTGGAATGAGGTATATGTATGAATATTGAGACAATAGAATCACTTAATGCTGATTGTGAGTTTAATAGGTTATGAAATAACCATGTCATATAGGATTTCTTGGTGAAAATAAACCCAAGACCTTTAGAAAATCAACCATAGTAAATGGTGACGTCACATAGATAATTGTAAGTAAGAAGAAAGAGGTTGTGTATTTCACATACATATATAGTCTCTCTGGTTTGTGAAAGTTGAAAAGATCATTTCATCAGGGTAAATAAACAGATGGTGATTGATCTATATGTTAAATGACATGTGTAGAAGTGTTGTTATTTGAGTCTCCATGTAATAATAACGTTGAAGCTCTTTTTTGTGTGTGTTATTGCAATGAAACAAACATTGATTTTGTTCAACGATGTTTGACAAATTTCAATGTCATGTTTCCCCAGACCATAATGCCGAATGCTATAGGAGCATCTTCAGGCAACGAGTCCGAAAAATTTGTATTTTTACATGGATGGTCGTGTCTGTTGTCAAAATGATATAGATAAAAAATGCACAAATATATCGCAGTCTTATGGAACCTTCTTAATCTGCGACTACAGATAAAAACGAACATGATCAAAGTCCATTCCTGGACAATACTTTGATTGGAAAATCCCAAGTTTGTCAATATATCCGATGACGTCATGATTGGGAACGTAGCAAAAGAGATTCAAACATCCCATCACGTTAACAAATATTTTCTACAAAGATATTGTATAAATGCACGACACTAGACAGACAGAAAGCAGAAAAGAGAGAAGGAGAGAACAGGCCAGGGTATTTTATCTTCCTTAACTTTCTAAAGGCTTCACTGATTTTGGTCCTACATTTTGTTGATCTTATTAACCGATTGCTATCGGTCTTGATACACCCGGAATAACCTGTGTGATAAGTGGAATTGAAAGATAAATATATACTTGTAGTGAACTGCATTTATCTCAGACTTCATTGCATGAATAGGCAATAGTTCTCAGTACTCATAGGAAGGAAACAGGAAAACTAAACCTCGAAGAAACATGTCCACGACAGTATTGATTGGTATCTACTGTATATCCATAATCGCTACACTCTCATGGGGAGACGGTAAGTCGTTCACTATAATCATGAACTATAATGCACTGTACAAGATAATATATATATCGATAAGCAAATTACTGATATGTCTTCATGGGTATGTTAACTTTGCAGACTATAATTGTTTCAACGATATATTCATTAGAATGATGTTTCGTTAGTCATAGTGAACAGACATCGTTACTTGGTGATTTGTAAATGATTTATAACTTCATATCGATCCAGATGTTGGTGGACCAAACAACACCAGATTAAGAGTTTTAAGTTAACATGTTAAAATGAGCAAAAACATTATCATGTACATTATTTCAACAGAAGTATTATAATAGTAGCAGCAGCAGCGATATAGTAGGCCTAGTGGTAGTAGTAGTTTTAGTAGTAGTAGTAGTAGTAATAGAAGAAGAAGAAGTAGTAGTAGTAGTAGTAGTATAGTAGTAGTACTACTACTACTACTACTACTACTAGTAGTAGTAGTATAGTAGTAGTCATGGGCCGCGGAACGGTTTTGAAAGTGGGGGGGGGGCTAGCGAAAAGTTTGGGGACTGACCATGCAAAAAATCACAAACAGATGGTCATTTTTATAAGTTTTTGCATATATACGGTTTTGGAAAAACCCAGCCCCCCCCCCCCCATTTCCGCGGCCCCTGGTAGTATAGCAATAGTAGTAGTAGTAGTAGTAGAAGTAGTAGTAGTAGTAGTAGTAGTAGTAGTAGTAGTAGTAGTAGTTGCGTAGTAGTGGCAGTAAGAGTAGCAGTAGAAGTAGCAGAAGCAGAAGTAATAGAAGAATAAGTAGAAGAAGTATAGTTTATAAAGTAGAAGAGTCTGCATATATTAAAGAATCAAAGTTATAATACATAAAAGGGTCTCTTTTTTTTACATTTCTCCATTGTGTCACACTTTCTAAAATTCCATGGGGTGCTGCCTATGGAGAATAATAAACGCAGCACCCCAAGGAAAAAAATAGGGGTGCTTCAGCACCCCCGCTTCCCAGGGCCATGCATTACTCTTACCATTATTTTCATGTTTATTATATTCGTCGTCATCATCAGCTTTATTATAATCAATAGCTTTTGTAAAACTTTGATATATGTACATATCTTTTTCATTACCATCCATTCTTTCTCTTTTCTCATACACCTTCTCCATCCAGAAGGGAATTTTCTCCACATCTCGGATGTCCATTACGACCCTCTCTATGGGAATGGCGCGTCTCCGAACTCTTCTTGTAGCGAAGCCGTTGACTCAGCCCAGTACCCTTTAGGGAGTCATCATTGTGACTCCCCCTGGGCTCTGGTAGAGAGTGTTTTCCAGGCCATGGCTAATACCAAGACAAGCGACACAGATTTTGTCGTCTGGACAGGGTAGGTGGCTCATCAAAATTGGGTGTAGGTTAACAAAGTTCATAAGAAACATAGTAGTCTGTATATCCCTCCCCCCCCCCCTTCAAAATTTGAAATTAGAATTGCCCCGGCCCTGAAAGTGAAAGGTGTAATTTCGTTATACGTTAGAATGCAAGAATGCGCTCATTTTGTAAACTCTAAGTAAATTATTGAAAAGTGCTCTACGTTCCTTTACACACCCCATCTGCAATGTGTTCCATGTAGACCGTGTAAATGCTTCTCCCATTGTCCACTATACTGTATAGATAAAGAGTCCTTGCCTCTATGGTGCAACCTATACGCATCAGTCATGTAACCCGCTTTTCTGTCTGATTTTGTTAAGCGCCGTTTTATGAATAAAGTATAATCTATGAACATCCTGGATGCTTTACACATGAAAAGGATGTTGCTCTTACTGAATTTCCCTCAAATTTAATCGATGTCCTTGTACACTCTAAAAAACGAAGTGCTAATTCAGCTCTTAAAGAGCGTGTATAGTGACTGCACTTCGGAGTGCTGATTTTTTAGTTCAAATTTGAACGAGAAAATCAGCTCTCCGAAGTGCAGTCACTATACACGCTCCTTAAGAGCTAAATTAGCACTCCAGTTTTTAGAGTGTATCAATTCACATACCATACAACCCTTACATGATTGTATACTATATATTTTAAAATGAATGTTGTCACCGAATTCTTTCTGTTTTATTAACAATAATGCGCAACCAGAGACACACCGGGTGCTGTAGACCTGAGTCTTCTAAATTCTACAAAAGTTCTCACCATCATCCAAAATGTCACAGATGAGATGAGAGAAAGGCTACCTGGTCTGCAAGTCTTCCCATCAATTGGTAACCATGACAACTATCCTCGTCACATTCTTGATCCCGACCCGAATGACTTTCGGGACAGTCTGGCCGATGTTTGGGACCCATGGCTTGCTAATTATCAAGATGCTAATGAAACCTTCAAAGCAGGTTAGTTTGTTTCGTTTTTTTACGTTGGCCCTTTTTGTTGAATATTTTTGTTCTAGATCAGAATAGTAAAGGTAAAAATCATTTACACATTTTAACTGCCTTATTACGATATACTTGACCAGATGACATCTTGTCATGTCGAATTAACATAATTATTATGTCGATATGGCGAGACAATTTATCATGCCAAGTCACCTGTAAAGTTACATGTCGACGTAGGGATATGCGTTATCACGTCAAGTCGCATTGCGAAAAAAAATTACGTCGCCATGTCTACACAATTTCTTGTTAAATCGAATTTGTAAGATAACGTATCTCGCCATATGGCATGTAACTTTTTTATAATTCGACTTTCCAAGATATCATATATTGCCATGTCGACATAATTAGGCTATTAGGTCGACTTGGCAATATATGAAAATATCTCAAGCTCATATCACTTTAAAGTTTCTGTAACAAGGCATATTACAGTATTGCCGCGACTGCTACTGTAATAAATGATAATATAATTTCTACTTATAATGCTCTTACTGCTTCTCATGATAATAGGTACATTTTGTAATAGGAAAATATATGTTAAAATAATTAAACAATTAGATTACCGCTGGTAAATATGATGGAACGAACTACCACTTTCAAAGAGATCAAGCAGTAAAACCGACCGCAAACATGCATAGTAATGCCGAGAGTATATACGATACATGTATTGTAGATCGATAAATGCAATGTCTCTCATCGCCGAATCTTCGCATTTGGAATTAGAAATGACATGATGACAAGTAAGTAATATAGAGCCAGAGTCTGAATTACAGTCGGTGGTATTGTTTCAACAGGTGGCTACTATGTCACGCCAATCAACAGCAACTTATGGATGATAGTACTTAACACAGCTATGTATTACTTCAAGGATCCACTGACAGAAGGCATTACTGATCCAGCGGGTCAGTTCGACTGGCTTGACGGCACACTTGAAGCCGCACAGAACACCGGTAAAAAGGTAAACAGGATTCAACATCTGATCATTATATTTAAAGAAATGACTTAAAAACCTAATTCAACTTCGGATCATCAAATCTAATGTCTGTATACAGGCCTACAGAAATTATTCATATCTGTAGGTAACTTTAAGGTAAAACCTGAGGTTACAAAGCATCCGGTTGGTAACTAAATATTATTTCAACCCGATGCATAAGAATAAATTTGTATTCATCGTCGGTTGATATGTAAGTCAAGCTACGTTAGAAATGAGATATGTTATAAATTTCACAGTACATTGCATATTGTTAGCAGAAAGTATACATCAACCGTAACGCCATACTCGGAAACGTTAGAACAATTGCAATCACAATGTTTCCAGATCAGATAAACATTCCGATATTAAAATAATATCTTTGTTTTATACAACCCCTTTTGTATATAGGTATTCATCAGTGCTCACATCTTACCTGGGTCATTGGAAGGAGAAACGAAGGTTTCTTTTCAAACCAGCTTTAATGTGAGGTATCTAGAAATTATTAGAAAATACAGTGACGTGATCAAAGGGCAGTTTTTCGGCCATCACCATTACGACAGTTTCAGGGTTCTTTACGACGACACTGGTGAGTCATTCTTTTAACGAGCATGAAAGCTGGAACTATCGTATCTTCTCCTTCCTGAATTTACTCGGCAATTGAAATGGTTTTGGTGCATGGCCAAGTATTGGTATCTCTTAGTTATCGTAATGTGAGAAAAAATTTTTTTTTTTTTTTGGGGGGGAGTGAAAAATATCAATTTATCATGTTTCGGCAACATTAAACATTTACTATACGCTCATCATCATCTTCAGTATAATCATCGTCACCTTATCACCACAATCAGGCATCATCATCATTATCATCATCACCACCATCATCATCATCATCGTCATCATGTACCACCACAATGCATAATTGATATCTTTCCACTAAATTTATATATTTAATTAAAATAACACGAAATCATTACTTCCCTGATAATTTGATCTTACTTCCCAGGTATGCCTATCAACGCTCTCTACGTCCAGCCTGCCATTACCCCTCGCCAAACACCGAGTCCTCGATATCCCAGCTTCCGTATGATAACCTACGACCGTGAAACGGGCGACATCATCGACATCGATCAATACTATCTCGACATCAGCACCAACAACCCGACCTGGGCGCTAGAGTACCGCGCCACCGAAGTCTACGATATCGCCGATCTTAGCCCCCTATCTCTGCACCAACTCGTTGACAAGTTTCGTGGTGACGGTTCGATCTCGGATGCGACTACGGATTACTTTGCTCGATATTACACTTACAACACGGCTATGGCTCCTGCTGGCGATTGCGATGATGATTGTAAAGGGTTACATATCTGCGCTATTACTGAATTAGATGTCCCTGCTTACGAAAAGTGTCTAGAAGGAAGTGGTAATGTTGTCAGAGGAAGTATCCGTAATATTATCATTTTGTTCAGTATCAATCTCTTAAAATCTTTGTTGTCAAGATCTGAAGTTATCACTGATGGGTGATGATTGTTATTTTTTATCGTCAATTGAATACATAACAAACGCGCATTTATCTGGGTTTTTTTTACCAAAACGTGTTGCTTAAATCATATTTATTTTTACGCGATAAAAGCAAAGCAGATGAAAATTGACAATTCTGAAGAAGAAAAAAAAACCTCATGCAGAAAGTTGGACTTTCACGGTTTTTTCCATAATAGGCCCATAAATGAATAGAATCAAATCCAAGTTTCTATAAACTAGTTTCTATGCATTTCATTGCTCCAATTTATTTTCTCATTTGCTCCTCCAAAGCTGTGCATGGACCAGATAATATTTTAGGGTAATTTAACAAACTTGAATTTTTAAGTAACGTATCAAAACATCTTTTCAATGTTTTGGAGGATAAGGGCATTGTTTCATTCAAATCATGATATAGAGCTGTACGTGATTCCGTGTTTGCAAAGGTTTAATTAAATCGCATATTCTTATGTTCTCTGTTTGACATGTTTTGTATCATATAAGAATATTTACCATTAAAATTATCACCATACTCGTGTTTTTTTTTTTTATCAAGTTTAAATCAATTGCAATAAATATTGGAAATTGCATATGTAGGTGTATACCCGGGTTATTTAATTTAGCTTATTTTTTCCATTTTCCCCAACGTATTTAACACATTTTGTTTAACAGATGACGAGTATTTGACAAAATCATACTAATATATGTTATATATATATATATATATATATATATATATAAGCTTGTAGTTATCAGGTGACAGAGTATTTTTATGTAGAGTATGTCTGCTTGTTATTTAACATAACTTCTGTCTTCTAATTTTATAATAGAATTACTATAAAAAATTGCGTTCTTGTCATACGAAATCTAATTTAAAATCTGAATTTGATGGATTCCATGGAGTGAGAAATCTAATGGTCAAAGGGGTCATACTGTTGACAGGTGCAATCGAATGAAATAGTAGGCGGTGTTTCTTGGACTGGAGTAATTAAGTGAAGGGGGTAAGGGCTGTCTTTAGGGGGACGTACATGTAGTGTTGAGAGGATGGTGATCTTTTTACATAATTATTTAGTCTTTCGTTTAAATGGAATTGATTTTATTTATTTGATACAAGACTCGGTATGAACAGGTTTAAGCAGCTGGGGTCAATAAATAAACACCACTGCTCGTAGCTTCGAATTATGTATATAAAAGGGGGTGTGATTGACAAATTCACCAGGCAAAATATGACTTCTGAGGAGCGTTGTCCAAGTTCAAGTTCTGCCAGTCAGCCATATCAGTCGATTCCACCGCAGCAGGGTCGGTGACGTCACAATACAGACTGGGAGAGGGGTAGAGAAATAGCTCGCTACTACAAATTTCAGTGTTACTATGTATCTGCATAATTTATGCAAACAAGTAATTTTGAAAAATGTTTTCTTTTGTTTGCAATGAATCCGACATCGTAGATTTGTTTACTGAATAAAACTCACACAATCTTTTAATGGAATATTTTTTATTGCTTTTTTAAACCATTCTTTATATTTATACTTGTCAAAATTTGAACATGATGTCGCATTTATAATACAGTTCCAATGCGTACAAAAGGGTCATCTTGATTCACAGAGCTGATATTCAGACATTTCTGAAGAAAGGAAAAGAAAAGGCAAAAGAAAACAAAACAAAAGAAATGAAGAAAAAGTACAAGGGAAAGAGGGGAGAAGGGAAAAGGAATTGAGAGAAAAAAGGGAAATAATGGCCCAAAAGAGAGCAAGGAAGGAAAAATGTATCAGCTGTCATGAAGATCTATAATTGTGATTTTCTAGTTATGATTATATAAAGTTATTAAAATTCAAACCATTTTCTCTGTCTTAAGGTCTTCTCTTTTCCTCTCTTTCAGACTTATTTCCCCCTTCTTTCATCCCCTTACCTCAGACTGCTCCCTCTCACACAAACATCTCTTAATACATATTTTGTTTTAGCTTTATTTCAGGAAAATTAATAAGTTGAAGACTTGTTTTGGACAAGACAAATGATTTTTTTTTCAACTTAAAAGTAAGAAACTGACATGTTTGGTCAGTGGAAATAAATAATGGCTATAGGTTACTAAATAATTTGGCCTCATGAGCGGGAGAAAAATGTCATGAAAGCTATTTCATATTTTGCAATTAAATCTATTTACAAAGATAAGACTAGATGTTTTGATAGAAACAACGAACTGAAAGAGTCAGCAAGTCAACATATCAGTGATGTAAAACTAGATGACGAGTTGCTTATATAGCAAGTCAACTTTGTCTCTTTTAATGACTTCAAGTAAACCCTTCAGAGTTCAAAATAAAGGAAATGCACATACTTTGTTTTTTTTATATTACCATAAGCCAGAATTCATGCAATATATAAAAAAAATCAACAAACTTTTCTTTTCATTGAAATACAGTTTTTTATTTTAATACAAAATAATTATATGTCACAAGTCATAATAGAAATCCTTATTTATGATTTAAAAGCATGAATAAAACTTTGGTTAAAATTCAATAACTGTATATTGAATGCAATTGAGGGGTATATCAAATACAGGCTTCTAGCTATTTTTTGGAGAAAAAAAACCCGTAAAACTGTTTGTTATGTAGTTGTATTGTCTTTTTACCTTTAATTGTTTCTGATAATTCTCTTGTTTATGTACACATGTTTTTATGGTGAATGAAATAAATGACCTTGAACTTGAACATTGCATTCATCAGTATAAACATAGCACGAGCTGAAAAAAGAATGCGATATGAATGCAATATACCTGATGTATCACAAAATAAATATCCATGTGAAAACACTTTTTTGTGCAAGACTGAACATGCATATGAGGAAAGATAAGAGTTGGATCAAGGAGATATCACCTCTCCTTGATTGGATAACGGCCTCACAGAGTTGAATATTAATAATATTGCACTCTTTTTTTCTTCATTGGTACAGATAACGTAAAATACATAGGACAGGTATGCAGCAAGCAAACATCTGAAAGGATAATAAAAGGTTTCATTGTATTATAAAAAAGTGGCTTGTAGGTGTAATAATGCAAATTATCATCTAACATTCCAATCTTAAAAAAGTATAATGAATAATAAATGTTTTCTGCATTCATTACTTCTTTTACACAGAAATACATTTGAGGATGTAAGAAACATCTATGTAATGTTTATATTTTTGTTTCAAAAGGCCATTTGAACACTTATCTTATAATAAATATATCAGTTACATATCTGAAACTTAAAACAAAAAAAAGAATGTTTACTCAAGGATCATATATATGAAGGGTGAACATAATTGATGCAGAAATAAAGAAATGAGAGCAAATTGAGCAAAAACTTTTTGTAACAGATCAACAGACCAACAGAAAAAGTGATTACTAGGTCTCTGCCTTCATGTAACTTGGTTCAGGTGAGACAAACAGGTGAAATTATAGTACTGATCAGTGTTAGAAGATTTTTAATACAAAAATATATTTTTAGTCACACAAACTATTTGGCAATAAATTTGAACAACTTGCCAGAAATGATGTGGTCTCTACTTGCATCTATTTGTATCTATCTATATATATATGATTCCTGAGAGCATATGCATACAAGTCAGCAATTTTCACTGACAAATACTTTAAGTCACTAAAATCCTTGAATCTGATTGCTAAAGGCAGATGAATCAGTGAAAATCAATGGCTAATTGCTCAATGACACCATACTTTCCAGATTTTTTTTTACCCTAGTGGAGCATTGGCTTTAACATGTCCCCAATTAATCTTTTCCCACTGACCTGTAATGAGACAAACTGGATACTTCATTGCCTATGAATTGTGAAGCATTGAGGGTGCCATATTACCACACCCAATACCTATATTAAAACACATTCTCCATCTATCTGTGAACAAACTCTCATAAATTCACCTAGCATCACCTAAAGTGTACTATTTTTCATGGAAAATTATAGAATTTAGAACACGTGCCTGCATAGTCAAGGCTTCGGACCAACAATTTACAATAAATCAATCAATATCAGCACAAACAGGTTTGAAGAGGTTTGGGACGATTTCGCCACCGAAGTGGTCTAAATAGCCTGAAAAATAATCTTGTAGACCTAGGCAATCAGTTGTGAAAGGTAGCCTCCGTATTATAAGAGTTATATACAAAGCACCTGAATTCAGATGTCTTCATTGACTTAATTACCCAATGTTTACAAAAAATAATATCAGAAAATAAACGATGTTATACAACATGTGATTTCAATTTTGACCTTCTTAAGCACTCGTCAAAGGACAATACTCGGTTATTTTTAAATATACATTCCTTTCTTATAACTTCATACCTCTGATTACCAAACCTAC